>NC_044980.1:63136078-63459308 GCF_008728515.1 Papio anubis | reverse complement strand
TTTATTTGTACATATGTTCCTCTCTTCCGTAAGAAAACTTTTCCTCCTGGGCTAATTTAAGTGACAATGACTGCACTGAGCATGATTATTCTAAAGCAAAGCTCTTAAATTGAAGAATGGCTCATTTGACTTCTGCATACCTTTTTGTACCCATATCCGTTAAACTTATCTAATTAATATGATGCCTTTTTAGTATGAATCCTTCTTGAACAGATGATCACCACTGCCCAAGGTTGGCTTCACTTTCCTTCCCTGATTTAAGTGGGATGGGCTTCCAACTCAAAAGACTGAAATTTATAATATGGCATTCACTTTTCTAAAAAAAAACAAAAACAAAAACAATAAAAACCCTGTTTTTTATTTTTTATTTTTAAATGCCAACTAACCACCGTGCAGCTGGACTGGGAAGCTTCCTGGCAGTGTGATGGTCCCGAGGAGCAATGTGGTCACTGATCAGTAAAATCCCAACATGGGGAAAATAACAGGGGGCCACTGTAATATTAGGAGTGTTCATTTCACTTTCTCTCTCATTTCTGCTAAGTCTGTGTGTTTGTGTGTGGCAGCTCTCTATTTTCTCACACAAAAGCTTAGTGGAGTCACTGTTCTCACTAACTGCTAATGGGCCAAATTGCTGGTGCTTACAAGGAGAGATGCTGGTGACAGATAATGAAGTATCCAAGTGGTTGAAAGTGTCAGGAGAGAAAAGTGATGTATTCACCTTGCCGGGTTCATTTTTTAAACTGTATTGGTTAAGCTTGTTTTTCTTTTACCTCATTTTTGTTAATGAGAAAAATCTGGAAAAACTTTAAGGAACACCTCCACTTGACTCTAGATTTTTTTTCCCCCCTTGACTCGGTTCTTAAATACTGAGGGTGCACAGAGGCTCTGGGGAAACCACCGACAGTGAAGTCCCTAAGAGTTTTTCCTCTCTGGGCCTGCCGGTAGCCTGTTGCCGAATAGGTTGGGTTTTTATTTTGGAATAAGTAGTGCTTTCATACGGCACTTCTTTTATGCAGTCAAATACTCCCGGGGAAGGGACTGTCTACCTATGGTGGTGATTAGGGGATGTACTTCAGAACAGCGCAGGGCACTCGATTTAATAATACACGGAGTCCTCAAAAATGCAGAATAAATAAAATGACTGGCTTGGGAGGGGGCGCTACAGGAGTTTTAGATTTAAAGGGAATCCTTCTGTGATTTTTTTTTTTTAGTAAAATATTGAATCTTTTTTTGAAGCAAATTATCACATCCCAATTTATCCTGTGTAAATCTGGAATGCCACATGGAGACTTGACTTTAACTGGAACACATATTCACCGAGCTAGTTCAAAGCCAATACTTCCCCTCCCCAGATAGAAAGGAAACTCCATGAAAGCAAAGTCCTTGGTGTTTTATGAGCTGCTGATACTCGACAGCACATAGCAGGTACTCATTAAATATTTGTCGAATCCATGGAGCGAATGAAGAGGCAGACAAGAAGCTAATATTTTAAAACGTGATCAAAGAGACAAGATCCAGAATTCCTTATCAGTGTGATATTTAAAAGAGGCCTCTTTGGCTTAAAACTGGAAAGAATTTGGTTGGAGTCTTAACATAAAAGCTGAGTACTTATTATACCCTAACACAACCTCTCTAGACCCAGAGAATCCTTTTTACATTTAAGTAGGGCACAAACAGTATCTGCACAGAGAAGCGACCTATGTTGGCTACCTGGGGACGTTTGGTCACGCATTGTGGTTGTCTTCCTTTCTCTGTGTCAGGATATGGTTGTAAATTCATGCACAGGTCATGAACTGTCAACATGCACATTCACAGCACTCGTGTTCCACCTTCTCTCATGAAAGCCTAAATGGGCACTCATATAGGGGTGAGGGGTGGGGAGCAGCACTATCAAATGGAAACAAGGTGCTGCTGTATCTCTTACTTAGAGAGAAGCTGGGGGCAGGGGCCCCCTAACATGACTCCCATGTTCAAGTTACACTCGGGGAAAACCAGAGCCACATGTTTGAATGGCACCTTCTGAGCTCCTGTTTCCAAATTCAAGCTGAGCTGACACGTGGTGTACACGATTTCGACTCAGGAGCAGATTCCACTTAATCCACAGGGCATCTGAGTTACACGAGTACAAAATGAGAAACAGACGTGACTGCAGGTGCTTTTTGCCCTGCTCTTGGATAACAAACTCAAAGGTGTCTTTGATTTCAACAAGAAATTTGGCAGAGAGCTTGTCCATAAAGCAGTTTAATTGCGCTGGGTTTTGGTAAAAGGGCTTCTCTCTCCTCCCACCTCACTTTCACCACACACATTCAAACACGCATAAAACTCCCGTCAGAAAGAATAGAATGACTGGGTTAAAAATAAAATTTAAATTAAAGGTCAACCTCAGTAACCTGTAAATTTCCCCATTCTCCCTACAAATGACCATCGGTTTTCTTGCTTTGTATAGCCTGATTTTAAATAGGTAATAATTACCCAATAGTCCAGAATGGTTCCAAATCTATTGTGTAAATAATATGGCTTTTAAATATATTGATGAGTAAATATTTAACCAATAAACCAAGGCAGCTTCAAAGAAGTCAGTCAGCTCCAACGGGGACATTCTTCAGAAAGAAAAGCCTAAATAGGGATTTGTTCAACAGACCATAACCATTCATGGCTCAAAGAAGGGTATACTACTTTTGTGCCTGGAAACGTTTCTATCAGAGTCTTCATTTCCTGGGCCAAAGGATGTGTGACTGATGTACAGCTCTGCCCTACTGTTGCCTCATGGGCTGGCACCTTTGGAGAGACTCTTTGAGTATTCTCAAGAAAGGCTTAGTATTTAGAAGGTGCTCCGTAAGTGCTGAGTGATGATAATGATGAATTAGACTCAGTTTGGGGTCTGGGTGACTGCATGCCATTTCCAGCAAAGTGGCCTATTTTGCCATCTATGGAAAGCAGGGGAAGTCTGTTTCACTTTTTTAGCATAGCATTGCTGGCCTTGGGCAAGACATATGTCTCTGGGCTTCAGTTGCCTCATCTACAAAATGAAGTGATGGTCTAAATGACCTCCAAGCCCCCCCACCCAGGGTTATAATTTAGGACACTCTTTGGTGGGAAATTTGGGTTCCACGGTGTGCATTAAGAATTTTCCACAGAATAGTCTATCACAACTTAAATTTTTCCATAGACTAAAGCTTTCAAGCCTGTGTGGAATGAGTGTAGGTAGTTTTCTGACTTGGATACCCTGAACCAGGGCTTTTCAAATTTGGGTGCACAGGCTGCGCACTGTACAACTCTAGGGGGCACCCTTCACATAGACTGTAAAGTGAATGGCAACCCCCCCAACCCTAAGTTATGCAACATTGTTACCCTGCCTTGAAAATACAATATATTTTCTTTCCTGCTAGAGAACAGATTCATGATGTTAGATTTTTTTAAACTCCTATGTTTGCTGGAATTCTGCCAACTTCTTCCTTCAGACTCCTTTTCTGAGAAGACTCTCCCTGATTCTCTTCCAAAGCCCTGATTAGAATGAAACTAACATCTAGTTGAAAAGGTAATCATTCTCACTCAGATGAGTTCTGCTCTGAAAGTGAGAGGAAAAAAATTCAGAATTGGGGCACTGCTATAGACTGAATGTTTATGTCTCCTTCAAATCAGATGCTGAAACCTAATCCTCAATGTAAGGGTATTTGTAGGTGGGGCCTTTGGGAGGTGATTAGGTCATGAGGGTGAAGCCCTCAGGAATAAGATTAATGCCCTTAGAAAAGAGCCCCTAGAGAGGTCGCTCACCCATTCTGCCATGTGAGAACATAGCAAAGGGACTGCTGCCTTATGAACCAGGAAGTGGGCTGTCCCCAGAAACCAAGATTAGTGCCTTGACTTTGGACTTCCCAGTCTCCAGAACTGTGAGAAATAAATTTCTGTTGCTTGTAAGCCACCCTATGATATTTTTGTTAGAGTGGCCTAAATGGACTAAAATAGGCACCGAGGTACTTTGTAGCCCCCACACTGGCATTGTGTATATGGGGTAGGATGGCATCAGATGGCCACAGAACATACACGTATTTTTGGTGGCCTGGGGGGGTGAGTAGCCTCAATATCTTGTATATTTCCAGTATAGAAAGGAAACAGCAATAGATTTCTGTTTCTTAAAATTCGGTCAAGTGGTTTGGCTCGTGGAGCCATTCCAGCCCGCGTTGTGGAGAGAGTTTGTTCTTAAACTGTGCTTAATCTCATCTCTAAACCAGCGTCAGGCTTGGTGACCTCAGGAAGGCACAAGCTGAATGATAGCCCACTGCTTCTCTGTTACCACACTCTGAAGAAACAAAGACCACTGGGGTTTGCTCAAGCTAGTCCTCTCCCTTATGGGGAGCAGAATTGGACTCTTTAAAAAAACATTACTGCTTAAAAATAACAAGTCGGAGCTGAAGTGCTTCTCAGCTAATGGGTAAATACTAGCTCTTTCTTACTGAAGTCAGATTAATATTTAAAGCCTAGATTCTGGGCTTTGAGATGTTCTCACTAACTTAGTGGAGTTTTCACCACCTGCTCCTGATGAGCGCCCCTTTTGCCAAGTGTATTCCCCTCGAGAGCAGCTTCACTTTGCTGGCAGCACTTTCAGCTCTAGGCACTTAGCTCTAGGGTGTGCAGAGTATAGGAAGTGGAGTTAACCTCCCCAAGCATATCCAGACTGTTTAACTCTAATGATGAGATCATTTGACATTGAAAGTTAGACCTGTCTTGCCATCTGCCCTTATACTGAGCTTCTAAGAAATGATCAGCCGGGTGCCTCACGGTTCCATCACAGTCAGCCTGGTGATATTTAAGCAGAAACACGAGGCCTGAAACTCCAACAACAGAATTCTGCCTAGTTAATTTCTTCTGATGTTTATATGTTGCTCCTGACAAATCTCTCAATATTAGTTAAAAAATTTTTTTGATAACCCAGCAATGAAATCTTTTATTGATGGCCTGCTTTGTACATTATCACTAACTGTTACCTAAACTGTTATCCTATTTCTAGGATTGCAAGGTCGTGGATATTATTATCTCTGTTTTACAGTAGAAGATATTGAATCTCAGAGAGGGGAAAGTATTTGCCCAAATTTATGCAGCTATTGAGTGAAGGGGACAAAATTCAAGGCCAAGGGTCCAAGCCTGGCTCCTTCCTCCATGCCATTGCGATCCGCCCTTCTCCCCAGTTAGAAAAGCAAGCCTTCCTGCAATCTCCTTCCCACTCAGCCCAGCCCCTCTCTAGTCTCAGGCCTTCTTGTGGGTATAACTATTGGTATCTTCCAATTGTTCTGTCTTTCATCTTTCCACAAAGTTCCTTTCCCTGCCTGGCTCTAATGGAAATCCAGGTTTTATCTGATGGTTCTACTTTCCTCACAGCCATCTCTGATGGAGACTTCTCCTTTCAATGCCTTCTACCTGAATTTCCAGCCCCAAACTCACAGCAAGAAGAGCCCAGCATGCATTGGTTAGGTCAACCTTTCTGACTGCACTCTCTTTAGCAAATTCCTCCCCCTCTTTATTCCCTTAACCATAAATATCCTTATTTCTCTCTGGTTCACAGCTATCCCCACCTGGACACTCCATCCTCACCTCAAACCCAGCATGTGCTGGGCTAAACACAACCCTTCCTCCTCGAAACCAACTTCCCTACTGATTTTCCTCTTCTTGTCAATGAGCATATTTCTGCCTATCTCACTAACTTCAGTGGAAGTTTCTGAGTGCTCAGTGTCCCCCCAGGACCTAGATTTGTGGGAGACTTTGAGACTTTAAGATCTGAACTTGAATCCTGGTTTGGCAATTCCTGGTTGTATGATCTTCAGAAAGTTGTTTAGTTCTCTGGCTTGAAGTTTCCTCATCTATATACTCTATATAAGAGTATGTACATCTTACAGGTTTTTTCAAGGCTTAAATATACTATGTTTAGTATGATGCTTGACACACAGAAGGGCCTCAGTAAAGGACCTTGTATATAGTATGTACTCACATGTGGAGTTGATGCTACAGTGCATTTTTTGCTTGTTGTGGTCTCTCCCAGTGATGTGGTTTGGTTCTGTGTCCCCACCCAAATCTCGCCTTGAATTGTAATAATCCCCATGTGTCAAGGGTAGGACCAGGTGGAAATAATTGAATCATGGGGATGATTTCCGCCATGCTGTTCTCATGATAGTGAGTGAGTTCTCACGAGATCTGATGATTTTATAAGGGGCTTCCTCCTTTACTCGACATTCATTCTCTCTCCTGTCACCCTGAGAAGGGGTGCCTTCTGCCATGACTGTAAGTTTCAGTCAAAAAAAAAAAAAAAAGAAAAAAAAAGGAGTTCAAGTTGCATTTGAAGTGTCAGGGGTTTTAAGCAGGGGTGTGAGACAATGCATCGATGCTTTAGAAAGACCACTCTTATTACCACATGGTAGACATACTGGAAAGGGAAAGAGTGAAAAGAGGGAGACCCTTTCAGAACTATTAAAATAGGCAGGAGCTGACTGTAGTATGAACTAGGGTTGTAGCAGAGGGATAAAGAAAAGGGTTGAATTTGTAATTTATTTTGGGAGTAGAGGTTCCATTCCTCATACACCCCACATCCTAAATTAATTTAGGACAAACGCCAACCCAGATATAGGGTGTATGAAAAATGGAACATTAAAGAATAATGGAAAGTCTTTGGACCTGAGAAAGTATGAAGTAGTGATGCAAAATATTGGGATGAAGAAAGCTTGGGATAGAAAACCAACAGTTCCGTGGAGAGGTCTGGGACTTAGTAAAAGGTGAGAGTCATTTAAACTTGGGACCAGATGAAATTTATAGAGAGAGAAAGTGGAATAAGGAAAAGAGGAGAACCAAGGACGCTCAGATTGACCTTGGAGGGGTCACTTCGTTTTCCTGAATTTCAGTTTTCTCTTAAAATGAGGGACTTTGATTAGGTCCCTAAGCTTCCCTCTCACCTTAATATCCTTAGATTCTATAATAGAAACAAGGGCAAACACATAAATCATCTGGATTTGAATTTAAAACTATATATTGTCAAAGTCAAACACATTCAACAATGGTTTCCTTAACAAAACAGCAATCTGTCATAAGGCCAGGTATATTCAAGACTCACTTGATTGTGAGAAGCTGATTATTGCTACATTCTTTGTTCAGGAAATGGCACTTCAAGAAAGGAATGGCTTCACTTATGAAAAGCAACTGATTCTGTGTTGATTTTGTGCTGAAATAGAGCAAGGGAAGATGATACTAAAGAGGCATGCGGTTGTAAAGTGCAGACCCTTCCCACCTGTTAAGTTGAGGCCTTGATTGCCTAATGTTTTGAAATTATTTGTGCTTTATAAAAAGAATCTGCCTAGTTATAAACAGCATGGACCTGACAGCAGCATCAGTTTTTGATCTGGTTACTTGGCCTGTGTTAAACAAATGCCAAGGAGTTAGCAGCAGGTGAATTCCAGCTCAGAGGAGTCCACCTTGAGTAGAAGGGTTGCTTTAGGATACACGAGGCCCTCTCGCCTCTCCACAGGGAGAGCTCCAGCCCCGATGTTGCTTTCTGCCAGGAAAGTAACTTAGGATGGACACAAAGCAGAACTCGTGAGTTGGGGAGTGAGGTTGAGAGGAGCAATTAATCTTGGGACTTGTATGAAAACTAACAATACCAGGCCCTGACACTCCACTATTACTCAAGGAGCACGATGTACTTTATCAACATGGACTAATGGACTAATGCCTCCCAATTTTCCCTGTAAGGCCACTCAGTGCTCTCTTCTTTCCTCCTCCTTTGGTGACTGGGGAAGCATGCTGAGTCAGAGAGGTAAGTTACCTCCAACCCCCCAGCAAAGGAGCTGCCAGGAGATGAAAGTCTCAATGCGAGTTTCACCATCCACTCTGCTCAATATTTCCTAGTTTAATGAAAATAGTCCCAGTTACCTAGGAGACTTGGTATAACTTCGTAGATAGGCTAAAAGCACTTATGAGCTATGAAAATGCTCAGTTGTCAGCCTGATTTTTCCACCCTAGCTGAGAGTTACTGGCATCACTTACATAGCCAAGTGACAGTCACATGGCTTGACTTCCCAGAGTTGGAGTAAAGATGAAATGAAAACTCTAAGGCATTTTCTTTCTCCCGGGATCTAGGTGCCCTCTGTTTGAATATGGTGTAGCCCACAAATAAGATTTGGGACCCATTCCTAATGAATTAAATCAGACGCTCTGGGCATGGGACTTCGGCACCTGTTGTTTTTAAAGCTCCCTAGGGGATTCTATTCTGCGTCCAGGGCTGGAACCCACAGGCAGAGCAGAAAGGGAAGATTCCCCACTTGTTTGCTGTGGGTGCGTCGGTCAGCTTCTATGAACTGTGGTTTCCTCATACATTGAAGAAGGTTAATACTTACCTCATGCAGTTGCTGGGAAGATCAAGTGAAATTAAATAAAATGAAACACCTTATAGCAGGCACGTAAGATTTATTCAAAAGATGTCAAGAGCCTGCTCTTCTTGACTTTACTGTTGTAGAAACATTTTCTACTTATGTGGAACCAGGATAATTTTCTATAAAATGATAGAAATGTAGTTCTTTATCTCACAGTCAATTAAAAGACTCAAAAACAAAGAGAGCAAAACCTCTGGCTTTGGCTTTAATCAAAATTAGTCATTAAAGCAAAACAGAGTGGCAGGTGTTGCCAGGAAGCCTCAGGCCTCAGCCTCTGTGAAGGGTGGTTTCTTTGGTTTCTATTAGGCTCTTAACTGTTCATTTCCCCAAGTAGAAGCCAGAAGAGAAACCGCGGCGGGACAGAGACACTCTCTGTTAGATGGGTAGGGCTGGTTAGATCCTTACCTGCCGGGGAGGGCTCGGTGGGAAGGGTGGTCCAGGGTGGGTAAAGAAGTGGCGGCCCCTTTCTTCTCAGAAGGTGGGTCTTAATGAAAGCAGACTTCTGGCCGTGAGTAGTAGTTGGCACCAGCCTGATTTTTCCTTTGCTTAATTTCATCCCTCTGCACCTCAGGGTACCCTGGTGCTGGTGCCTCTTTCTTCCTGGCCACAGCAGACCTGCCAATGCTTGAAGAGCTCAGCAGTCTTGATTTGATCATAAGGCCCTCCTTTCCTGGGAAACAAGTCAGACAGTGAAATGGCATTGCCACAAAACCAACTACCATCCACAGAAAGCCTTATGGCCCCTTAGGCTTCACCCAGGGGGAGAGAGGTCACCTGCAGCAAGGAAACATTTGTAGCCCCTCACAACCCATGGGCTGCACCTGGCTGCAGGCCCGCCTCAGCCATATCTGGGATGAGCTGTCAGTGACGCAGTAGGGGCTGCCATGAGCTCCTGCCCGCTCGCTCTCAGCAGGCTGGGGACCAGGGAAGGAATTGTGCCTCCACCCCTCGATCCTCCAGAGGGGAGCAGCAGGCGAACAAAAGGAAAGCCTGCCTGGGGTTTTGTTAGGGTCCCTGTGTTCCACAGGTGATTCCAACTGGATTCCTTTCTAGGCCTGCTAGGGAGCGCCTACCTTCATCCCCAGCTGGATTTAGTTTTGGGCAGGATGACCCAGAGTGTGGGAGACGTGGCACCATTGTGCTGGACTCAGAGCCCCCAGAGCTCCCCGTGGGGGTTCAAGTATCATGGCCTGAGTTGCAATGCAGAGCTGCAGTCAAGCTTCCTGCACTGTGTTCCTATCATTCCTTGTATGTACCAAGTGCGATGCTGGGGCGATTCCTCATTCATTCAGCATTTATTGGACATCTATTCTGTGTCTGGCACTGTGATGGGGGCTGAAGGTCCATGGATGAGGAAAGACACGGTACTGCCTTCGGGGATCTCAGGGTGAGTGAGAAAGACTAATGGTGGAGCAGGTATTGATTGGTTATTAGAATGCCATCCAGTGAGATACGCATGATCATAGCTAGGAACGGAGTGTGTTGAAGCATGGAGGAGCGGCACTCAAGGTAATGAGATTCAGAATTTTACAGCAGGGGCCTTGGGTCAGGGACGGGAGGAGGCACACCTCCAAGGATTTACGTGAGGTTAATCAGTGCCCTGGGGCAGCTGACCAATCTCAGGGCACAGCTACTTGGAGAGGGACCCAGTGGGGAAGTGGAAAGGGGTGGGGCTTGGGGCAACTCCGGGGTAGAAGGCTGCCATAAGCACAGGGCTGGTCCCTTTGTCTCCTTACCCCAAGCTGCCCTCCCAGGAAAAAAGCCTGGGGCCCACCCACCCCCTTTTATTATTTTGGAAGGAGAGAAGCTACAGCACAAGGATGATGGCGGAGGCCGCTCTCGGGGCTATATTTAGAGATTGACTCCCACGTTCCAATGGAATCATAATCAGGCTTTCAGGTGGGTGGAGCAGTTGCTCGGCCAGGCAGTCTTCCTTTTGGATATGGGAACATCTCCTTCTGAACTTTGGTCAAGGAGGACCTTGGGTGTCAGCAGAAGGAAACTTGAGAAGGTACACTTTGTATGCTTGAATAAGTCCCTGGCCTCCAGTCTGGCTGCAGCAGATTAAGACTTGTGGCCCCTTGGCATTTTCTGAAGAAATAGGATTTTTTTTTTCTTCTCTCCCAGACAGTTCCCCGGTTCTATAATGAGACAGTAAGGTTTGAAAATAAAAACCTATATACCTAAAATTCATCTCAATTGAAGCCACACTTGGTTTGATGCCTGCTTACAGTGACCTTGGATAATTTTGATTCATTACTCAGAGTATTAATGTTTGCATCAGGGGTTCTAAAACGATGTTACTTGCTTAAGATATGACTGAGATATGATCACTTTTCATCAAGGTTTGGGCTAGTTCTATTCCTCCTGAGAATAGAAGTATGAGATGAGGGTAGGTATGAGATAAGAGGCAAAGAAAAATGGGAGCCTGCATTTTCACTTTCCCCTTCCAAGGGAGCTCCAGGACGACCCAAGTTCCTTCTTTCCTTCTCTCTGTTACCTGGGATCTTTGTCCTAAACAGTCTTGGTTCATACAGCCCCAGTGCTCATTACCTTGTTAAGAATAGCTGGTCAGCATCACATAGAATAGTGATGAGTGTAGTGTGCTATGCACGTGTAGTGGATCCTCTTGTTCTTGGCAGAGATTCTATAGAGAACACAGAGAGGGGGCTGCTTGCTCATCCCACCATTTCATTTATAAATAGCCTCAGCCAGGGATCTATGCGGCTCAATCCTCCTTTCTTAAGGTTACCTTTGGGAGACTTTCTGGTGTTTGCACCCTTACAGTGATTTTGCTGTCCACGTAAAAGGCCCTGATATACTCTGCATTCTGTGAAACTGAAGCTTTGGTGGTAGATACCAAGGACCAAAGATGGCAAACGGCCGCATTTTTCTGGCGCATGGCTCGTTATAAACACCTTCTACCCCAGTTTCTAGTTACTATCCCTCTCCTACCAGTTGATCAGAATTCATCCTCTTTTCCTTGCCAGCAACATGTCTTTCACATTGAGTTGTTTATCCATTCAATGCACATTTAATCCAGCAGTTCCTATGTATCAGGGGAATCAAGATGAAAGGCCTGGCTCTCTTTTCAAGAACCCCCGTTCCAGTGAAGATGGGGTATGCAAAATTGCTGTGTCCTACAGCGGCTGGTGTGGGTGGTAGTGTAGACACACATAGTGTGGGTGGGAATGTGAAGGAGAGTGAGTCCGAGTGGTCCAGGAGAGCCAGAGAAGTTTCTCAGTCGAAACTACCGTGCGGGTTGACAGATAATTAGGGATTTTCGAGAAAGATAAGAGTGGAGACAGCATTCTAGCAGCATACATGAAGGCTCAGAGCCGTGAAAGAGAATGGTAACTCCTGGGACTGATGAATAGCCTCGTGTGGCTGGAGTCTCGGCTCCATGGGGGAACTGCCACATGAGGCTGGGCCGCTGGGCCTGAGAGGGGCCGATGGGCTGGCTTATGAGGGTTTATTTGCTTCCAGGGATAATGGAAAGCTGCTGAGGAATTTCAAAGAGCACTGGCAGGAGTAAATTTTGGTGTGATCTGTTTGACAACTGGATATGAAGTGATCAGGAGAAGAGGTGAGCCCCTCCTGCTGCTCTGTAGTGGAGCTATGGTGTGACCCCAATCCTGGGCACTTGTCCTTTCAGATGCTGTGAATATTGCTTCCTGATGTTTCACAGCTGAGTCCCTCTTAGAAAATTGGCTGAAGAGAGCTGCTTTTCCAAGACCATGAGGGCATGTAAAGGCTTGGTGCCCTTGCCCCAACTTGGAACTACTCTGAAGGGTCCTCCCAGCCCCGGAGTGCCCTGTGGCATCCCCTGACACCTTTGTCATGACTGCTTCACAGCTCAACTCCTCCTTTTGCCTCATTCTGCTTCCTTTACTCCCTCACTTATGTTATACCCAAGAGTCCTCCCTATTAAGCCACCTATAGCCAAATCACCGTCTCAGAGTCTGTTTCACAGGAACCTCAACCTACAACACTCTTCCTCAATCCAGAGAGTTGGAGGCCTGTCCCACCTCTCGCAGGTCAACTCTATTCCTCCAAGCCTTCATGACAGTGGAACGGGGGTTGAGACTTCGACACACCATGTTTTGCAGTTTCTGATTCTTATCATACAACAAAATCCATCTCCAGACACTTTTGAAGATTGTGTGGAGGAGGGTGGAGGTGTCTTCACTAATTGTCCCTTGTCCTTCAGTATATGGGAAGAATAGATTTAGGCTCTTCCCAAAGGAAAGGGGAAACTTTGCTGCAATGGCCAATTAGATTTACGGGTCAGTAAAATTCCACCTGGAAATTACGAATTGTTTGCTTCTCATTTGTCTCTGCTCTTAACCGATTCAATGAGAATCTCTGACTTATTATTTACAAAGGTTTTAGAACTAAGAATGTTTTGAATAGGCATTAAATGCATATAGCAATATTCAGAAGATAAAAAAGAGTCTAACTGTGCTACTTTTCCTGCCTCCAACCCCCAAAACATCCCTTTCTCTTTATTTCTATAAACAACTCCACTGCAAACAACTACTGAGACTAGCTTCTTGGCACTTTCTTTTTAAAGATGAAAAATGTATCTCTCCCATTGTTTTCTGGTGGATTGATTTCCATTGATGAGGACTTGATATGTAAAGGCTGGGAGCCAGGTGCGTTGTATAATTGAACTGATCTATTTCTCAGGCTGTAGCTAATTTATAGATTTTCAGTGTTGGAAGAGTCTTTAATAGATGTTTAGTTTGAGAAACCTTTTCTAATTTCCCTCAGGAAATCTACTCACTTTGAGATGCTATGCTTTTATATATATATATGTTTTAAGATATTTTTTTCCTTTTTCCTTTTTAATGTTAAACATAGCTTTTACTTTTTCATTGTAATATCAGAATACATTCATGCTTGACATATCAGAAAATGTAGATAAGGCCTACCCATATTACCACTATCCAGAGATAAACACCTATACTTTGTTCTATACTAGAACTTTCTCTTTGTGTGTATGTATACATATGCATATATACTCTTTTAAAAAATAGGATCACACTATAAGCTTTTCAATCTGTTCCTCTCTACTATTCAGTGAATAGCTTTCCATTTTAATAAATAATCATTTCAACAATTTGAGCTGCCTTATCTTATAGTTTGTATTAATTAGAGTAACCTGGCTGCTATTATAAATAAACTCAATCTGTGATGAACCCAGACAGAAGTTTATTTCTTGCCCTTGTACCAATCCTGAACATGCATAGCCAGAAGGGCAGCTTTTCTCCAAGTGGGTATTCAGGGGCTCAGGTCATCTGAGGCTAATCTGTTCAACATGTGGCTTCCAAATGTCAGTGATCACACCTATCCCAGCTAGCCTGAAGAGGGAAAGTGCATGTAGGATCTCACAGGCTGGGCCGGGAAGTGGTGTGTACCATTTCCATCCAGTTTTATTGGGTGGGACTCAGGTGCATGGCCTAACTGTAGAGGAAGTTGGGAAGTGTGTCTAGCTGTGTATTAGACACAGGAATAAGAAAAAGAATTTGGACTGGGCACAGTGGCTCACACCTGCAATCCCAGCACTTTGGGAGGCTGAGGTGGGTGGATCACCTGAGGTCAGTAGTTTGAGACCAACCTGGTCAACATGGTGAAACCCCATCTCTACAAAAAATACAAAAAATTAGCTGGGTGTGGTGGTGGGTGCCTGTAAGCCCAGCTACTATGGAGGCTGAGGCAGGAGAATCGCTTGAACCCAGGAGGTAGAGGTTGCAGTGAGCCGAGATTACGCACTGCACTCCAGCCTGGGCACCAAGAGGAAATCTCCATCTTGAGAAAAAAAAAAAGAAAAGAAAAAGTGAGTGAAAAACTAGGAGTTTCTGCCACATATTATTAATACAGTCATCTCTTGATATCTAAGGGGAATTGGTTCTAGGACCTCTCTTGGATACCAAAATCCATGGATGCTCAAGTCTCTGATACAAAATGATACCGTATTTGCATGTAACCTATGCACCTCCTTCTAAATACTTTAAATCAGCTCTAGATTGCTTATCATACCTAATAAAATGTAAACTATGTGCTGTATTTTGTTGTTTAGGGAACAATGGTGAGAAACATAAAGTCTGTACATGTTCAGGACAGATGCAATTTTTTTTTCCCAAAAACTTTTGATCCATGGTCGGTTGAAGTCATAGATGCGGAACCCATGGATGTGAATGGCCGACTGCGTCGCTTTTTCTAAGATCCTTTCTGTTCCCGAAAGGCTGAATCCATGTCTGACCCATCCCCACAAAACGTATTGTAATATTGTGACATAGTTGCCACTGCTCAATAGATAATGAATGAATGAACCCTACCTAGTTCTACTGTTCAGGACTAGTGAGGATCTGGTAGTTTTGTTCGGGATAGACAAGAGCCACCACTCAGGTCATAGAGGAGAAATGGAGTAGGAACTTGATGTCTGAGAAGGCAAAACCTTCTTAGGGAGAAGGCAGGGTACCGAGCCTGGACTAGAAATAGAGGTAAAGGGAATGTAAACGTCCTAGATGTTAAGAGGATGCTGACCAGAAACAGTCTGGACTTGCATTGTTAGGGAACCTGTGTGATTTCTTTTTTTACCCCCATAAACCAGATAAAGCTTACCTCTCTATAAGCCTTGATGTTCTGGTTTACAATCCTTGACGTGTTTTTGGTCTGTATCTTCATGACATGCTTGTGTTTGTAGAAAAGAAGTATCTCTTACTCTTGCAAAGACAGGCCTGAAAGTACACTGTTGACTTACTCCAAGAAGCAGGGATGTCTCTGTAGCCCAGGAAATGCCACAGGCCCCAGAGGATTGGCAATGAGACTCTGGGGTGACACCCAGAGAAACAAGTGGTGAGGACAGCTGGTATCCTGGCATTGCCTAGTAGACAGGATAGAGGCCTTCATTGATAGAAAAGTTTTTTAATGCATTAGATGGTCTTGATAGTGACTCTGGGCAGGAAGGTGGGGCAAGGGAGGCTATCCCAATTCTCCATGTACCCTCGGCACAGTACAGCCTGAAAGGACCAGTGTCTTGTTCTCCTCTTGTCAATCTCGTAAGTGTAATGACTGGTGCTAAGGCAACTAGTGAAGGAGGATGGAGCCAGGCCCAGAATTCCCTCCGTACTCCAAGCCCTGGTTTTATTGTAATGTCAAGAGCCAGTAAGTAGGGTGCACGATCTTCCATTCTGATTTGGCTGCCCCTGCCCTCCACCTATCCATCAGGGAATAATTGATTTCTCACTGTACAGTCTAGTCCCCCCATTATATACTTACTCTTAGAAAGTACGTACAGATACTGGGCGTGGTTTCTTCTTCCCTATAGGAGGGTGGCAGGAAGAGCTCCTCCCATAGGCTCTCATAGCCAGCTGTTTTTTCACAGGTCCAGGAACACAGCAGCTCTGTTCCACAGTTGTCCTACTTGGGGAGTGGACTGAGGGCTGATGGCATCCTGAAGAAGGCCTTTTTTGTAGGATTGGACATGGCCTACCGGAACACACAGGTCACTGGAGGAAGATGAAGTCGTATGCTCAGTCCTCTGCCCCAGTGCATCTTCAGAAGCTGGTGGCCAGGCAGCCAACATCCAGGGACAGGTGTATATCCTTCGGGGCTTATGAATCCACCTTCTTTCTTCCTACAAGGGGAAAAGGGGTGATTGGGTCAGGTAATTTTAGTATTGGATAGAAGTTCTGATCATTTAATATTTTACAACTTACATGAAAATCAGCTTAATGTGTTGAAGGCTGCTTGCTTTTTCAGTGGAATTTTTAAATGGTGGAGCAATTACTTTGGCTGCTGTAAAAGCTTGGAATGAGTCAAGTAAAGAGTCTATATAGTGTCCTTTCAGTATCCCCAGTGGCACATGTAGTTATTAAGATTTAAAGCATTTTGGCCTTGAGATCATAAAATTCCTAGAGCCAGGGGGAAGGGGTGGAGATGAAGGGACAAAGGAAAGGAAGAAGGGTAAGAAGATCCTTGCAAATACCCTCAGCTGCTAACATTATTTTATACAGCACTGTCCATCTGAAAGTCTTGGACTGCTCTGAGGGTTGTACCCTCAATCCTCACACTGTCCCCTTGCAGGAATAAAGGCAGCTGGCAATAGGTATGAAATATGAAAGAAGATGGGGAGTCAGTAGGATGCCAAATGTCACTCAAGTAGCTTTTTACCATGAGCGTGGGGCCGGTGGTCCCGATTCCTTTTTGAATGCAGGGACTGCTCACAGGGCCTTGCCATGGACTGAGTAAAAGAATGAAGCCTGCCATCTTGCTTTATGACCCATGGCAGGGGTACACTAGAATTCAACATGATGAAATATCATTTAAATTGGATTAGGAACAAGGCTAGGTTCTTGGGCTGGGTCAAATGATAACTTTACTTGCCTCTAATTTATGAGGTTGTTTGCTTGGATGTGGCTACTGGAGTTACAAAAAGAGCATAAAAATACTCAGTATTAAAAAATGAGTGAAAAAGTTGCACATAGATGGGTGGAGGAAAGGAACATCATGCTCTTTATTCTAGCCCGTCCCCCAGCACTTATTCCCCACCCAATGAATCTCATTAGTTGGTGCATAAGGGATGAATTGTACTTTAGTCATGGTTGAATGTATCCCATTTCCTTTCGGTATTTCGAGACTTTTTAAAAAAATATATAATTATGCTTTTGTGATGAGAGAGGTATTGGGATTCTCTGGGGTTTGGGAATATCTTTGCTTTATCCTAAAAGCACCTGTCTATTCCCTCGGTGCAATGGTTTCTAATCCTGCCTAGGATGGAGAGATACAAAATGGGCTTCTAATTTCATGGTTGAAGTGAGAAGAGATAATATCATCTCAGTTCCCTGCATAAAAAATTATTTCTCATACAAACCTTCTAGAAGTTTGTCTTTGTCGCTGCAACACTGTCAGAAGGATAACCTTGTATATATGTGTACATACAGTTTTCATTCACATGCATTTATAGACTGATCATGAAAAGAAGTTCTTTACCCACGATTTAAGCAGTTCTATGTTATCAATATGAGTGCCAGGTGATTTCTTTTAAGCATTTTGTTACATGCCCTAAGATACAACCATGGCAAGTGTCAGGTATCTCAGCCTTTGCCGGGAGCAATATTTCAGGCATCCTTAATGGTGGTTACCTCAAAATGATCATTCCTGCACAGACTCAGCATATTGTTTATGGGCATTTGCTGCAATGTAATATAAAGGGAGCTGAGACAGGAGAGGGTTAAGGAAAATAAATGGGGTCCAGTGTGAACATCTTTCCCCCCTTTTCAGCTTTTTAGAAGATAAATGTTTCAGATTTCAATCTGTGGTTCCCAGCAGTTCTTTGGGAACACTGCAGTCGGCCCACAAAAATCGCTACTGCTGAGCCAACCCTAGATAATGCGTCTCAGCAGGGATGACATAATGTGCTAAAAGAAGACTATGATGTAATGCCCATCTCAGAAATCAGAGCCAATTTCCGTTACAAAGCCTTGGAGTCTAGCAGGAGGTAATGAGCTAGCATAAATTGTGCAGCACAGAAAACTTCTAGGTCTGATATTCCTATCTGCATTTTTAAAGGCAAAAAAATTAAAAATGAAACAGAATTCCTAGATTTGCTGGGCGCAAGAGCATCTACTCACCAAGAGGCCTTGCCCCCTTCCAATTTGGACAGGCTGGTACTCCAGGCTGCCTGGATCACCTTGGCCCATGTGGGAAATTGTTGTCTGGGTCTGTAATCTGCACAAAGTAGTGATGTAATTTATAATGTAATTTCAAATTTGTTTCTGCAGATAATGTTTGAGGAGAGGGTGTGGTGTTTGAAGGAGATCGTGCCTTTCCTGAAATGTTGGGATAAGTAGGCTGGAAATGCTTAGGAGGAAGCTGGGGGTGAGGAGTGGTGAAGAAAGTCAGAATCACCTTGAAAACTTTATTAGGTGCAACTTGCTCTGGCATGCAGAAGTCTGTGCGTGGGGAACCTAAAGGCTCTCAGATAACAAATCTCCTGTAGCCTCCCGTGGATTAATTATGCATTCTGACCTCCTGGGGTGTAGCTTGCCTGGCAACCAGCAACTAGGGTCCAGCTCTTTGTCCTGTTTAACAGAAATGTTGAAAACAGATATAAATTCACCTAAATAATGATCTAGAGTTCCAGAGAATAAGGAAAGAAGCACGATCTTTGATTTCAGAAGTGTTCCATCCTCACTACAGCTTTCTATTTTAGTTCATGCTTTCCTTCATTTTATTTTTAATTGCTTGGAGTGTTTGCATGAGGAACACATTTCTATTTTACTTGCCTTCTATGATTTCTCTTATGTTCCTCACTTGGGGCTTGATCCTGCAACACACCCTACATAGCAGCAACTCCCTCTGGATGGAATAGTAGTGGTTTTGTGTCACTGCTTGTTGAAGATCAGGCCTTCAGAGCCACAGACATGGGGGGAGCGGGAGTGTGTGTGGCAGCATTGGCAGAGAACTGCTGGCTTCACAAACTGCTACTGTGTCTTTAAAGAGGGGATAAACATCAGGAGCAGATGAAAATTTTCTGGTATAAGAAAACGAGAGAAATGAAACAGAAAACATGTCATATAGGCTGAAGAGAAGTTGCTTCTATGACATGCAAACTGAAATGGCATTGCTTTCTAGACCTTTCTGTGAAGTGCCAGCCAGTCTTTTATTCTTACCCACTAAAAGGATGGTCACCATCAGAGCCACTGGTGGTCATTTGCAGAGTAATCGTGGGTCAAATATTGATACTATTAATACTATTAACGATGATGATAATTTTTAGCCAGTGTTTTTTAGTGTATAGCAGGTGTTATCCTAAGGTCTTTGTATTAATTGTCTCATTTAATTTTTACCAGGACCCTCTGAGATAGGTACTAGTATGATCCTTTCCATTTTACAGAAGAGGAAAACTGAGGCTCAGAAGGTTTAAATAACTTGTTATGTTTGCACACCTAGTACGTGGCCCAGCTGGCACTAGCATTCTTGGCATAACCACCATGGAGCACTAGTTTTCAGATGCCACAAGGTTTAGGTAGAGATGATCCCTGTCTTTAAGCCAGGTATTCCATGGGGCAAATGAATTTGTCACGTTAATATTTGCATAAAACAAAGGATTTTTGCCTTTTATCTTTGTATTGCATCACTAGGCCCCTGTTGGGTATGTACCAAGTACTCACTAAATGTTTGCTGAATATTAGAGGAGGAGGAGAGGGAGAAAGAGGCAGAGAATAAGTGCACAAAGAAATAAAGTCTAAATCAAATAGAGAGCTCAGTGAGAATGACATGGAGTCAGGTTGCTTCTAGTTTATCAGAGAAGACTACCTGAGGAAGATGATCAACAATGTGTCTGCGTTCACAGCTAAATAAGATGAAAGGGCTATTGCTTTTTGTTTCCAAATTCTTTAGCATCTGACTAGGTGATTAAGGCTGCTCAGTGAATAGGTGTTAGAGATACGTGAAGATTGAATTCTTTATTAATAAGGACCATTCATGGATAGGTTCTTGCTAATTCAATAATGTCAATTTTAAACAAAATCACTGATATAAAAAGGAATGGGGAACTGGGTGCAGTGGTGCATGCATGTAGTCCCCGATACTCAGGAGGCTGAGGCAAGAGGATCACTTGAGGCAAGAGGATCAATTTGAGTCCAGCCTGGGCAACATAATGAGATCCCATCTCTACAAAATAAATAAATAAATAAGTACATAATAAAAATGAATGGGGACAGGAGCATATATTTGACAGACAGAAAGAATATAGTATAGCAGAATAATTGATTTGGGCAGTTTGTAATATATTATCTTTTTTACATTCAACAGCTATGGGCCCACCACTATATGATTATGTGCAAAATGAGTACACAACAGAAAAGAGATTGAGACCTCCTGTGCTCTTTTTCAGCATATCTGTGATATCTAATGTCTACTTGCTTATTCTATCCTTCTACCCTCTGAAAACGTATGGAAGAGACAATACAGTTAAAAAACTCATAGCAAATGAAACATCCTTAACCTATAACAAAATCATTCATCAATCAATATTGGTAAGTTCAAAATCTCACACTTTCAAGTGTCTGCTTGACATGGTGGAATTTTATTTTCATCACAAGCACCCTAGGAACTGCTCCTCCAGCCTTCACACCAGATTATTCCTGCTCTTCCTGTATGAGTGGTGCCTGGTGATGCTGTCTCCTCTCCGTTCTCGCTGGAGTGCTCTTTATCTCTCACTCTGATGATCATAAGCGGATTCCTTCCTCTAGTGTCTCTCATCTCTGGGCTCTAATTCATCGAGGCCCAATGAATCTGCCTAAAGACAGGCCCTCTGAAGAATGGTCAGTGGCTGCCCGTCACTTAAAGAATTTACCACAAGCTTTCTGGCTTCTTCTTGATACTCTGCAACTTGGCTTCCAAAACACGCTTCCAACTATGTCTTCCTTCATTTATCTATCCCACATATTAGCCAAACCATTCCACTTGCTAGTTCCTAAGCAGACCTTTTATTTTTATGCCTTTTTTTCAATTTCCTTTTCCAGAAAGCTCACTCTTCCGTGACCTCTTACTGTGTTTAAGTCCTTTCCACCCTTCAAGTCCCCGCTCAAGAAGCCACCTCTTTGATAAGTATTTCTTGTATCCTTCCAACTGGAAGTGACAGACTCCCTCTCTGGACCCCACAATACTCAGGCTGAGCCTGTCTTTAGGCACCTAGTTGACTCCTCCCAATGGCACAGTTGTTGATGTGCAATGTCACAGTCTTAGAATTTTGCAACCAGGAGGCATATTTTTCTTCTCCCTTATTAAATGGTACATTTCTAGAGGCAAGACTATGTCTCCTTCATATTTATGTCCCTTAGAGTATACAGCATAGTTCTTAGCACATGGCAGATGTTCAAATCAATGAAATGAGCATTAAAATCCTCAGTTGCAATATTAACTATGGAAGCATTTATAGTCCCAAAGCTGGAAAATGGGGCTCATTTAGATGTTCCTGTCTCTGCCTCTTTCTACCACTTGGATATGGATGACCAAGGATATCTGGTTTATCTGAGGAGGCCAAAAATAACATAATATATAGTTGGAAAGAAAAGGGTGATTATAAAGGATGACAGGAAACCAGTTTCTAATTGGCTTTGTCTTATCATTTTTTAAATTTATTTTTATTTATTTTATTTTATTTTATTTTATTTTACCTTTTTTGTGTTTCTTTCCCACCCCTCTTGCCTTCCTCTTGTTCTCCACACTTTTTGACCCATAGTGAGGGCCATGAGTGATTGACAGAATTTGGAAAGATAGTATTAGATTGCTTGCTCCATGGAAATTTTTTTTGGTTCTCCTGAATTATTATGTGAGTTAAGGAAATTTAAGTCTTGTTTTCTCATTTTATAAAATGAAAGGGTGATGATGGATTAACCCTACTTTTCCTTATAGCATAAGAATCTGTTGGAATCTAGTAAGAGACAGTACTAAAAGCATTTTTTCCCTTACTTGGGCTGGTGAGTTTTTGAGTAGAACATTGACATTTTCTTTGCTACAGATACCTTTACAGAGCATATATAGAACAAAATTGCACAGCACCAAATAAAATCCATTCGTGGTAAACCTTGAGAGGGTAGAAAGGATATGAATTTATTGGTACAAAAAGTAACAAAGCTAAAGAAATTAGGGTAATAAAACTCCCCTGTAAAATCTAGCAAAGTGGAGAAAAGGGTGGCTATTATTAGGTGAAACATAGGAACTGGAGGGGTAGCCTTTTCTGGAAGTTGATGTAGGCACATGCATCTCTGAATTCAAGAACCAAAAAAAAGGCTTTTCTTGTCCATGCTGAAGCTCCTGTTAAAAGACCCATTACTGAGCCTCCATCTCTGAATAGCTATGATGCAACTCCACCTCTGACATCCTTAAAGCATTTCCTCTGACTGAAGATCACAAACTCAGACTATTCAGGTTGACTTAAAGCCTACTACTTCCTGCCTAAACCAAAATAACCATGAGCCAGGTCAAAGGATAAGATAGTTTTGAACTGATCAGTAGAAAAGATGATAACGAGATGGGTGCCATCAAGAAGATGTTGCTTCCACAGATGGGTCCCAGAGTCTTCTGCCCATGCTGGGTAAATAGGGCAGGGAGAAAAGACCACCCAGGAGATACATGTGGATCATGAGCAGTTCTCTGTGACTACCTACCGGCACCCTCCTTCCAGGAATGAACTCACCACTGACTTCAAAAGGAGTGCAGCCCATGCCTGCTGTTGACCACAGTCTTGTTACCAACACCTTATGGTTAACTGAATCAAAAGCTTCCGACAGGTCTAAAATTAGCCTGGCTAAACATATCATTAAGGAGTTAGGGAGGAGTGTGAATGACCTTCCTTCAGCCCTGTCTCCCATATCCAGTCAGCTGTGGGGGCTCATTGGGGTGCTAAATTGGGCTTTTAGGCTCTGGAAATAAATGACCCTTTAGACTGATTTTTTTTATTGCCTGAAGGTGCATATTTTTGGAAAGTTTGGAAGCATTCTGTTCATCTATTTTGAATCATTTGAGTATAAAAATGTGGCATTTTCACACTTTGGGATATTCAAGTCCCCTATTCCTTTTTTAAAATCTCTAATATTTTTTCAAACCCTTCAAATTAGTTTATTTAAAGGCCAAATTTGATTTCCTCACAGTTTCTGAGGTAGAAATGGAACTTTACCAGCTTTGAGGAGGAACAGTCATGGAGTCATGGTAGTTCACCGAAAAGAAGTTATAAATAGGTGGGAGAATACTATTCTAAGCATTACATTTCTGGTAGGAATTTAAATACCCATGGAGAAGAGTGGCAGAGGTAGGGTCTGTGTGTGTACTTTTTTACACATACCTTTAATGGCAAACTAAAAAGTTTATTCTCTTTATCTTTGCTATTCAAGGGCACCCGTATCCTCCATTTCTTTCCAAGTTCCTAGGATAAAAAGACCCAGGGGAAGAAAATAAAGATGACATGGTAGCATTTCTGAACTCTTGCTTGACATGAGCCAGACTGTTTCAATTTCTTTACTTTCCAACCCAATTATTTTGAAATTCATTTGTCTTCTGACTAAGCCAGCATATCCCAGTGTATGTTTCCTAGAACACCAGGTCTGCAGGATGTTAATAGATGTCACTTGGAAAAAGAGTTTTGAGTTAAACAGATTTTTTTTCTGCTGGGCTTCTTTCTCAGGTTTCCTAGTGTGTGATGTGAATCTTCAAGAAGGAAATATGGTATGTAACATGTCCCAGGTTTATTGGCCCTGGATGGCCTTCTTTCCTTCCTTCTTCTATTTTTCTATTTATTAAACCAAGTATCTAGAGGATTGGTGTTTTGGGGAGTGCAGCCTGGGAAGTAATAGGTGATGGTGTTTGAAATTTCAGAATTCTTTCTCTTTCAGTTGACTGAGCAGCTCAGCTTCCTGAAAGTGATCATCTAGACTGGATACTGGTATGTTCCAGGTCTCCCACCACTGGGTGGTGGCCCTGGACAGTCACTTGTCCTCCCCGAGCCTAGTTACTTCATGTATAAAATTAGAGAGCTGGGCTGAATGGCCTGTAGGACCACTTATTATACACCCTCCCCAAGTTCCCACAAGGTGGACAGTAGTCCTGGGACTCAACTACTCTGCCCCCCAACCACAGCTGCTTGGACTAGGGATAGAATAATGTTATCTGTTCAGGTTTGAGGGATGTACTTTTTTGGTTTGTTCTTTTTTGGATAGTGCCAAAAAGTCATCAACAGTCAAAGAATAAGTCTAAGAAATTTTAGACTAAAGGAAATCCTTTAATAAAGGGCAGGTATCTGAAAATAGAAGCTTGGCCAGAAAGTGGCTCCTCTGCCAGGGTTTTAATGGAGGCTTCACAGTACAGCTAAGGTCATTTTCATGATTTTTAATTAAAGTATGTCTATCCTAATGCTGTAATTATAAACAGACTGTTGTCAAGTCAAGGAGCATTTGCCCTTCATTCATTGTATTTCAAGACACCGTCTACTTTTGACAAGTGACAAATGTCTTTAGTTTGGTGTTTACTATAGAAAAATGTAGCTTTTAGAGTTGTGTCATATTCTCTCTGGTTCTTCCCCCTCAAACCCAGAGCCTGCTACAAACATTTGAAAAGCCCTGACTGGATGTAAGGCTCATATTCTATTTGAAGACACCAGACTCTAAACCCCTCTGGGCTTCAATTTCTTGTCTGTGAAGTGAGATCCTGATTATACTGTTTTGGGAGGCACACCACCAAAGGTTTCTCCATCCTTCTGCAGACCAAAATTTACCCACCTCAGCTTCCCAAGCTGCAGTAGGTTAGGTATTCATATAGCTTCGTTATTTTCTTGGAGATTTTTCTCTTTGCAGCAAAACACTCTTAAATATATGCTGCCATATTTCAAAGAATATATTACTCCTGATGCAAATGTCATATTCTGAAGGTGGCAATAGTGTTTCAATGACAGGCATATTTGGAGCCATCTTCCATCATACTTCTTAGGCAGCTTCCTCCTTGGCCAAGTATGCTTAGCCTTTAATAACAGTGTAGAGAAACAAGGAGTGAAGCCTTGCTATTTACACCCCATCCCTACTGATGCAGTTTGGGTATTAGTCCCCATGCATATCTCATGTTGAAATGCAACCCCCAGTGGAGGTGGGGGCTGGTGGGGGGTGATTGGATCATGGGGGTGGATTTCTCATGCATGGTTTAGCACAACCCCCTTCTTGCTGTCCTTGCTATAGTGAGTGAATTCTCATATCTGGTCATTTAAAAGTGTGTGGCACCCCCTCCCACCCACTCTTTCTCTTCTTTCTGCTCTGGCCATGTGACATGCCTGCTTCCTCTTTGCATTCGCCATGATTGTAAGTTTCCTGAGGCCTCTCCAGAAGCTGAGCAGATGTTTGCACCATGCTTCCTATAAAGCCTGCAGAATCATGAGACTATTAAACCTCTTTTCTTAATAAATTACCAAGTCTCAGGTCTCTCTCTCTGTCTCTTTTTTTTCTATCTTTCTCGTCTCTCTCTTTGGGACAGAGTCTTGCTCTGTTGCTGAGGCTGGAGTGCAGTGGTGTGATCTCAGCTCGCTGTAACCTCTGTCTCCCAGGCTTAATCCTCCCACCTTAGCCTCTTGAGTAGCTGGGACCACAGGCATGAGCCACCATGCCCAGCTATTTATTTATTTATATTATTTTGAGAGGAGATTTTGCCATGTTGCCCAGGCTGGTCTCAAACTCCTGAGCTCAAGAGATACACCTACCTTGGCCTCCCAAAGTGTTGGGATTACAGATGTGAGTTACCATGCCCTACCTAGGTATTTCTTTATAGCAATGCAAGAATGGCCTAATACACCCACCTTGGCCCAAATAAGCAACACAAGATCAGAGAGGCAAATATAGTACTTGTTTGTGTATTGGGGAATTGTGGGAAAGAATATCTTCTCCAGTAGAAATCATTACATGGCTATCATAAGTCTACATTTGCCCTTTAGGTCTATAAAGGGAGGCTTTGCTGTACCAGTTTCTCCCACAGCCCCTTTCTCATACATCAACTCCCCATTCCCAAGTTCCTCCAATGTAGGCAGTAGATTGTGTGACCTGGCTCAGGTCCCCTAGCCACAGCTAATTGGAACAGGAGTAGACATCTGCCCCCAGGAGAACAAGTACTTAGGCTGAGCTGATCAGTGATATTTTTTTCTCAAGAATTTGAACTACCAGACTCAGGATTAAACATGCTTGAGACTGTAGAGACAGACCTGGCAACACTGGGTTAGTATATGCATGTGGCCAGAAGCAGCAGGAATGGCGTGGTTGCTGCTGTCATTCTAAAGACATGTGCTCTCTAGTGCCCCCCTGTCCTCATGTATGCGGCTTGTCTGAGAATCACCTTACTCCTTCTCCATGCATTAGAGTTTGCTCCTTAATACTTCAATTATGCTTTTGCCCAAACTTTTATCATCCCTCTCATTTCTCTTTTCCTGAAATTTGAACTGAGAAATTCTTACAGGTATGACTTACCTGTTGGTTTCTTTCCCATCTATAAAAAAAAATTGTCTGTTTGTCTATTAGTACATGATGGAGGAACGGCTGGATGGATTTTCATCGCATTTTCGAAGAGTAAATTTAGATGGTCTGACTTAAAATACAGGCTGTGTGAAATCCATGAAATATGAAATTTACCTTTTTGGGATGCATGAGGATAGCTCAAAGAGGAATTTTAGATGTTTCCTAAACACCTGCTGATATTGATTTGTAATCAAGTTGCTTTTGGGCAATTGGCTCTAGCTGTCTTGAATGCTGTAATTTGATGTAGAGGTTGAGGTCATTTGGGAACTAAAGGAGAATTGAGCATTTATGTGTTTCTGTCACAGGAGTCTGGTAGGAGCCATCTCTGCCCACCCTCAACCAGGGATGGTTTGGTTTTCTGCTGAAAACATTTGAATCACTTTAGGATTAAAGCCAGATAGAAGAATAAAATTAAAGAGAGAGAAGAGGCTTCCTACATTTGGTTCCTAAGCAGCTAGACTCTTCCACAGTCAAAGGACAGCATGACTGATTTAATAATACTCAGTCCCTGGGCTTCCATGAGCTCACAGAAAGGAGACTTTGAGGAGATTCAGGGAGACCAAACCATGTGGGATTAAATAGAGGCTTGGGGCTGGAACTGTTGTCTCAGGGACTGAAGGGTGGACTGCATGGCTAGATGCGCTGGCTATATCTACAGTGTAGTACGATGCCAATAATCTGGAATTTTGTTTGAGTTCGGCATTTTTTTTTTTCCCGGCGTATTTCTCATAAAATGTAGAAAGTAATTTCTTGGACATCGAGCTGCTATCAATGATAACAAATGTATTGTATATATTTTTTCTAAATTCCTGGAAACTGCCTTAGCACATGGTGGGGTATAAAATAACCCCTTCCTTGTGTTACATTAAGTGGGTTTTAAAAGATGATGGGTGATACATTTTCTTTGTAAGATTAGAATTTGGGGGAAATTTTGATGATGTATCCTGCAGCAATTTCAATGACATTTGGCAGCTTTTATTTTCTGTTGGTGATGGTTCTACAATGAGCTGGATGTTGTTTTAAACACCATGAATTGCAAACTTCATAAACTGAGGGGAAGTGGAAGTGGTTAGAAAGGCCACTTATAAAAGTCTGTTGCGTTTGCATGTGCAATTTAAAATTTATGGAGGCTTCTTTGTTATTAAGAATGACAGCAATGAAAATAATATTTTTAATAAGGTGACAGTATGACTTTACCTACTAATAATACTCCTAACAATCACATAATGTAGGCAATTTTTGCATCTATGTTCTAATGTTGAGAGATTAATTGACTAAATGACTAAATGACACTGCTGGAAGCTGAGTAAGGACTCAAGTCCAAGTCTTTTCCTACTGTTCCTCATATAATTCCAAATCCAGTCCTGTGGTGTTCTCTCTTTACAGTTATTCTTTGTTAAAAATTAACCAGAAACGATAAACAAAGCAAAAACAATGAAGTATTCAGGAGGAAGAGTACATGGGACAGTTCTTGTGCCCACCTCACATCCTCTTGCCTTACCTTTTACCCTGGTTATTGCCATGGAAATCAGATACACCATTTATCTTCTGCTTTCTGTCTCCAGGATTTTCTGACTTTGCAGTGTGGGAAACCTGAAGGCATCCTCTAGTTCATTCTCATGCTTGCATAAGTCTAGAAATGAGAACTAACATCCATGGGCAATCTTTGACTAACACAGGGTGATAGCTGGTCAATAAATGCTCCCTTTCTGATTTCTTTTATAAATCTTCACAGTATACCTTGTTTTGATTTTCCCTTCTTTCTTGTTTCATTCTTTCCAGTTCTCAGCCATTTCCTGGTTCATTTCCATAAATAAATGATTCACATGCAAGCCTTGATCTCAGGTCCTATTTTCTAGGAAAAAACCTAAGCTAAGACAAAAAGTTTCTGCAACACCAGTTGTAAGGCTACTCACTGATTACAGTGGGCATTTGTTGTTTCTGGCACTCAGTATTCACTTTCTTTTTTTTAATACTTTAAGTTCTGGGGTACATGTGCAGAACGTGCAGGTTTGTTACATAGGTGTACACGTGCCATGGTGGTTTGCTGCACCCATCAACCCGTCATCTACATTAGGTATTTCTCCTAATGATATCCCTCCCCTAGCCCCCACTCCCCAACAGGCCCTGGTGTGTGATGTTCCCCTCCCTGTGTCCGTGTGTTCTCATTGTTCAACTCCCACTTATAAGTGAGAACATGCAGTGTTTGGTTTTCTGTTCCTGTGTTAGTTTGCTGAGAATGATGTTTTCCAGCTTCATCCATGTCCCTGCGAAGGACATGAACTCATCCTTTTTTACGGCTGCATAGTATTCCATGGTGTATATGTGCCACATTTTCTTTAGCCAGTCTATCATTGATGGGCATTAGGGTTGGTTCCAAGTCTTTGCTATTGTGAATAGGGCTGCAATAAACATACGTGTGCATGTGTCTTTATAGTAGAATGATATATAATCCTTTGGGTATATACCCAGTAATGGGATTGCTGGGTCAAATGTTATTTCTAGTTCTAGATCCTTGAGGAATCACCACAGTGTCTTCCACAATGGTTGAACTAATTTACGCTCCCACCAATGTGTAAAAGTGTTCCTATTTCTCCACATCCTCTCCAGCATCTCTTGTCTCATGACTTTTTAATGACCAGCATTCTAACTGGTGTGAGATGGTATCTCATTGTGGTTTTGATTTGCACTTCTCTAATGACCAGTGATGATGAGCTTTTATTCATGTTTGTTGGCTGCATAAATGTCTTCTTTGTGAGAAGTGTCTCTTCGTATCCTTTGCCCACTTTTTGGTGGTTTTCTTTTTTTTGTAAAATTGTTTAAGTTCTTTGTAGATTCTGGGTGTTAGCCCTTTGTCAGATGGAACAAATTGCAAAAATTTTCACCCGTTCTACAGGTTGCCTGTTCACTTGGATGATAGTTTCTTTCACTGTGGAGAAGCTCTTTAGTTTTATTAGATCCCATTTGTCAATTTTAGCTTTGGTTTCCATTGCTTTTGGTGTTTTAGTCATGAAGTCTTTGCCCATGCCTATGTCCTGAATGGTATTGCCTAGATTTTCTTCTATGGTTTTTAAGGTTTTAGGTCTTATGTTTAAGTCTTTAATCCATCTTGAGTTAATTTTTGTATAAGGTATAAGGAAGGGGTTCAATTTCAGTTTTCTGCATATGGCTAGCCAGTTTTCCCAACACCATTTATTAAATAGGAAATCCTTTCCCCATTGCTTTTGTAAGGTTTGTCGAAGATCAGAGATGTGTGGCATTATTTCTGAGGCCTATGTTCTGTTCCATTGGTTTATATATCTGTTTTGGTACCAGTACCATGCTGTTTTGGTTACTGTAGCCTTGTTGTATAGTTTGAAGTCAGGTAGCGTGATGCCTCCAGCTTTGTTCTTTTTGCTTAGGATTGTCTTGACTATATGGGTTCTTTCTTGGTTCCATATGAAATATAAAGTAGGTTTTCCTAATTCTGTGAAGAAATTCAATGGTAGCTTGATGGGGATAGCACTGTATCTATAAATTACTTTAGGCAGTATGACCATTTTCATGGTATTCTTCCTATCCATGAGCATGGAATGTTTTTCCATTTGTTTGTGTCCTCTCTTATTTCCTTGAGCAGTGGTTTGTATTTCTCCTTGAGGAGGTCCTTCCAGAGAGAAAGAAACCCTTTGGGTTACCACAAAGGGAAGCCCATCAGACTAATGGTGGATCTCTCTGCATTAACCCTACAAGCCAGAACAGTGGGGGCTAATATTCAACATTCTTAAAGAAAAGCATTTTCAACCCAGAGTTTCATATCCAGCCAAATTAAGGTGCATAAGTGAAGAAGAAATAAAATCCTTTACAGACAAGCAATGCTGAGAGATTTTGTCACCATCAGGCCTGCCTTACAAGAGCTCCTGAAGGAAGCACTAAGTGTGGAAAGGAAAAACCAGTACCAGCCACTGCAAAAACATACCAAATTGTAAAGACCATTGACATTATGAAGAAATTGCATCAACTAACGGGCAAAATAACCAACTACCATCATAATGACAGGATCAAATTCACTTTTAACAATATTAACCTTAAATGTAAATGGGTTAAATGCCTCAATTAAAAGACACAGACTGGCAAATTGGTTAGAGTCAAGACCCATTGGTGTACTGTATTCGGAAGACACATCTCATGTGGAAAGACACACACAGGCTCAAAATAAAGGGATGGAGGAAGATTTATCAAGCAAATGAAAAGCAAAAAAAAAAAAAAAAGGGCAGGGGTTGCAATCCTAGTCTTTGATCAAAAAAGACAAAGAAGGGCATTACATAATGGTAAAGGGATCAATGCAATAAGAAGAGCTAACTATCCATAATATATAGACCTAATACAGGAGCACCCAGATTCATAAAGCACATTCTTAGAGACCTACAAAGAGGTGTAGACTCCCACACAAAGATCAAAAAAGACAAAGAAGGGCATTACATAATGGTAAAGGGATCAATGCAACAAGAAGAGCTAACTATCCAAAATATATACACCTAATACAGGAGCACCCAGATTCATAAAGCACATTCTTAGAGACCTACAAAGAGGCGTAGACTCCCACACAATAGTAGTGGGAGACTTTAACAACCCACTGTCAATATTAGATCAACGAGACAGAAAATTAACAAGGATATTTAGAACTTGAACTCAGCTCTGGACCAAGGGGACCTAATAGACATCTACAGAACTCTCCAATGCAAATCAACAGATTATACATTCTTCTCAGCACCACTTTCTTTTTACGATTACCGTAGCCTGATGTCCCCTTTTCTTTTTTTTTTTTTTTTTTTTTTGAGACGGAGTCTCGCTCTGTCACCCAGGCTGGAGTACAGTGGCCGGATCTCAGCTCACTGCAAGCTCTGTCTCCCAGGTTTATGCCATTCTCCTGCCTCAGCCTCCCGAGTAGCTGGGACTACAGGCACCCGCCACCTCGCCCGGCTAGTTTTTTTGTATTTTTAGTAGAGACGGGGTTTCACCGTGTTAGCCAGGATGGTCTCGATCTCCTGACCTCGTGATCCGCCCGTCTCGGCCTCCCAAAGTGCTGGGATTACAGGCTTGAGCCACCGCGCCCGGCCTGATGATGTCCCCTTTTCTAATTCAGTTTATGTGGCTTTGGGGTATACCTGATTCCATTCCCTGATGCTATATGACCCAGGTCACAGTCTGGGTTTGGAGGTGAACATGTGACCCAATCAAATGCTCTGAGACTTTTTTTTTTTTTCTCCCTGAGATGGAATGTCACTGTGTTGCCCAGACTGGAGTGCAGTGGTGCGATCTCAGCTCACTGCAACCTCCACCTCCTGGTTTCAGGTGATTCTCCTGCCTCACCTCCCAAGCAGCTGGGATTACAGGCACCCACCACCATGCCTGGCTAATTTTTGTATTTTTTAGTAGAAGCGAGGTTTTGCCATGTTTGCCAGGCTGGTCTCAAACTCCTGATCTCAGGTGATCTGCCCACCCTGGCCTCCCAAAGTGCTGGGATTACAGGCGAGAGCCACCGCGCCTGGCCTGGTCTGCTCTGAGACTTTTACTGTGAATAGCACTCTTGTTTCTGTGTGCAGGGTCTGTACCCTGAGAGGCCGAGAGGTCCATGGTGCCAATGTCATCATGCAGCCATATGGGAATTGAGACCAAGGAAGGCAGGACTAATTGAAGAGAAAAAAGCCATGTCCTAATCATATTATTTGAGTCCTGAGTTCATTTATGCACTAAACCAGATCCACCCCTGAACTTCAGTGTAAGTAAAGTTTAGTCTGTGTAAGCCCCTAATTGCCTTTTGCCCAAACTGCTTACTTGCAATGAATGTGTCCCAAGTCTAAGTTTAGGCCTTTCTCTGGACTCACACACATCAGGAGGTATCTCATTTTCCATCACATAAGTACCCTCCCAAAAGGATTAAGGAAAACTGCCATGCAGAGAGAGACTTTTTCCCCATCCCCATTCATCCAATCAAGCCAAAATGTTCTGGGTGAAATAATTTGTGGCAATGCTTCAAGCTTCCCTCCTAGAGGAATAGCAGATTTTTAATATCTTTGCTAATGAGATCATGGAAGCTGTGGCTAATATGGAATCATTTCTGCTTGATGAAAGGGGTGGGTTAGCTGTGTAGTGATGGCTTTGATGTGACTCACTTCTGGGGCCTTACTGTCCTCTTTCAATTTCTAGAATCGTTTAGGAGGAATGCTTGGTACTAGGCTGTAGAATAAGTCCACACAAAGATAATGTATTCACAAGCATTACTAGTGGTGGCTTGGGTAGTCCAGGTTTTTTCTTCTATCACACTTTGCACCTCAGATTTCATTTTCTTCTTATTTATACTTGTTTTGCTTATCCAAACTCACGGCCTCCTTCCCTAATCTAAATCAGTGTCTTATGCACATCTGTGTCTTCTGAGGAAGGATAACTCAGATTTAGAGGAGTTTTAGCAGAAAGACCTATTTGGTGGGGTATAGTAGCTAATTGCCCTTCAACTCTGCTCCTGCTGCTACATGCCAATCCATTTCTAACCTACCTGAGGCTGTGATGCAGCGAAAGCCTCCCTAGGCAGAGAAGTAGGAGCTTCATACCGGTCTTGAGATATCCCAAACTACTGAAAATCTTAAGGGGAGCCACCTCAATCCCTGGAGCATATTTGGCTTCAAATTGCCTCAAATTCCAGGGATATGAAAATATCACTGCCCTCTTAAAGGATCAGTAAATCCAGAAGCTCATCTCCATCAGTTCGCCATTCTCAAAGCCTGCTCTCCATAGGCTGAATAATTTTATAGTTTTCTTAGTTCTTGGAGGTATAGAAAGCTCTAGAAGAGGTGCCCAGAGTCACTCTGGGACAAATATAAGGGTCTAAGGCAGACTTGAAGACAGGTATCCTGAATCGAAAGGAAATGCCAGACTAAAGAAAGGTTCTGTTCATCATAGCAGGCTTCCTAAGAATGCCTTTTTTTTCCTGGGGACGAGATCTACTGGTATCCATCCAATCATGTTCTCACAGTTAGTTGTCTTTTGAGGACAATGCTTTCCTTTGAGACAGCCCTCTTTATCTCTGGCATCAGGGTTTCCATGACAGTTGCCAAAGGCCGTTGTGGCTTAGTGTTAAGTATTCAGCATACTTATATGTTTCTTTGGGTTATTGTTAATTTTTACTGCTAGGTAAAGAAGTATAATGTGGCTAGTTATGTAGTTCTTAGAGTAAAACTTTATAAATAATTACTCTGCTTTTTTGCCTGTTCGCATAACTTCAATAACCTACTTTTTGGTCAAGATGAAGAGGTCCTCTAAGAAAGAAGATACAGGATCAACAGGGGAAGGAGGAAGGCACTTTGAGTTCTGCTGGTAGGCTTGGCCTGACTCACTCCTCAACTGGGATCGCTCAGGTGCATTAATGAGCACCCCACACAAAATCCTGCTTTATTTGGAACTGCCTTCAGGGCCCCCAATTAAGATCTGTTAAGATTTCTGACGCTGCTACTTTATATAAATAAATAGAATTGCACAATTACTACAAAAGCACTCTTCACCAGCACCATCAGCCATCCCTCAGACATTTTGGGTTTATAAATAAAATGTTTGGGGAGTGGTTTTAGGGATTCTTACACACCTTGTTGTGTGACTGAGGTTTATCACCAAGCCTTCAGGTGATTCTCTTGATGGTCACTTAGTAGAGACTTCAAAACTGATAATGAAATGTTAATGAGCACTTGCTCTGTGCAAGGCACAGTGCTCAGCATTGCAAGACAATAGAAAGAAAGAAGAAGGGGCTCCTGCCTGCCCTCAACATATTTTGACTAGGAAGCCAGAACACAAAACAGATAAAATTAAACAATGAAATAAGTGTTTTGTAGGAATGCAATACCACAGTCCCAGAGATGCCACACAGCAGCTTGTGATTACTAATTGGGTTTGCTCAATATAATTAACTTTTTCTAGAAAAATAGATGTATCCATTGTTTTACATAACCTTATTCATCATCTCCCAAAGACAGATGTAGATTTTATTTCTGATGGTGAATACCTCATGATTTATTTTTCAGCTAAAACATAGAAACAAAGATACTGTTGTCAGTTTATTTATCCAAACTAACAGTTGGTGAAACTAGATTAGATATTTTTATGGCCTAGGAAAAGTTCTGCACCACTGAGTCACTGAGCCACATCGACCGACTCCACCGCTCTATCTCTGAAGAAGTCAAAGAAGAAACGTGTGGTGGTAAAAAAAAAAAAAAAAAAAATTCTGCAGTCAGATGGGACTAGGCTCACATTTAAGACCTGTCTTGACCAACTGTGTGACCTTGGCCAATTTCCTTAATCTCTCTAATGTTCTGTTTACTCACTGGTACAGCAGACACAATAATATGTCTCCCACAGAGATTTTGAAGATAAATGATTTAATGTACATAACACATCTAGCACAGCATGTGAAAGCAGGAGGTACCCCATAAGTGGTAGCTTCTACACTGATGTGACATACACATCTGAATCATCTCTTATCAGGTCATTCTGAATCTTCATGAGGGATGACCAGGAATTGAGACATATGCTGAGGCCCAGGGTAAGTTATTCTGGGCACTGTCTTGACTAGAGGTGATACAGTTTTAAGTGCCATGTGTATAACAATAGCAATTTAAGATGTTATTTACCTCAAATTTTTTTTTTTTAAATCTAGAACTTGTTTGTTAATTGGCAATTGGTAATTCATAATTGGTAAATACATCTTTTATGCATTTTCTTTACACATGAGATTAATGGTATCTTTTAAGATGAAAACTATAATACGGTTGGTATTGCTGATAACAGTATTTGAACAAAAACTATGGTTTGATCATGGAAAACTTGTGTGTATCATCACGGGGGGTAACACAAAAGCATGTAGAAAGAGCAGTGATTTAACCTCCTGGTTGTCAGGGTCAAAGACATTTATGTTACGCTACGTAGACAACCTTGTAAAGGAAAATTGATAGGATAGTGCTATAAGATGAATTGTTGCTTCCCCTAATTTACATGTTGAAGTTTTAACCTCCAGTATCCCAGAACGTGACTGTATTTGGAGACGGGGTCTTTAAAGAGGGAAGTAAGATTAAATAAGGTCACATGGGTGGGCTCTAATTCAATGTGACTGTTGTCCTCAAAATAAAAGGAAATTAAGACAGATACATATAGACGGAAGACCATGTGAAGACACAGGGAGAAGAAAACCATCTACAAGCCAAGGAGGGAGGCCTCAGAAATAACCAACACTGTCGAACTTCTAAGCCTCCAGAAGTCAGAAAGTAAATTTTTGTTGTTGAAGCCACCAAGTAGGTGGTACTTTATTAATGGCAGTCCTAGCAAACTAATGCGGACACCAAGGGAGTCCCAAGGAATTGGAAACTTATAACTTGGGGCCAGGGTCATTCTATTTAGATCCAGCTACTCTTTTTCTCAAAGGAAAAAGAATGGAGAGGAAACTGGGTGTTTATTTTCTGAACTGGTTACTTTCATTTGTTGCTAAGCCACACCCAAAATGTGATATTAAATATAGAAGTCTGAGAAAAGAGTACAAACTGGGTTTTAATAGAAGTCATTTACATATGTGAAAAATCAGCTTCACTAGCTGGGGGAAAGATAAAGTTGGCCATTAAAATAAAGTTGGAACCCATGGCATTCCAATTTTGAATTGTAAACAACGGTATAAAATGTGATTAATTTCTTGAGGTGACTAGCTAGGAAGATCTGAAATTAAACTTCACTTATTAATGGGGTGTGGTTTGGTCAAGTTACTTTATCTCTTTATGCCTCTGTTTTCCTGTTTGTAAAAAGGGGATGCTGCTTGTGGTTGTTGTAATGATTAAATGAGGTAATACTGGGTTATTGTATAAAGGTACAAGAAATATTAGCTAATTTATTATTGATGGTAATGTGAAAACATTAAATTGTTTAAACCGTAGCTTGCTTATAAGGAAGAAATACGTGGTTTTCTTGTAGGCAAACTCTGTGGAAGAACTCACATTCCCCTTGCAGTGGTTTATACAATGGGTACCAAATGCCATGGTTGTGATATGACCTTCTCTTATAATTACTGTAATGGCTGATATGGTGGTTCTATGTTCTCAAGCATCATAATGACAAATAAGCTTACAATGAAATATCCTCATTGCTTACAAGATTGTTAATTAAGGGGATAGGGATACTTCTTGGGCCAGGGTGGGCTGTGTTTAATTGCAGTGTTCTTCATGGGTTCTTTTGAACTGTGAGTCATTTTCTCTTCTAGGTACCTGTGTATGTATGTTACAGGAAGTGGGATATGGTTAGTGACTTATTTTTAGAACTTATTTAAGTCTTAACTCTGCCCTTGTCTGTTATTGCACTTCTAGACACCATAGCTTCCTTGGTTACCATTGCTTCACTAACTCTTTACATTTTGTGGCAAACCAATTCATCACTGAGGCAGAATAAAAAAAAAATGCGGAGCTAATGGCTGAGAAATAGATTTCTTTCAAAAACTTTACAGAAGAGCAGTGACTCAGACCTCGGGGAACACAACGTTACCCAGGAGCTCTTAAAATAGGAATGTTCTCTCCTCTTGAAGCTGTGGGGATTAGTGCTGTGGGCTTGGGAGTTCCTGAGATGAGGGCCTCTTGGACTTCCCCAGGGCACAGCGTGGGCCCCTGCACTTTCCTGGAGGAGGGTGGAGCTCCTCAGTCCCCATGGACACCCTTCCTGCCACCTGCTGTAGCTGAGCTCCCAGAAGGGAGAGTAGGACAGATTCTGGGGGAGGAGGAGAGAAGAAAGCAGGGTTCCCAAGCAACAAAGCACCATGAAGCCCGTGGCCGTTCCATGTAAGGCCGGGGGAATTACTTTAGTAGGGAAAAACTTCCTCTCCTTAGCTCCAGGGTGGTACACAGTCACCCTTCATAAGCCCATCAGATTTTTTTCTGAGGCAGATCTTGCCTGGAATGCTAGGTTACTTTCTCCAGAAAATTGGTAGAAGTACTAATGGAGTCTAAAATCATAATTTTTTTCTTGCTTTTTCCTTCCAGATTGGAAGGCCTTATAAATAAGAGCTCTTTTGGTAGAAATGTTCATGGAGACTTTTGGGCTAATTTCAAACCAGGATGAAAGTAAGACACATTCTTTCTGAGAGTGCTGACCAGTGGCATATTCACATTTGAATGGAAATAATCTGAAACATGTACACTTCATGGGGAAGAGAAACCTGGAAAGCAGGAATGCCAAAGGGGAACTGGGGTGATGGTGGACAGGTAACGTGAAGCCAGACTGCAATGAGAGAAGGCGGCATGAAAGGCCAGACCTATTTTAGGACCGTACCCTGAGTCACAGAGTAACAGAGAGCAGAGGTGACAGCTGGTCTCTCGGTTCCTCAGTGAGCAAGCATCTGGAATATCACTTTGATTTCATAAAGCTTGAGTTAGGGGCATAGAATCTTAAGGAATTTGGAGAAGGACAAGGAGATGGGGTAGTCGAAGGGGAGGGGGACTCAGGGAATTGGATTAGAGGAAAGATTAGAGCATCTAAATATGGATGGCTAACGGGGCTGGCAAGAGTCTACTAGTTCCTGACACCCTACAAAAAAAAAAAAAAAAGACTTATTTATAATAGTAGGTGGTATAATTAGAAGGTAAGAGATGGGAATTGAAAGGCTGGATAGCATAAGAAAATGCTCTGGCCAATTATATTAGCTTACACAACAGGACTGCCGCTTCTCAGGGGTATCTGGTATGTGTGTGTGTACCCAATTACTTGAGATATCTGAAAAAAGATTTTCAGTAAAATGGCACTATAAATTTCTCTGGGACAGAGACTATCACAGCACAAAGTGACCTAATCTATAGGGCCCTAAGAATAGGGCCTATGTGAATATTTTATAATTTCGTTTTATAAATTCGTTACTGAATCAAAATAAATTATATGAGGTCACCTAACCTCTAAACCTGGCAGCCCGAATTTTGGCTTATAGAAAACAGAGACTTAGTAAACTAACCCCAAAATGCTCCTCTAAAATATAAACTTCTTTCAAAAGATTTTGATTTGATTCTTGTAGTCCATTTGGTGATGAGCAAAGGAACTCTACCAGGGCTTGGAGAAGTAGAGGCTTAGACCTCATGTACAGGAAGTGTAGCCCTCCCACGGGGGATGCATGGAGGCCCGGAGAGGAAAGAAGAAGGCAAGACCATACTCTACTAAATAACTCGTTAATAACCTTGATAAGTGAATCCTGCAGGATACTATGGCATACATGACTCCTCTTATAGGTTATTGAGGATCTGGTTAAATGGTTAGAAATCCATGGAAAACGGTACATTGTTCATATAGACATGGATTTTGATTCAGACTGAAACAAGCCTTCTTTTTGTTAATTCCAGGTTTTTAAAAAAAGTTTGCTGCTAGGTTTGGAGGACAGCTGGAAAAAGCCCTTGGACTTGGATCCATGCAAGCCTTCTCAGACATCAGGGGCCTATGAAGGGCCAGACATTTTTGCTGTCTATTTTTACTTATAAATTAGTCCTACCTCCCAGGTGCTGGAAAGCTAATCCAGGCTGACAGATTTCCTTGCTTGGCTGCCTTGGCTCTCAATGGCCTGTGTCACTGCTATTAATAGTCAGCTCTATATTCTTAAAGAGCTATCCTGTCTGTTCTGCCAGTCCTGGGGCAAACCGTGGTAAGATCAAGCTGGGGTTAGGCTGGAGGAAGACAGAGGCAATTAAGAAGTGGGGACAGGGAGGCACCAAAAGAAGAAAAGCCAAGAATTTCTTGAGGGAAATTAACCTTAAGCTGACTTTGAGACTCTCTTTGATACATTCTTTAACGATTGGTTTTCAAATCTCCATAATACAAGAATTAAAGAGCTCAGCAGGACCCACGGGTAGGCAGAAAGCAAGTCTGATTTACCAGATTCGCTGGCCTCTATGAGAAGAGGACTCAAGAGATAATCTAGTTGAGTGAACTTCTCTTCTGGCTTCCTTTTCCTTAAACAAATGTAAAAATAGTCCTTTTAAAACAGAGTAATATGTATCTTTTTGCTAGTCTGTTCTTTTGGTTTTCAAAGAGCATTGCATAATTTGGGAGAAATTCCAGTCAATCTTAGTGCCTTTGTGTATTGCCATTTATCCTCCTGTGGCAGCTCTCAAGCAAAGACTATACAGTGTACCCAAACACTTCAGAAATAAAACCTTTGTTATTGGGATTCTGGGGAAATAGAATTTTTGCTTAATTCATAGTTAAATATAAAACCCCTTTTGCTTTGACTCTTGATGTTGAAACCCTTTCTAAAATGTCTACATTAGCTCTTTGGTCTCGGCACAGTACGTGATCATGATCTAATCTTGCTCTGATGATTCAGCGTCTTTTAGCCCCTCAGTTCTAACAATGTTTTATTGTAGGGGTAAAGGATACAGAAGGTTGTAATGGGTCTAGGCTTTGGCTGAGAAGTTTCCTTTATCTAATTGTGTCTGAATCCTGAGACAGACTGGAGTTCCTGGTTCAGTTCAAGATATCTGCAGACTCCAGTTCCAAACACTGCTACTCTTTTAGCAGGTCCAGAGTGAATCCTCTGCTTCCATATTATCTCATTGTAAGAGAGTTATAAAGTCCTGATGATGAAGATTGGTAGAAGAGCTGTGTTTACAAACCAGATAAAATCCTTACAGAACGATTCTCCTGGGAATGACTGGGTCTGCCTCACTTTCAGGCCTGAGGCCATGTGCTCCTAAGCTTCTGCCTTGACATGCAAGAAACCTATATGGGACCAGGAAGCACATGGAGACTCCTAGTTCCTTCCCAATACAGCTGATGAAGTGTAAATATATTCATTTATGTGGGGTAGAGGAGTCACGCTGCAGTCTGTCTTGGTGCTCTCTTTGAGTTCAAGGAAAAGTACCAGGTTGGAAGACATAAATAGCCCATCCAAAGACAATTTTAAAAAATCTCCTCTCTTCTCACCCTTTCCATCCTAGCTGCCAGAGTGATGGCAATGTGAATCACATGGGAAGGATGAGAAAATGGTAGTAGGTCAGGATTCCTATTTGTCTTGGCTTCTTTTGCTTGTTGTGACAACTAGGCGAGAACCCACTGCATTAAACTTCTCCACAACCTCTTTTAGCTACAGGATTTACCACATTTATGAAGTAAATGGACAAATAAATTAGAGCTGGGTCAAGGACATGAAGATTCAGCAAAGGGAGCCCTGTGGTTCCTTGCTTGTTATGAATGATGTATAGAATGAGGTAATGCAACCAAAATTAAGTGAGAGCTGCAGAGTCACTTTCTGCACAGCTGGGAGTAGAGCTTTTTGATGACTACATGATTTTTAAAAATGTCCTGGAGCACAAGAAGGCCTGAATCCTGGAATCACATTATCTTGCAGTCGTATGTCACCGGTATATCTGGCCTTCAAGGAAAGAGGGCCTTCTCCAGAGGGGAATGCTGCAGATATTTTGACTTTGGGAGGTTGGGAGCCTTTCCTGCAGTATTTGCTCCCTCCTTATTGTGGTCTTAGCCTTCTGGCCTAGAGAATCAGCACAATTACAATAGGAAACTTGGGGATGGAAAAGGTGTGGTTAGAGAGGATAGGAAATGAAAAACTGAAATGGGGCAGTATGTCCAGAAGGAACTAATGGGCAAAAGCAGGATTTACAAAAGGAGCAAGCTCTCTGGTCTACTTAGAAATAGGACTTTTACCTACCTTAAGCAGTCTTTTACTTGAGGTTGTTTTCTTGATGTTTACCATGGGTCCTGTTTTCTGGCTCATGGACTTCCCTTCTGAGGAAGGGATTCAGGGAGACATTGGTGAGATCCTAGTCCTGGCTGTGCAGCATCTTAACATCGAGGGAAAATCTGCCACAAAAGTCGTTTTAAGGACTGATGTATTATCAGTGGCCAAGAAACATAGATTCTCTGATTCCCTCTATTTTCCTCCTCTCTTTTTTCTTTCCCTGTTGACTTTCCTCTTTAATATGCTAGTAGATGTCAACCTTGAAGCTGATAAAACATTTTGTTTTTAAAGTAGGCTATGGGTCTGCTCTTTCTGGAAACTCTGCCTTAGCCAGTTAGTTCCTGGTATGGTTTGGCTGTGTCCCCATTCAAATCTCATCTCGAATTATAATCCCCATAATCCCCATATATTGAAGGCAGAATCTTGTGGGAGGTGAATGGGTCATGGGGACAGTTTCCCCTATGCTGTTCTCATGATAGTAAGTGAGTTCTCACGAGATCTGATGGTTTTATAAGCACTAACATTTTCCCTGTTGCACTTCTCTCTCCTGCTGCCATATGAAGCAGGTCCTTGCTTCCCCTTTGCCTTCTACCATGATTGTAAGTTTTCTGAAGCCTCCCCAGCCATGCTGAACTGTGTGTGAGTCAATTAAACCTCTTTCCTTTATAAATTACCCAGTCTCGGGTATTTATTTACAGCAGTGTGAAAATATACTAATACAGTTCCCTTTGGTGGAAAGCATTCTGAGGATTACTAGAAGAAAAAAAAAAAAAACCCACCCAACCCACTATTTAGGGACTTATTTTGACTGCACCTGAGGATTGGGAAAGGGGTAAGAAAGAGAATAATTTATCCACCATGAATGAAAATGGAAAAAGATTCCTATGATCCACTTATTTTCTATGTGTTAGTGAGATACTGCTGGAAAGACAAGAAAGAAGATCTGCTATGGACCTGCGTCTGACATTTGATTTTATTGTGCCTACATTATCGGGAAGCTCTCAAGATGAGAAATCTTTACAAAAAGAGCTATTTCCAAGGTGCTTGGAAGAAACAAACATAAAACTGATATGGTGGGATAAACCCTTAATTTGAGTCTCATAGGATTCTCACAGATAAATACCTGCTGAACATGAGCCCTATCTTTACCAGATATTAAAAAGCAATTTAGAATTAGATAGTTGCCAATAATTTAAGATATTAGGGCCATTGTGTAGAAGCTATTACAATAATGTTTTAAATGATTAAAGACATATAACTGGGAATTTAAAATATGAGGGAAAAAACAAGCAATTATAAAAAAAAGAAGGTAAATTTGAAAGTAACTAAAACATCATAGAACTTCTAAAATGGAATGTAATTGGATGAAATTGAGATGAGAAGTAGTAAACTGAAAAGTAGATCTAAAATAATTATCCAGAAACTAACATTGAGAGATAAAAAATGGGAAATATGTAAGATGGGTAAAAATCATTGTAGAATAAAATTGAAAGGCTTATGTATGTTAATCATAGTTCCTGAAGGAAAGAATAAAGAGAGTAGGAGAATGGTAATACTTGAGGAGATAATGATTAAAAATTTTCCAGAATTAGGGTAGACCTATGTCCTCATATTCAGAAAGTACAACAAATCCCAAGTAGATTAAATAAAAGAAAAAAAACCAATAGGCTTGCTGAAAGGAAATTTCAGAACTCAAAAGACAGAGAGGAAATCTCAGAAACAATAACAAAGAAACAGTATATTACGTATAAGAACTGACAACAAACATTTCAATAATAAAAAGAAGAATATTTTTAAAATGCCAGGATAAAATGTTGTTTATTTTACTTTCACTCTTAAATGATAATTTGGCTGAATATAGAATTTTACATTGACATATTAAATCCAGAAATTTGGAGTGAGATACAAGTAGGAATGATGAACAAATAAATTAGTAAGCATGGGATAAATTTAAGTTAAAATTGACTCTATAAAATAAGAATGTCAACAATGGCATGATTTAGAGGTAAAAAGACAAGGAATAATTAAAAGCCGTATGAAGGCAATATGCAAAACAGGCACTGGTTGGATTTAAAGTATTCTATGTTCTTGTATTGTTTTGGAGGAAGATAGAGATATTGATTAACTTTAGACTTAGTTAAGGTAAGTATGCATATTAAGACTTTAAGGATAAATACTAAAAGAATAGAAATTAAATGTGTAGCAGAGAAAGACAAAGAATAAAGAAAACTCTTCTAATGAAAGACTTTACAGCTATCAATTACATTCCATTCGAAATGAAGAAAATTAGAAATTTGTGAATTAAAGATCTAGTAAAAGAACGTAGTAACCCACAGGAATTAAAAGGAAGAAAATCATGAGGCTGGGAACATAAACCAATAAAATAAAAAGCTCAGAAATAGGAAGGTTCACCAAAATCCAAGAACTGACCTCCTTGTGCTCCTTTATGCATGTTGTCTCTAGAAAGGCATCTGATTGGTAAATCTGAGAAGAATAAATTGAGGTTACTCAACTCAGCCTGCCCTTTTTCTTTTTCCAGAGGAAACCTGCCTGGAGTCAGGACAGTCTTCTCTGCTCCTCCATGCCATACCAGAGCAGCCCTTTTGGGAAATCCTCCTTAATCAGTCAGCAAAACAGTCTAATTCTGGCTTTCGTATTAAGCTAACACCTCCACCTAGACTTTATCAGTAATAAAGACATTCCTTTGTTTTCTCAATTTGTTTATAACTTGGGCAGGAAAGAGGCAAAGCACAAATCTTTTTAGAAATGAATAAGGAAATGTTGGTAAGATACAATAGATATTAAAAAATCAAAAGAGCATACCATGACTCCTCAAATACCAATAAGCTTAAAAACTTTGAATAAGTAGACAATTTCATAGGCAAATAAAAATATCCCAAAACTGACTTGAGGAAACAGATAAGTAGTTATAATCACTAACAATAATCAATATTTTATAAAAATTTATACATATCGTTTATGTACACACATATACACATCTCAAATTCCTCATTTACAGATGAATTCTGTTAAACATACAAATGTTCCAAATAATAAAAAGAGTGAATGCTCTTCTATGCATTTTATGGGACTAGTATAAAAAAATCAGATAAACCTGATGCTAGAAACAGAAAACGTCAATATAAAAAAGAAAACTTGCAGACCGATAATCAGTAATGAACATGGGACCAAAAATCATAAATAAAATATTTGCAAGTCAGAATCCAGTTATATCTTTATGAGCATTATGTGTGTGTGTGTGCACGTGTGTTGTGTAAACCAAATAGGGCTTATTAAGTAATATAAAGATGATATAACAGTGGGCCTCTTTTAATGTAATTAAGTATATTAACGAAGGAAGAAATATCATAATCATCTCAATAGAAGGGTAAAAAGCACTTGAAAAATTTAACATATTTTGATAATAAAAAACTTATAGCAAAACAGAAAAAAGTGGGAGTATTTGATAAAGGATAGCTACCAAAATTTAAGAGCAAAAAATTATACTTATCCTTAAAGTCTTAATATGCATACTTACCTTAATGTATTACCTTTGAAGAGAAAGAAAACAAAAATGCCAGTCATCATGACATTTATTCACCAAGGTACTGGAGGTACTAGACAATGGTGTTAGACAAGAAAAAGAAATGAAAGATACAAGAATTGGAAAAGCAAGAAAATGCTTTTGATTATTTTTTTGACAATGTACATATACAGGAGAAACTGTCAAATAATTCAAGTAATGCCATTGTTGGATAAAAGATTGTTGTAGATTGTGTTCCCTGGGAAGCTGACTCTAAGATGGAGATTAGCGTGCAGAGCTTATTAGGTAGTGCTCTTAATATCAACACCTGTGAAAAGAAAGGGAACGAAGCAGAATCGGGCAGAGGGAGAAGTTGAGCTATAATGCAATTCTAAAGTAGGCCCTAGAAAACCCCATGGGGAGATCTGAAGCTGGCAAGTCCCTTCAGAATTGTCACAAGTTGGGGTGAGGTGGTCAGACCTTTTATGCCCATGTTGACCAGTCATTGTGTGAGAATGCCTGGGGAAGGAATGTGATTTTGGGCTTGGCAGCTCTCTTCTGCTAAGATACTTCTTTCAGAGGGCTGACAGATGAGGTCTGACTGCTGGCACTACTTCATGCATGTAGAGGAATAAGTTTTTCAGTCCTAAAGTGGGACCTTGGAGGCATTGGGATCTACTTATTCTGGGAGCCATTCTTTCAGGATTCCAGAGGGAGTCATGGGGGAAAGTTATAAGAGGAAGATTAGTAGGATGGACTACAGCTTTCATTGTTGTAGTTGGTCTTGGGGTCACAATGGATAGACATTAATATCCTTTGATACTCACAGATCCCTGCTCTACTATGCATTCTAGATCCTTCTACCCCTTAGCTAGCACCTCTGCTAGTCTCAGTGGCCTACCTGGTGAATGACCCAGATCCTCATGACTGAGAGGCCTGAGATCCTGGTCACTTGTGCCTTTCTCAGGCCAGGATTGCTATAATTTACCATCAAAATGAACAAGAAATTACCAAGAGGTACCCAAGTACATTACTAGGATGCCAATTATGTTTTTCCCTATCTAGATTGTGGAACAGCAACCCTGTCTTCTCCGGATAATCGTCATTAATACTTCTGCCACTCCCAACTTGCTACTTATTATGAGAATTGCATACCCTGGGTTTTTAACAGTTAAGTGCCACCATCCATTATTTCAGGGTCCTGGTATTCCCATTCCTATCAATGAGCCCAGTTCTGTTATGGCCTTTACTACTGTCATCCCTGGCCTGCAGAGGGGAGCCACCACTGAAATTAGGGAGGCTGGTACCCCTCTCACCAGCACATTCTTTATTGCTTTGGGCCCTCCTGTGGAGGATAATCATTCTGAGGATTTTTCAGTCTTACATGGTATGTCCACTCTTGTATGCCCACTTCTCTGAGTTTTTGAATAATTTCTTCTACTTTTTACCTTGGCAATCCAGGCATTTCTGCCTTCACTTAGTGTGGGCCAGGGTTGTGTAAATTTTTTCTATAAAGGCCCAGATAGTAAATATTTTAGGCTTTGTCGGCCACAAACAGCCTTGTTTGCCTACCTTCTTTATCTTTTACAACCCTTTAAAAATGTTAAGCTCATGCTTAGCTTGTGGGGTGTATGAAAATAAGCCACAGGCTAGATTTGGCCAGTGAACTATAGTTTGTGAACCCCCGCTGGGCCATCACTTTTTCATGCTCTGGGAGCCATCCTAGCAGGGTGTTTGCACAATCTCCCAGGGTCCTAAACAGAACCTATGTTAAATCCTGTGTCCTGCCAGAGTGCTCCCAAATCAATAAATTTCTGCTTCTTCAACTTTGTATTCTGCCTCCCTTGAGCCAGCATCCTCAGAATCCAGTCCAATGCATACATTCTCCTGGGTTCTTGCTGGGACATGTTTGCTAGGTCCTGCAGCTCATTTTTGGCATTTTCTCTTTCCTTCTTGATCAGGCTCAGCATTGTACCTCCATGGGCTCTTTTGTGACTTAATCTTAGTTATTATACTAGTTGCCAGGAGATTAAGTAGAGGCAGATCCCAAGAGGGATGCATGCTGTACTGTGGAAGGGAGATGTCTTCCATCTTTGCAAGTAAGAGAGAAAGAAGTAAACTTTAACAGGGAGGGTGGGCTACTTCTGCAAGCTCAGAGGGTTCAGAGGCATGGGGTGTGGCTTAAGAGTTTCAGTTACATTAACTCATATGTCTGCATCCTTGTGACAAGGTTCATTCTTTCCCAAGAAGGGTTCTGAACTTACATAGGTGACCTGTGCAAGTTGAAAACTTAATCTTTGGAGTTCTGCTACTCTTATGGTTAAGTCCTGGGTCTGGTCTTCAGCATTCCTTCTTCACCTTTTCCTCAGATTCTAAGATGTAAGAGCCACTTTATATGATACCATGAAGATCCTTTGGCTTTCAATTTAGTTGTTAGTTACCAATTAACTTCTATTAGCCTTTTGCTATCTTTTTCAAAGGATTAATCTTAGCTATAGCCACCCATTCCACTGTTTCTCTAGTTATTATTTGTCCAATATTTCTCAAGTGCCTGATAAATCACATCCTTTTGTGCATTCTCTTTCATCAGGATACCTTCTTGGTTTACCACTGACAGAAGTTTTAGCAACTTTACCAGTACCTTGTGCCAGTAATGGGCCCTGGTTGTTGGTCAGGCATAGAATGACCTGACTTTAAAATCTCTTTAGCACTTGTTTTCATGGACTAATTGTGTCAGTTCCAAGGAACAGACTTTGACATAGAGATTCATGTGCTGGAAGTTTATTAGAGCATGTTCTTGAGGTTGATATTTGTGGACAAGACTGAAAAGAGCAGGAATGAATGGAGGAGAAGATTGGTTGAGATGTAGTCTCAATGAAGACCTTAGTAGGGGAGCTCTAGAACTAGGATGACCCTTCAGATTTGGCCCAAGTTGGTGGAATGAGGCTGAATCTTTATTCCTTGTCAATCAGTCTTTATATATGGGATTTTCCAGGAAAAGTATGTGACCTTAGGTAAGGCACAATGGAAAAAGATAAAAAAAGATAAAATTATATTTCTGTCACATTCCATGTATAAAAATTCAATTTCAATTAGACTGGATATATTTAAATTATAAAACATTAAACTTTACAATAATATGTACAGAAATATCTTTATGACTTTGAGGTAGGGAAGGGTTCCTTAAGCAAGTCCTGAAAACCACATATCATAAAGGAAAATAGTGGTAACTTTGAGTCCATGAAAAGTTTTGTATGACAAAGACAACGTAAATAAACAAAATACTAGGACAAGTCACAGTATGAGAGAAGATATTTGTAATATGTGTAGCTGACAGAGGAATAATATCTGGAATACTTAAAGAATACACATAAAACGTAAGAAAAAGACAAAAATAGGCAAGAGAGAAGAACAGGCAATTCACAGAAGTTGAAACATGAATGACTAATAAGCATTTGAAAAACTGTAAAACTTCAGTGATTATGGAAAAGTTAATTAAAATTACAGTAAAATAATTTTTCACATCCATCAGGTTTGTACAAATGGAGAAGTCTACCAATTTCAAGTGATTGTGAGGATTTGGTGCAAGGAAATATTCATACTTTGCTGGTGGGAGTGTAAATTGGAGCCACCACTTTGGAAAACAATTTGGTAATATAAAATAAAATTTAAAATAAGGTTAGTTTTCACTCCACCACTTCTCTACTACTCTAGTGTAATGCATTCACATGTGGATGTGTTCAGTGTAGCATCATTTGTAATGGAGAGAAATTGGAAACAGCTTTAATTTCCATTTACTGAAGATTAGATAAGGTGAGGTCTCTTCATGCCAGGACATATTCTACTGAAGTTAACATGATCTCTAGAGCAACCTTGTCCAACCTGTGGCCCAGCATGGCTTTGAGCATGGCACAGCTTTGAATTTGTAAACTTTCTTAAAACATGAGATTTGTGTGTGTGTGTGTTTTTTGTTTGTTATTTTGTGTTTTTTATTTTTTTATTTTTTTTTCAGCTTGTCAGTTATCATTAGTGTTTGGTGTATTTTATGTGTGGTCCAAGACAATTCTTATTTCAGTGTGGCCCAGGGAAGCCAAAAGCCCAGGGACACCCTTCTAGAACTATATGTCTCAACATAAATGGATCTTAAAAGCAAATCTTGAACCCCCCCCCCCAAAAAAAAACCAAGTTACAGTATAATGTTGTATTTGTGTGTGTGTGTATATATTTATATAAATATATAAATATTTATATATATGTGTATATATATAAATATATATATATATACACACGCACACACACACACACACATATAGCATTTAGAATTGTGAGCTCCCACTCAGACTCTACAAGGGCTTTGAAAGGGGTTAGGTGAACACACATAAATTAAATGTATGGAGAGTGATCAGATATGATCTCTTTAGCCTTTCTTCTCTGGGCACTTTGGGGGTGGAATGGAGAAAAGAAAATTGGTTCAGGAAAAGCTCAGTTCAGGAACCTCAAAGATTCAACCCCATGTGCAGCACCCAGTCTAAGCCTGTCACCTCTCTGTTTCTGCTCTCAGGATCAGGTTCCTACTGTTCTCACAACCCCTCCTCATCCAGGGGCTCTGTGGGGTTCATTAATACCTGTTCTAGGTTTCCCGGTCAAGGAGAATGAAGTTGTGGTCTTCCAGGTCCTCCTGGTACAGAAAGAGCGTGCAGGCAGCGCAGCTGGTAACACCCCCTTGTCTGTTGGGTGGAAAGGAAAGATTGGGCTGGGGTGGGAATGCCGAGGATCAGAGCCATGTGAGGGAACTCTTGGGGAGTCAGAGTTGGGAGGGACCTGGAAAACTATTGAGTTAAACTTTCTTGTGTGTTTGTTCAAACTTTTTATTGAGAAGCAGTAGATAAAACAGGTGACCATGAAACTGCTGTGGTTAGAGCCAATGAGGGGACCACAAAGACTAGCTCTGTAAGCCCCTGTGTCCCCCTCTGCACCCCTCCCATCTCACTCACACCCCCGACAGCCCCTGAAGAGGTTCTAGGAAGCACATGTTGAAAACACTGGCTCCTGTCCAAGCTCTTCATCTGAGAGATAAGGTTTTTGAGGTCCCGGGTGATGCTATGACCTGCACGAGGTCACACTGAGCTGGAGACAGCAGTGCTGTTTCCACCACACCCTTAAGCAGTTTCTTAAATTTCTTAGAATTGAGCCAATATGAGCAGGTTCTATTGCTTTTTCCCTTTTCCTTTGTTTGTTAATTTAGTCATTCTTTATATTCCAGATTTAAAAAAAGACAACTTTGAGAGTTTCTATATCAAGCCATGATATCATCATCATGCTCTGTTATAATTTTTTTTTTACTACACTGAGCTGCATGTGAAGGAATCAGAGTTAACTCTTGAGTGTTGTGGAGGGTGAGGGCTGCAGGCTAAGTTCATGAGAGAAAGGGAGGAGGGCAGTGTTAAGAAGGTACCTGGAGAAGACGAGCCCACACCGCCTGCTGTGCCCCAGACAGCACTCTCCTAAACCCCACTTATTTAGTTAATACTTTGGTTTGTCAATCTGCACTTAAAAAATTCCAGCATCTTCTCTTCAGGTAAAACTCATTGATTGCTTGTAACACAAAGTGAGTATTAATAACATTTCTTGAGCAGTTTCTATATGGCAGGCCCTATGCTAAGTGCTTCACACACGTTAACCTATATAATGCACATAATAATGGTAATGGTAATAATGAGATAAATACAATTACTATTTTAAAATACAAAACAGTACAAAGGGATAAATGGAGGTTCGTAGAGGTTAAGTATTTCACCCAGAGGCACACAGCTAATGAATGACAGAGTGAAGATTTGAGTGCGCGGTCTTATGAGCTATCCTGTCTTGCAATGTACAATCTCATACCCAACTTCTACCCAATTAGAGAATGGGTATTATATTAGATGTGTGGAAGAAGGAGTAATTGATTACAGAGCAGGGGGATATGCCTGGGTGGGGCTTTCCATTTTACAACCTGGCTTAAGTTGCTTTTGTATAGGCTTTGATTATAAAATATATATATAAAAAGACTCATCTAAATATAACCAAATGACATGACCTAAAAACTGCACTTAAACTGTAAGATTTGCTTTCAGACACTCACATAAATGAGAGTATAACTTCTGAAGAAGCTCTATACTGTCAGTCCCGATTTCCTATGACTTTTGTAAACTTTTTCGTTCTTAAAAATCAGCTTTATAGCAAGAATGGACTGTTAAAGACATTCTAGAAATGTAATTACTGATTATCCATTTCAAAGAAAGGTACGCTGGATATTTGAAATAGCTACTTTACAAAATCTGCTTGTGAAAATGGGGCAGTCTTCACATCATTTAAATTCATCTGCAAGAAACAAAATGTTAAATTCAAACTGGCTTAAACAACAAGGATATGTATTAGGTCTTATAACAGGCAATTCAGAGGTAGAGGAAGCTTTGTGTTTGATTCGATGAGTTAAAAAAACATCATCAAAGGGCCAGGTTCTCTCAGTTTCTACATTCTGTTGTCTTAGTCTTTGGCTTCATTCTCAGGCTAGTTTCCTCGTGTTCATAAAATGGCTTCCAGCAGCTTTTGTGGGGTGCAGGCCTCCTAATTCCCATACAGCAAGGAAGAGAAAACCAGCTTCCTATTGCTCTCTCTCTCTCTCTCTCTCTGAAGAACCAAGACGAACATTCCCAGAAGCTTCTCTTTCTGTCTCCCTGGCCAGAATCAAGGATCACATGCCCAGTTTTTAAATCAGTCTCTGGAAAAGAAGTTGAGGTTCCCCATAACGGTCCAGGCCCATCTCTTTAACTGAGGGTCTTTCCTGTGACACCACTGCTTTTTCTCAGTAAGAGAGAAGTGGAATGTATGTTACAGAGGCAACCACAATGCCCAGTGTAGAATTTACCCGCACCAGATGGATACAATGATTCATTGACACAGCCAAGAGACATGTATTAAATATCTGCCATCTGCTCAGAACCAGGAGATTCTAAAGCAAAGTTCCACACGAATCTGTTTTCCTAATAGGTGACAGAAATAACAAATTGTGGCTCAGGCCCCTTCTGCAGTCCCCTCCCCATCCTTTGGTATAAGCACTTGACAGAAACCCCAACACAGCCAGGGAGAGGACTAACGATGGAAACTGAGCCCAAATTGATGGCTCCAAAACAAGGAAACTGGCCAAATTCAGTCAACCATGTAGTTACTAACCAACTATTTTATTAAATCGAATCCTTCAAAAAGTCAATCTTTCTTTTTATATATACCAATCTCCCTTTATCAAGTGATATATTACACTGACTTAACCTTTAACTCTTGAGAACACTGGGTATGTATCTCTGTCACCCACAAATCATCAGTTTGACAGCTGGCAACTTTACTCTTGGGCTTATTCTATTATACACCTACATCTTCTATAGGGTAGGAGAAGGGCCCAAAAAATCTTTCATGCAGACCTCAGAGTGCCAAAATATTTTCATTTGTAAGTGTGAAATACCTTCAGAAGCATTTTCCTTGAAAGTGATTGAGGTGTGGGAGCTGGGAACAAGTTAGGAATTGTTTTATTCTGTAGTTTTGCATGATTTGAAGCGGGTCAAATAAACAATTTTAACCCTCTCCTTTTACTTTTCGAACAGGCCAGCTGACTGAACCTACCTCTTTATTAATTGCAGAACTGTAAAAACCTAGCAACGTGAAATTAAATCTTTTTCTCCTTTGGCACCGGTCTGCTCGTGGAGAGTATTAAAGACGTGGAAGATTTAATGCTCAGGGAGAGGAAAAGGTGATTTGCTTCTGCCCCAGCAACAGAGCTATTCAAAGAGCTCTGATTGCTTCAGAGAGGCAGGGCCCAGGCATGGCCTCTCCTTCTGTCTTTTGCTGAGACTTTTAAATTCTTGTTGGTTTATTTATTTGTTGAAGAGATTATAGCATAGTCTAGAGCTGTGATTTTTCCAAGTAAAGAGTGACTCCCAGGCTGATCACTTATAGCATTTATATTTATAAAGAGACAGTAATCTACATTTTGGTTTTTGACATCTTTTCATCATTTAATTATTAGTTCCTAAAAACCCAGTAAGCATCCTATGCTAGTGATTCTAGCAAATATTTTAGTGGTGGAAATGAATAGAGGTAAGAAAGGGAAGGGCATGGGGGCAGGTGACCTGAGGATCATTTTGCTGTGCCAAAATGGCGGCACGAGGGTTTGACTTGCCACTGTTCTAAATTTATAGCACTTTTCAGAACTCAGCTTTTTATCTCCAAATGATTCTTTATTTTATGACTTTTATTCCTCATGAAGATTAGACACCAGCCCCCCAAACAATTCTACACTGCTCCACAAGTCTTTAAGTATGGATCCCACCTGTGTCAGAATCTTACGTACATAGAGTTGGAGACCGACTTCTCCAGAACCTCAAGAATACTCTGAAGAATTAAATTAGCGGCCACTTGGGAGAGCAAAACCTGAAGCTTTCCGGTTGTGTCTACCTCCATCCTGTCTACATGACAGATCCCTTTTAAACATCAAGAACTGTGTGTTTTGGTCAGTTGTAGACATGTTCTACCCACTTTCCCTCAACCCAGCAAATGAAATGTCACCCACCCTTTGTTTAGATTAGAAATACGAGAGCAATCCTGAATGTTTCTTTCTGTAACTCCTCACATCTAATTTATTTTGAAACCCTGTAATTCTCCCCAAAAAACACACAGAGAAAGTGTCAACTTTATCTCTGCAGACAACATCTAGCCCAAGGCACCATCATCTCTAATCTTCAAGAATTTTCTGTCTTTCCTCCTTGGCTCAATTTTTGCCCTTTGATAATTCATTCTTCACCTTGCAGACGAAATTTTCTTTTAAAAATACAAATCAGATTTTGCTAGTATCCTTCATGAAACTTTCTCTTGCACTCTGAATAAACTCTAGACTCCTAAATATGATCTTCAAAGCCTTGCTTGATTTAGCTTCTGCTAACTTCTTCCCTAAGTTCTCTATTGCCCCCAATTACTAAGTCTAGAGTTGTTACTGTTGCATCTCCTGGACTGTTTCTTTGTCAGTCCTTCATGTGGTCTTAGCTTAAATGTCACTTTCCACAGAGGCATGCCCTGACTATCCTTCTCAAAGTGGTTTGGTAGCTACTATGGATTGGGTAGTCTAATATCCCTTTAAACTCCCTTATCCCATGTCAAGAATGCAAAGCTAAAACCCGCATTTTCCAGACTGTCTTGAAGCTTGGGTACTAGAAATGATTTAGTTTCCCCCAACAAAATGCAAGACATCGATTTTGTGGCTCACAGGATCTCCATTTTGATGGGACCAAGTGTCATTGTGTTGGCATGGATTGTGGTAGAAGTGGTGTGAGTCTGGAGCAAGTAGTCATTGCTGTGGCTGTGACTTGTAGCAGGACGAGGCAGCTTCTTGATTCAGTGTCTGCTATTTTTACTCCACTGGGGGCTAATATGGTTCTGCAGTCAACAGGGGCGTAGCACCTTGCCTAATACAACAGCTTCCCCCACCCCACCCCAGATACCAATAGAAGTCACCGTACAACAGTTTCTTATAACAGAATGTGCCTAGACGGGGGATTGTTCTTGAGAGGTCAGTCTAGAGCCTCGTCCTCTAGCCCTTATAACAATTTTATAATCACTAAATTCCCTGTATAGAATTCTTTCTGCTTAACCTAACTAGAGTGGATTCTGTTGTCTGCAATACAGTCTGGACCAATGTAAATCCTTTTGGTAAGTTACTCTTTAGCTCATCTTTTATTTTTTTCCTCACTCTTTTAATATTTTAAATGATACCATTAATTTATTGTCACTCTCCACTACAATATAAGCCTCCCGAAGGTGTGGCCTTGTCTGTTTGGTTCAATGCTCTGTCCCTAGTACCTAGGACAGTTCTCAAAACACACGAGGTGTTTCATATCCATTTGTTGCATGAATGAATGGGCCCTAGGCATTTGCTGAGCTACTCCACACCACACCTTAGCAATCTTAGCAGCAGTGGGGCTTGCTCTGCGGCAAGTCTTTCTTTTGACTCACTCATTTGTGTCTGGTCCAGCTCCAATTTCATTCTTCTGACTCAGCAATGGAAACATGCACTTAGGATGATGACAGAGCAAGTCCTTGAGTTCTCTAAAAGCTCTGCATTAGGAAGCTTCTGCTAAATGGAGTGCTTCACACCATTATCAGCAGAGCAGTGCTCAGCTGAATTTCTCTATCAGTGGTGTCAGGCAGTGAGGAAGAGACTGGACAAGGGAGGGCTCGCCTAGCTTTGCCATTATAGGTTCTTCTTGCTTGAAAGACAATTTCACAAACAATGGCATGTCTAGGCACTCTCCTGAAAGACTGTCCAAGATCATCCCGTCCATCCTGGTTGCTTGCATGTCTGTTTCCCATAACCCAACATGCTATTGCCTCTCAAAAAATTTCAACAAGTCCACAGCATGACTTAGCTAATGCAACACTCTGTTTGCTCTGAGAGCCCCGCCTTTCTCTTTGCCTGTTTTAAAATGAAGCAAAGGGTCATTTGAAATACTTTGTTTTTTAACAAACTGAGAAGTTGGGTTCCCACCATAAAATGCTGAATAATAGATTATTTGCCTAAAATAATCTGTGTCTCATTCAATATTTTATTCCATGTACCAGGGTCTGGTACATAATGGGTGTTCCATAAGTGTTTGAAGAATGATTGAATGAGTGAATCATTCCAGTTTTATGCCTTTTTATTTTTTTTAAAGCTGGCAAAAGGTTAATGTATGCAGAGAAGACAGTATATGAGAAAAAAAATCCCACATATGACTTTGATTCTATTCAAATGTGTTCCTTCAGTTAGGCAGGATTTCATTAACATTTCCTCCACATCATGCCTGCTGAATATCATTGCAAGATTTAGTTGACAAGTGCCATTCACAAGCCAGAGCTGTGGACCTAAGAGGGTATCCCGCCATGTGGGGCTTCCTTTTCTCAGTCCTGACACACATAAGACAGCAAATGTCAAATGTGCTTTTTTAGAACTCATATACTGAATGATGTGCTTCTCCAAGGTCAGGACAAGAACCCACTTTAGTTTGCATTCATGCGCAAGAATGCTAGCGACAGGTAACCTTCAAAGAGGGAAGCTGTCATTGGCAGGAAGGGAGAAGGCTGGGAATTGAATCTTCCTAAAAAAGTCACATCTGCCGACTGGCAGGAGAAGGAACTCATGTCAGGGCAGGAGACTAACTGGCAGTTAGAGATCACTGGTTACTGATTAAGCTGGGCAAGGCATTTTAAAGGCAAAAGAGCAGTCTCCAAGTTCAGATTAGGCAGGCTCTTGCAGGCTCTCACAGCTGGGAGGGGAGCTGGTGGGTGGAAAAGGGTAAGGTGAGGGAAAGGACAGGGAATGGGATGCCCTCAGCTTAGTAGGAGGGAGAAGTCTGCTCCCGGGGTGGCCAGGACCTCTGTTCTGTTTCTGGGAGCGGCCAGACAGGTAATGTCTATCTCTAGGGTAGAAATTCCTATCTCTGAGGTTAAGACATTTCAAGGTTTTGCCAGCTGTCTCAAAGGGCAATGTGAAATTCTCAAGCCCAAATTATTTTCCTAGTTTTGTGCCTTTTAATTTTTTTTAATAATATGAGTATCACATAGTTATCTTCAAAGTTATCTTCAAGTACCTTTGGAAGGCCAAATATTCCCCTTCTCAAAATGTGTAGGAATAGTTGCTGTGGTTGCTACAATTTTCACTTGTTTACTGTGTAACAAGCTTTGAGTTACATGGTTTGCACATATTACATAATATTAAATCGAATTCTCACAATCTGATGAGATAGGTGTATTTGTCCTCATTTTATAAATAAAGCACCTGAGGCTCAGAGAGACCAAACAGTTTGTCTCATCTCACAGAGCTGGACAGTGGCAGTGCTGACTTCCCAGACCAAAAGCAATTTTGCCCCTGTCTAGGGGAATGAGTCCCTAAAGAAAGATTTCTTCCCAACTGTGGGAGATTTTGTAGGATATTTGGCCCAAAGAAACGCCATTTTTCATAATTGGGCACTACCTTTTCATTACTGCTCTTGTATCCTCTGAACAGTTTATTTTATTAACTATAGATCAACCTAGGCTTTTTGCAGATGCAAGTGAATGAAGCAAAATGTGGTCTGGCCATAGGATGGGCTGCAACCTCAGGGGGAGTGGGCAGCTGGTTTAGAAAATGTGAGTGGAGAAGAGCCCAAAGCGCAGCCTCTCCCCTTTCTGCCTCTCCCCTTTCTTCCTCTCCCCAACTCCAGCCTGCCCTGATGCTTGAAATTCCCTAGAACAGAGACTCTCATTTAGATTAATGTTCTGAGAGTCCCTAGTAATGTCAGTTTATTAACTGTGAGGACTAATGTACTGATAGAAATAATATTAAAACTTCACCTGTGTGTATTGATTTCTCTCATTTGATTCTCTCTACGAGAGAGACAAACAGTTGCTTGTCTAAGCAACTGTTTCCTCTTGGCATGGGTTGATTTATCAGAATAGATGGCACTGAACAAAGCCCTCAGGGAATGGACCAGAGAACAGGTAAGTGTTGGTGATAAGAAGAGCTTGTCAAGAAAGGGCAGGATTATCCATCCCTGTCCCTTGTAGGTGGATCCTGATATAAACTAAAGCAGCCAGAGATCGGCACAAAGGTTTGGGCATCAGAAAGTAAGGGTGAGACCATGGGAAATTGTGAAGCTAAAATTGGAGAAGTGTTTGGATGTAGAGGAAAACTCACTGACATCTTTTCATATTTAATTTAAAAATCTTTTTTGAGGTAAGGTGTATTACTAGATTACTAAATAACTACATTTTATCAAAGAAGTAAACCATATCTCTTCACAGTCCTAGAAGGCACCAAGGAGGAGATGGCGGAGAGAGACGAGCAGCAGGACGGGTCGGTGAAATTGATGAACATATTTCTCATGTCTGAGTCAGGACGGGTCCATCTGATGTTGCCAGTTCTTGGTCACATGCTTCTTTCCCTAGGAGATCAGATATCACAGATGGTCTTAGAGCACTTACAGATGCTCAGCCACAGCTTGAACTGTGCGAGGCACACCTGCCTCCCCAGGAGATGGGCCTGGGCATAGTTACACAATGGGAAACTCCAAGACCTTTGCCCCACTCCACTCCTCCCAGCCTGGAGAAATTCTGACGTTTCCTACGTTTTTCTCCTGCTCCTGCTCTGCTCCTGACACTCCCAGTCTCATGGCTGTTTGAGGCCTTATCATTCCTTGAGGAGTGGTGCCAATGAGGTTAGGGTATCAAAGACATTACCCTAAAAACAGCCAGATCACCCTTTCCACTGGTCTCTCCTCCCCTGGGAAGCAGTGCTGGCCTCAGGCAGTTTTGTAAATTCAGCCAAGTCTGGTTTTCATTTCCTCTGTTCCTTTTGCTCTATTTCAAAGCCAGCCAAGTGTCTGCTACTCTAATTCCCTTTCTCTCACCCCCATTGCTATTCCCTTTACTGTTTCATGTATTTCGGTCCTAGATAACCTCATACTTTGGATTGTTTTCCTCTTCCTTTTCAGCCTACTTATCCAAACTTACTTGTCCTGCATCCCATTGTTCCAGACCTGTTCTCTTTGTCGGTGACAACAGGTTTTCCAGATAAAGAAACATGTATCAGTCTACCACCTAAAACTTACATTACTTTACCCTGTTGGGCAAAACCTCAAAGCAGGATTCTCAAACCCTGGGCCGCGGACTGCTACCGGTCTGTGGCCTGTTAGGAATTGGGCTGCACAGCAGGAGGTGAGTGGCCATTGAGCAACAATTACCACCTGAGCTCCTCCTCCTGTCGGACCAGCGGCACCATTAGATTCTTATAGGAGCGTGAACCCTATTGCGAACTGTGCATGTGAGGGATATAGGTTGCACACTCATGAGAATCTAATGCCTGATGTTCTGAGGTGGAACAGTTTCATCCCAAGCCATTTCCCCATCCCCAACTCCCTCCCCAGTCCATGGAAAAATTGTCTTCCATGAAACTGGTCCCTAGTGCCAAAAATGTTGGGGACTGCCGCCTTAAAGCATTTCAATATAGGCTTTGTCTGTATAGGAAGGACTCCCAAGGAGTAACACTGATGGGAAACTCAAGAACTATCACAGGTCAAAAGGAGAGATAGTACTGTCACTGCTCACCTTGCCGGTGGAGTCAGCTGTCCGTTCTGTGTTTGTGTGGGACAAGCCCTGGGGTGTAGATCTAAAAGTCTACATTTGCACTTCATTTCTGACTTCAGAAAGATCCTGGTAACTAGCTATAAACCTCCCTAGGGCCTCGAGGGTCTTTTTCTGCAAAGTAAGTGTTAATAGTGAGAGGACAACTATCTTTGTTTAGATTGTGACTTGGGGGAAGGGTACTGGATTACTGAATTATTGGAAAGTACTTTGCAAACTCTGAACATTTGAGAAGGGCTTATAAAAGATTTGGATGGAATTTCTCTAGAAATTGAATGGGATGTTGAGATGGGATACTTGGCAGAGTCCAGCGCTGGAGAGTGAACGTCTTGCAATGCATTAGAAAAAAGAAGCGCTAAATGAAGTATTCATGGCCATTAGCTGCTTTCTGCCCTAAAAACCTCCCAAGTCTGGCAAGTTTGGGAGACAATTGCTGCCAGTCATTGTCTAATTTTGTGATGCTATCTTAAGGAATTTTAGAGACATATTGCACCATGAAGGTTTTTAGGCTGGTAGAGGAGGGGAGGGTGGGGTAAAGTCCTGGGGCACAGCGTCCCTTTTTTTTAGAGTTAACTGTGTGGAACATGTATGCTTCCAGATGTTGATCTGAATAAATCCTGATTATTTGCCTTGTTTCAGAAGAAGCCACCTAGAATTGGATTTGGTAATATTTGCAGGCAGGGCCAAGTATTCTGGTTCAATGATACCAAAGTTTTCATGAGGTCATTTTGACTTTTGTTTTCTCAGAGCTTGAGATATGAGTCCTTCATAGCTGGTGGCCACTTGCTTTGGTTTCTATGGAAATATACCTTTTTGAGGACCTGAAATTCCACCTCTGCAGCATCTTCACTTTGGACCCACAGCTGGTTCTGTATACCCCAGAGAAGAATCAGGGCCCATTTTAGGCAACCGAGCTCCAAAGTCTTGGCCAGGGCAGGTCTTGGGTTGAGACAGAAACCATAAAATCTGAAGAAAAGTAGAACCTGAAGTGTTATGCTTGGTATAAGCAGCAGAACTCATTTCTTTTTATGTTTCTATTGATATCTCATGTCTATATGTTCGTGGCAAGACAGAACAAGAGAATATGAGTCATTTGACTATTTGTCTTTCCTCTCCTTCCCACTACCTCTCTTGATTGTGCTACTCTGATGAATCTTGCTGAGGGCATTTTGTGTGTCTGCATAAAATGCACAGCAAGAAGTTAAGGCAAGGCCAGATGGCTAGGCATTTTCTATATACTTGCTTGTGGTCATTTTTCCTTAAGCAACTCTTTTCGGGGAGACCATTAATGCAAAATTCCCTAAGAAAATGGAAAGGAATCAGTACCTTTCATCAGTTATGGGATAGCCTTCCCATGACAGATAGATCAACTGTAGGACGCTCTATACATAGAAAATACACTAGCTTTGTTTTCAACATCAATAATTCTGACAGTTGATGCTTTTATCTTTTTTATTTTTCTGGAGCTCTTTTGATTCTACAAGTTTCTTTAGGGAAGGAATCTTTTTAGGGTGCTTACATATCTTTAACATCTTCTGGTCTTCTTTTCAAGAAGTGAGATGCCTCACTCAGGGTAATGTTGCAAGAACAAGAGAAGCAACTACTCAAAGAAGAGGAGGATATTGCAACTGAAGCTTGGATGATTAAACTCAATTTCTTTTTTTTTTTTTTTTTTTGAGACAGAGTCTCGCTCTGTCACCCAGACTGGAGTGCAGTGGCCTGATCTCGGCTCACTGCAAGCTCTGCCTCCCGGGTTTACGCCATTCTCCTGCCTCAGCCTCCCGAGTAGCTGGGACTACAGGCACCTGTCACTGCGCCCAGCTAGTTTTTTTGTATTTTTTAGTAGAGATGGGGTTTCACCTTGTTAGCCAGGATGGTCTCGATCTCCTGACCTCGTGATCCGCCCGTCTTGGCCTCCCAAAGTGCTGGGATTACAGGCTTGAGCCACTGTGGCCGGCTAAACTGAATTTCAAAAAAGGCCATTGATAGGTTAAGGCAGAGTGACTATTTAAACACTAAAGCTCTGAATCTGTGAATCAGGATGGTGTTCTTGAGTATTTTCTTAGTGACAACACCACCCTAGTGCTGATGTCTTAGTCTGTTGGGGCTGCTGTAACAAAATGCTGTAGACTGGGTGGCTTACACACAACAGAAAATTATTTCTCACGGTTCTGGAGGCTGAGAAGTCCAAGATCAAGATGCTACAGATTTGATGTCTGGTGAGGGCCTACTTCCTGGTTCCTAGACGGCTGTCTTCTCACTGTGTCCTCACATGGCAGAAGGGGTGAGAGACCCCTCTAGGGTCTCTTTTATAAAGGAACTAATCTCATTCATGAGGACTCCACCTTCATAACCTAATCACCCCCAAAGGCCCTACTTCCAAATACTATCACACTGGTGATTAAGTTTTGACATATGAATTCTGGGGGGACACAAACATTTAGTCCATAGTAGTTGGTTATAACATAGGCCCTTGATAGAAAGTGGTTGACTCACTGCTAACTTATCTGTTCTACACTGAGCTAAACCCCAAATTTCTGTTCCTATTTTTGTTTCTTATTATTTTATTTGTGTTTATGCTCAAAAAGCTTTAGAAAAATTGGAGACAGGACTTACACTATCATTTGCAGATCTTTTGGAAATAATGATCGTCAGGAGGTCAAGGGTACTAAACTCCCATCTCCTCATTCCTAGAGCTTTATAGTAGTAATAATTAGTGGAGATCATTGCTGTGTGTAGGGGAAGAGGCTATGCAGGCAAGAGGAATGGACATTCTAGTTTCTTTCATGGAGAGTTGACAGCACAGACAGGGAGAAGGAGACTTCTCAAATTCTGTCCCACAGAGACCAGGCTTTGCCAGCCTGATGAATACCAGACATGCTGGTCTGGGATGGATGGGAGGATGGAAGAAAGGCTTTAGCCATAAAGTCACAGACTTATCTGCTTCCCCACCAACCCCCCTACAACTCTCGATTTCCCAACCTCGCTTCTGCCCACAGAGAGAAATAGGCTTACAGCAAAAACCTTGACAGAAATCAATGTTCAACTGCATGGGTTTATCTTCCTTAATGCATAAGGTCTTGGTTTTGTTCTTTTTGGTGGTTTTTTAATTTCAAAGGAAATTTAACACTGACATTAAAAAATATTTTGGGTTCATATCCAGGTACCCTCTCCAAAAATATTTTTTAAAACTGGAAATATTATTGGTGGTGACTTCTATATCCTTTTTAGTGCTTTTATGTATTTTTAAAAATGTTTGTAACTAATATGTATTACTTCAGAAAAATAAGGTCAGATTAAAACTGTAAAAATAAATCACTTATAACTCCTCCAGGCTACAACATTTATTTCCATTTTGAAGCATCCTCTCTTTTGGTGTTTGTCAATTTTGTGTGCATAGTTTTGACATACTTTAAAAAAATTATTGAGATCAAATTTGCATAACATAAAACTAACCATTTTAAAGTGAACGATTTAGTGGCATTTAGTACATTCACAGTGTTTTGCGACCCCTACCTCTCTCTAGTTTCAAAACATTTTCATCACTCCAAAGTAAAACCTCTTACCCATTAAACAGTTTCTCTGCTCTTCTATGCATTTTCCCCTTCCCCCAGCACCTACAGCCATCAATCTGCATTCCATCTCTATGGATTTATTGATTCTAGATATTTAATATAAGTGGAATTATACAGTATGTGAGTTTTTGCTTAGCATACTGCTTTTGGAGGTTCATCTAGGCTGTGGTATATATCAGTACTTCCTTCCTTTTTATAGCTGAATAATATTCTGAATAATGTTCCATTGTATGGATATACCACATTTTGTTTATCCATTCATCTGTTGATGGACCTTTGGGCTGTTTCCACATTTTGGCTATTGTGAATAGTGTTGCTAAGAATGTTCATGTACATGTTCTTATTTGAGTATCTGTTTTCAGATCTTTGGAGTATAGACCTAGGAGGTGAATTGCTGGTTTGTAGAGTGGTTCTATTTTTAGCTTTTTGAGAAACCAACAAAATGTTTTTCATAGTGGCAGAACCAATTTTCACTCCAACAGTATAGGACAGTTCCAATTTCTCCACATCTTAGCCAACATTTGTAATTTCCATTTGACATACTTTTAACCATTGTGCACATCATTTTATGCAATTGGTTAAATATTAGGTTTTAAATTTGACATTAACCTCTAACGTTTGCACGTTCTGGAGCATTCGACATTATCTGGCTTGCCACTTTGGAATAATTTTGTTCTATTACTCTGCTTTTTCTCAGATCCTGTAACTCATTCCTGTAATGTTACATTTTCATAATTTTTGAACACTATGTTTATTGGTGGAGTGAATTCTCTTTTGCCTTAGAGTGATCTCTGTATTAGACACAAGGGATTGTACATGTTGGCCCCTGACCTATTTTTTGGGGCTACATAAACTTTTTTAAAAAAGTAATGTTTGAAATAGAGCACTGTCTGGAAAGCCAAGTAGTGGTGCTCATATTCTGTTCCCGCTGAAGGTTCTTTGGAAAATAGGAATACATGGATGACAGAGAAGAGTGAACAAATGGGGAAGGGTGTCTTGAGTGTGCAGTTTCCTTCAGCCTTACCCATGTTCCCGCATTTTCATCTCACACCTGGCAAAGGGATGAGGAGGAATGAGAGAGATAAGACAATAGAGTTTAGGGGAGTGAGGGAGAAGCCGGAGTGACCTTGCACTCATAGGAATAACAGGCTAAAGGGCAAGAATAATTACCTTAGGCTGATCTGTTGCTATAACTCAACTGGTAAATTGTGCCATCAGAGAAAAATAACAGATGGCAAAATTCAGAGTTTCTTAAGCTTGGCACTATTGCCATTTTGTGCCGGATCATTTCTTGTGGGAGGACTGTGCTTTGCATTGTAGGATGTGTAGAGCCTCCCTGGTGTCTATCCACTAGATGCCAGTAGCACTCCCACCACCCCGAGACATTGCCTGGGGGACAGAATCATTCCCAGCTGAGAACCACTGGGCAAAGTAAACAATAATAGTCAGAATTTTTTTCATTTAACAATTGGCATTGTCAGTGGATTGTTATTTAAAAGCTAGTATTCATTGAGGCCCACTATGTGCCAGGCACTATGCTCAGCATTTTCACTGATTTAGTCCTCAGCAAATATTTGAGTATCTGTTCTACTAGGAACAGAGTCTATAACGTGGGCTAAACACTGGCAAACTCCTGCCCCCATACAGCCTTTGTTCTGGTGGAGAGAGGTGTATTAGAACAATCACGCAAACATAACATTGCAAGTGTGCTAGGTGCTGGGTAAGGGAAATCTTTTGGAGGACTACAAAAGGAGTTTTCCAATGCTTCCTTTGAACTGGACTCACTTCTGAGACCATAGCCTGCATTAACTCATGTGGCCCTTATGGCAAACTCATGATGTAAGTACTAGTAATCAACCTTGTTTTGCAGAGAAGGAAGCTGAATCTAACATGGGCAAAAGTCATGCAGAGAGTAAGTGGTGGAGTTTGAGTTTTGAACACAACATGTTGTCTTCAGGGCCTGAGCTTTTAATTACCACCTTAGACAGCTAGCAGTGGGATCTAAAGAATGAAGAGATGTCAACTGGGTGAAGAGGGGAGCGATAAATGTTCCAAGGCAGAGGGAAAGAAATGAATAGGCCTTGAAAGCAGAAGAGACAATAAAGGACTGAAAAAAGAAAAAGGCCAGTGGGGCTGGGGTGGAGAAAATGCTGGGGAAGAGAACACAAGAGAGGCAGGTGAAGTGAGTGGGCGTCACCCCATTTCAGGGCCTTACAGGCCGTGCTAAAGAGATTGATTTTTACCCAAAAAGCAATGATGAGCCACAGAGGGGTTTTCAGTAGGGAAAGGACACTCTTGGGCCACCCTCATTAACATATTTAATATTTACAACTACCCAATGAGGAAGGACTGAAAGCTATTTTACTGAAGAAACAGAGGGCTCTGAGAGAGCTGAACGCTTTGCTGAGGTCGCAAAACTGAGAAGTGGTGGAGCTGGGAATGAAACTCAGTTTTCTCATTCTGAAGTCCATTCTCTGAACCAGGACACTCTGTGGCATCCTCCCGTTCTTTCGAGCACAGCCAGGTCAGGAGCACACCTTCCCTTCACGGAAGCGGTTGAGTTGGCTTTGAGGTCTGGGAATTCTGTCCCCATACGTTCTGATCTCGTTGTGGGAACACAGACACATTTCCTTGCATCTCGACAATCACTCTTTAACTTTGGAGTTTTCTAGTCTCTGTTTATTGTCTTTTACTCCAACTCCAATTCACCCTTTCACCCTGCACACCCCTCAGCCCTGCAATTCTGCTGTGGGACACTGTACATGTGGCCTCTGATAAGAATCGCTCCATTCAGAGTCGCTGGCAGGTAGGTGTCCTAGTTGCTCAAACATGCGTGAAGGTCTCCACTCCTCAGATTTCACTGCTGTGGAACCTGGAACTGTTTGGTTGGCCTTCTTCTGTTCTTTTGGAGATAGTGTGTTTCACCCTCCAGGTAAACTTCAAACTAGTGTTCATTTAAATATTAATTTGCAATTGCACAATCCCTCCTGTGATATTACCACATTCTGTGGGAATTAGGCTGAGCGAGCCTTCTTGCTCACTTTAATCACACATTTCAGCAGTGCCGAGACTTGCAGCAGAGTCGGATTCATTCTTTGACACCATCCAAAATGCTCTGCAGAGCTAACCAAATTGAAATGAGCCCTTCATCTTAACGCACGGATAATTAAACTTCAAACACTGTTTATCTCAGTCCCCAAATCCTCAGAATGCAGAAGCAAATTAATTTTAAATCTATATCTGCTTTAAATAGTAATTGTTTAATCAACAGGCTTGATGTATAATTATATTCTTTGTTCGTACTCCTTGCAGGCTTGAATAGACCACATAATTCCTGGGTTGCTTTCATTTCTGTAATTAGATCATGTGACAGATCCTTACTATATTACAGTCGACTATAGTTGCTTCTCTCCCACCCCCTTCTAAATTTGAAAATGGTTTCTCATGAATTCTTAGATTATAACAGCCCCAGTTTAACAAGGCGCTGTAAGTATTTAGCTTTAATCCTTTACTTTTCTTTCACCTAATAATTTACTTGGGAGCAAGTGATTTTTACTGGTGGCTGTGTCCTTTCACAGTTGAGAGTTCTTGTTCTCCTTTTGAACTTCTGTTTTCCCAAAAGGAAACCCTTCTTGACCACATAGAAATACATTGGCTGAACCCCTAGAAGTCAATATTATCCTTATATAAGTGATAGTTGAGGTTCAAACTGAGCAAAAATAATATACTAGGGTATTGTTTTCTGATCATCTGGAGTTTCACAGAGAAGTAATTTTCTTTGTTAGAAAGAGTAGATTTATCTCCAAGAATTTATTTTACTTGCCTGGATTCATTCCATAAAAATGAGAGCTGGACATTAGATAATTAGGTCAACACTGAAATCTATTCTTTAATTGGAATTTGTTTCTCCCACACAATATGCCCAATTTTCTGTGGTTCTGTCTGTGCTAGAAATATGATTACTCAGCTAATGTGGCTCTTTTTACTTCCTGTATCAGTGATGCCCTCCAGCCCATTATCTTTCAGATTTGATTTCCCCAGATTCTTGCAACTTACTATTTTTCTCATTTTTGTTATTGAGGTATGCAAAATTGGGTAAGGTATGGTAGGTATGGCCTAATGAATACTGTATAAATTGGGGGGCATGATTGGAGGTTGGAGAGAGAAAGAACATCATTCAGAACAAAAATAACAACATAAAGTGTCCATGCTTAAAACTCAAAATAACCAGGCTCTTTCCATCATATTTCCAAATTAGATCTAAGTTTGCACTGTCTCTCCTCAGTCTTCTTCCCTATATTCATTTCTTGTTTTTTTTCCTTCCTGTGGAGTATCTGTGTTTTTGATTACTTTCTCTTACCTATCCAACCATATATTTTTTCAGGCATCATCTCATTTTGCTGTTTGATCCAGCTATGCATTTTTATGAATTCCACAACTGTATCCTGCACATACTTTTGTAACTGCCAGTTTGGGTTTTAAAACATGATTTCCTTCTCCTTTTGGGTATTTGCAATACTTCCCAATAATTTCTGCATTTGTTATTCACCCTTCCAGATCACCAATGCAAATGCTGAATTAAATGACATGCCTATGGACATCACTACATTCACACATTAATGATTGCCCTGCATTAATGGATCTACTAGAATTTTTTGGTTGGAGAATTCTAAGCCCAGTTCCTCTCCTCCTCTTCACTGGCAGATAAATCATTGTGAGGCTTTTATTTTGTATATCTTCCAAGATTTAGAAACCTACATAGTCATATAGAAATAATCTGAAATATATTTTGATTTAGATATTGTCATTTAAGGTCTAGTCAGGGAATATAAGCCACTTTTGGTCTTTCAGTAGGGGAAATATAATACAGGAAACTGGTTACTCAGGTGATGCTAAAACTGAGAAGCCAAAGAGGAGCTGGTGAAGTGCCCCAGAGGTTGGCAATGGCTGGAAGCTCCTTCCACTCTAGCATGGTTGAAGCACAAGAGGGGGAAGTGTTCCACAGCCCAGCACAAGTTACCGGGCAGAGCTGGGAACTGGGAGAACAGAGGAGTGGATTGCCTGTTGGAGTTGAAGGTCTCAAGAGAAACAGCACTGCCTAAGATGCTACCCAGGCAGGGAGAGGAAAAGATGCAAATCTTAGCCTCCCCTCTTCCACTGATGAGATGGTGAGCCTCGCACTGGCTGATCTTACCTGGAAACCACTTGACAAGAAATCCAGTTCCTGAAAGTACAGATTAGAGCAGGGGAAGTGAGGACAGTGGAACTGAGAGCAAAGGGACAAATGACCAACACAGTTGCAGGCAGTTGTGCCTCAAAGACCTGGCCCAAAGTCCTTTACATGGTTGTCTTTTCAGTGAGCTTACCAATTCACTGTTAACCATCATCTGCCTCTCTCTTCTATTCTGAATACCACTGCTATGCTGGTCTTCGTGAAATACTGTTTTTGTCTTTGCACATGACTCCTGCTTCCTGCTTCATCAAGCCTAAACTCTTCAGGACTTTATGAATCTGGATTGCACTTGCTGACTTAGGTCCAAGTTTAGTTAACATTTGTCTGGGGCCAACTCTGTGCCAGAGGGGAGAGAGGAGAAAAGGTAGATCGATACTGGTTGACTGCCTACTATGCTACAGACACAGACACTATACTGGGAACTTCGTATACCTTCTCTTACTTAATCCTCGGGTATTATTTTAATGTTTCAGTAGGATAATGAGGCTCAGCAAGGGAAAGTAACTGTTTCAAGATGACACAGTCTGGCTGAGTTAGAGCCAGATCCATCTGACACCAAACCCTGTTGTTTCCATGACACCCATCACCATCACCCTCCTGGTTTTATTAATGCTCAGAGAAAATACATGATAATAATGATTTATTAAAGTGAAATGAAAATAATAACATAATTTATTAAAGTTTTAATAAGTGCTACCAGAGCTTTCCATTTCTGGTAAGTGCTACCTGACAGCTATCTGTTTTAGATTTAGAAATTTCCCGTGTAGTGATTGTCACAAGATCTTACCCACTTATCTTTGGTTCAGTTTCTATTTTCTCCATGATATTCCCCCCTACCTGGCAATCCCACATCAGGCTCTCCTTTCTTTGAGCTTCTCTGATGCTTGACCATGTATATGCATGGTCTCATTGAGTCTAAGTGCTTCATATAAGGGACATAAATTCTGGTAAGCGGTAAATAGTAACAACAATTCTCCCTTATATTTTCCCTCTATCTCTTTATAAAATCCCACTCTAGTGACAGAGTTAATCTTTAGTCACTTACTGCCAACCCGTTTTCAGGGATGTGATAAGTGTCTTGCAATTTAGTCAGAACTCCCTTTAATGTGCATTAGTATCACCTAGGGAATACTGTTAAAATACAAATTTTGATTCAGCAGGTCTGGAGTGGGGCCTGGGATTCTATTTCTCCAGCAAACTCTCAGGTGATGCTGACGTTGTTAATCCAGGAACCAAGTTTTGAGTCGTGGGTCTAGAACACAGAGTTACACATCAAAGGCAGCTGACAGCTACCCAGCACATTCATCACAATGGACGTGATGAAGATATAGTTACAATGCCCTCAAAACTAGGGAGCTGACACATTGGCAGATCACACAAAGGGGAGGAGGAGAAAAGGATTTATTTTATGTTATATTAGTAAGAGTAAGTTGGTGGAGATGGGGCTGGCATTAAATATTGTATGGTAAAGATTTGTTTTCCTTTAAAGCAAAGTTCTTCTGGTCTCCCGACGGTTTAACATCTTACTTGAGGGAAGGATGAATGCACGAATATGGGGGCAATGGCCTCTGAAAGGTTCTGGAAAGGGAGAAAGGAGGATAGTCTGATTCTGTAGACTCAGCTCTGCACATGTAGTGGATCTCACATAAGATGTACACAGGCATGCACACATTCCAGATCTTGGTTTGGGAGCTATATTGGAAGATGCCTCTGATGAGCTATGATGGCTAGAGTTTCTTGCTCATCTATCTTGCCTAACCATGTGCTGGAGCCTGCAATGAAGGGCAGGAGAAATCAATCGGGAGCAAGTGTGCTGGTCCTTCAGCCTCATGAGAAAGGAGGATAGCTGATGATGTGAACATTGCACATGTGTGCACACACATATGTGTGCACATGCATGCACACACCCACAACTGTAGTGTGCTTTTGGTGGCTGGGATACTGATGTGTGGCATTTAGCAGGAGTTTCTCACTCAGCTATCTCCCCTAACCATGTGTTGGAGCCTGGAGAATGTTGGAGATTTCACTCGGGAGCAAGTGTGCTGGTCCTTCAGCCTCATGAGGTGGGAGTGCTCTGGGCACATTGTTGACTGGCCCTTAGGGATTCTTGAGGAAAAATGGGAAGATGGACACTTCTTTTCCCACCACCTGCCCTGGGTGTCAAGAAAGTCTGCTGAGGTGAGTCTGTGATTGTTAGAATCCAACTGAATATTTTAATAGAGATCGAAGTTTACCTGAAGTACCAGACAGAATCAATCTTACTTTCATTTTCAAAAATCAGTACTGTATTTCCTATAACTCAATCTCCTTGTCTCTGTCCCAAATCCTTGTGGCTGATAAGAAATAATCATTACTGCCTTTGTCAGACATTTAACTATCTATGATCCATACCATCTGCTGCAGAGTTTTCAGTTTTATTTTAGGATTTTAATGAAGTTTTTTATTTGCTCATTTTATATATCTTAGACTAACCATTACTTCAAAGACTCAGCTCAGATTTCCTCAAACCATCTGGAAGAGGACTGGATCAATCTCACGTACATCTTTGATTTTGGAACAGAGTCAGACTTTTTTTTTGAAGATTTATTCAATTTTCCCTCATTGATCATGTTCCAGAATGTCCTAGCCCATTGCTTAAATCTTATTCATAATGTGATATTCCTAGCTACTAAAAACTGGTAATTTTTATTGATCTTGCCATTTTTGTGTGGTCATCTTTGAAAAACATTGGGATGATGCAGTTAGGGAGAAATAGATTAACTCTGATAGACATAAATATTAAGCATAAGAGATTACTACTCTCTTCTGTAACCTCCTATTAACCTTTAGGAATTTCTGATTTTGAATTTGGCTAAGTTTATTGCATCTCTACTCTCTCCTAGAAAAGACTAAATTCCCCAAAGGATCAGCAGGATCTGGTATTTTCATTGGTGTCTCTTGTACTTGACATATAAATGCTCAATAAATCCAGGTAATCAGTGAATGACTTTATCTCACTGACCTGTACTAAGGTCCAGCAATAGGAGCCCTTTTGAATTCTGCAAAGGACTGGGTAGGAGATGCAGGCAAATCTTTTCCTTTTTGAAGGAAGGTCACTTTCCCTAAAGTTAGTATCTTTCATCCTTTCTAGTTTGTTCCTTTTGTTCCTCCCTATATATACGCAAGCATAGATAATCGATTTCTGTATGGAGAGATTCTATATAGAAACCCAACTTTGATTTATAATTTCTGTTTCTGGTGAAACATCTCACCCCTGGAGGTGGCGGGAACTACAGAGACGGACGGAACCACACATGGTGTTAGGCAGAAGTGGGTTTGAGTGCTGGCCTTACCTCTTTCCAGTGATGGAACCTTGAGCGTGTCACTAATGCTCAAGTTAATAAAATGAGGGTGTTAATGAAGAAGAGGAGATAACATGTATCTTAATAAGGCTTCCAATGCCTTGTCTGACCCAGTCCTAATCCACCCTAGAATTCTCCCCTTGCTCTCTGAATTTCACCCACACTGCTGCCTTTTAGCTCTTCAAAAGCTTCAAGCTCCTGTACGCCCATCACAGGACCTTTGCCTATGTAGTTCCCACTGCCTTCCCCATTCTTGTCTAGTTGACTCACAATCATATTAGAGCTCAGCCAGAGCACCACTTCCTCAAGGAAGCCTTCCCTGATCTTCTCCAGTTAAGTGAGAATTCCGCAGAAGGTGCATTTTGAACTCTATAAGACTTCCCACAATTGCCATTAAATAATAATTGTGTAATGAGTTGTTCAATTCCCCCTACTGTTTCCACCATACAAATATAAGCTCCATGTGGACAGAAATTTTCTTTATCTTTGTATCTGCAGTGTTCAGCAAAGTGCTTGGCACATGGTAGTAGCTTAATGAATGATGTTATATGAATGAATACACAAATGAAAAGTAATGAATAAAATTCAAACGCAAACTAGATGCACAAAAATGTTTATTATCAATCTGTCCTCCCAGTTGCCTTCTTTTCTAAAGTTTTGCCTGGGACAGTAAGGAAAATTAAAATAAATCATGATTTGAATGGATGCATCCTGGCCCCCTTCAGTTGTCTGAAAATAACTCCCTCAGCCATTCGTCAAAGTCCATGACCCTCAACCTTCACCTTGCTCTAGAATCATCTGGGTAGCTTTTTAAAACTGCAGATAAAATTTCAATCATGGTCTGGTGGCACTGGCATTTTTAAATGCTGGAAAAGGTGATTCTAACACATAGCCAGATCGAGAACCACTGCCTTAGGTTATTTTGAAAAGACATGTTAAAATTCAGGACTCTTACACAGCATTGTATGTCTGTTGGAATAGGTTAATACGTCTTAGCATCTGATCTGCATTTTTGCAGAGTGTTCAGATTGGTCCTGTGAGAAAGGGATGAAGGGGCATCATCACAAGGCGATAAAGGCCCCACATGTGTGCAAGCCCAGGGTGGGCACAGTCGGGTGGAGTCCTGCGGAGACAAACCTCACCTTCTCTCCAGCATTGCCCAGGCCAGTCTTTGCCCAAACACAGCGGCGTTCTTGTTATTATTTCCATGGAGTGAATCACACTGGGCTAGTCTTGGATGTGCCCTTTCCTAGATGAAAAGTGCTGGAATGGGTTTCTAGTGTGGGAACAGCTTTAAGGACATTGCCCCTGGAAGGTATGATAGAGGGGATTTCAAAAGCCAGTTGGAAAGGGCAAGCAAGCTTTGGCTTCAAAGAATGAATTTTTAGAGTCTTTGTTTTTATAAACAAGGAAAATAGGAAAAATATAGAATCATAATTTGGGGCATAAAAGCTCTCTGGTGCAGCAGGAATGCTAAATCTTAGAACTCTGTTCAAGCAGGGGTTGGTAAACTCTGGCCTGTAGGCCAAGTCCTGCCCACCACTTGTTACTGCTCAACTTGTGAGCTGAGAATGGTTTTTACATTTTCAAATGACTGAAAAATAATCAAAAGAAAAATAATATTTCATGATCCATGAAAATGACATGAAATTCAGATTTCAGTGCTCATAAAGAAAATGTTATTGAAACACAGTCATGCTTATTCATTTACGCATTGCTGGCCGATGGCTACTTTAGTTCTTCAGTGACAGAGCTGAGCAATTGCGACAGAGGCTGTGTAGCCCACAAAGCCTAAATTATTTACTATCTAGTCCTTTATAGAAAAAAGTGTGCTGACTCCTGTGTTAAAGAATCAGAGGAGGAGCTGACTAGAAGGATTAACCACTGGTTGAAAAAGGCGAGTGAGAGATCAGAGAAAGGAGGATAATAGTATCATTGTAATGGTTACTTGCCAAGTGCCAGGTATTTTATGTGCAATACCACTTTTAATCCTCTCAGTGATCCTTGAGGTAGAGTCAGGGTCCCAGCCAAGCACAGATGCCCACTTCAATTAGGATAACTGGAAGGGGGTTTAGTAACTGGAGTGTTTATAGAATAAAACTAGCGGTAGGGATCCATAACAGATAGTGCAGTGGCCCAGGCTAGCGACAAAGGAGCGGTTACCACCTCCAGGCCTGAAGCGTTGAGGGAAGAGAGGAGGTTCCAGAATCCAGAAGGAAAGAGTTATGCAGATGGAGCTGCCTTGAGAGCAGCAGTGACCTTCAGTTGGAGGACACAGGCAGTCAGACAGGACCGCACAACGAGCCGAGGCCATCAACAGCCTGCACTCACTCCTCTTCCCCTTCAGTCTCTTTCTGAGGCAGGAGTCTGTTGGATACAACCAGGGCAGGCTGTTGGACTCAAAGAGGAGGCTGCTGAGGAGTTTCATCCAGGTCAGTCTCCCTGGGGCAGAAAGGATAGTGAAGGGTGTAAGGGGATCTGGTGGGCAAACCAGAACAGGTGGGTACCACTGTCATCAGCATTCTCCTCCCAACCCCAGCTGGCCTACTGTTTTACAAATGGTCAAAGCTAGGTTTAGTAAGGTTAAACAGTGTCCCTCAGTACACGCTGAGCTGGGACACTCTGATTCCAAGACCCTTTGTTTTAACTATTATGTTACCCTGCACTGAGATGGAAGAGACCTTAAGGGGATCCAGGTTTCCTCCCTCTCCACTTAGGAATAGCTTTTGCAGCATATTTTCACATGATCCTTTGGCTAATACTTGAATATCTGCCTACATGGGTATCAGTGACTGTCTTGTGGTCGTTTTTGTCTCCACTGGGGGGATTACTCTTATGGCTGGGAAGCTTTCTCTTAGATTGGACAAACCCAGGGGGTAATGTTTACTAATTTAAAAAATCAAATGTATTTTTAATTGATACATAGAAATCTGAAGCTCTGTTTTCTTCTTCACTCATTTTCTCAGATTTTACTCTTCAGAATTAGTAGGGAGATTCCTCTGTAACTATTTTTCTGTCTTTGAGCCCCAGATGTCCTTTTTGTATTCAGTTTTTTTCTTTTTCTTTTTTTTTTTTTGAGACAGATTTTCAGTCGTCACCCAGGACAGAGTGCAGTGGCACAATCATGGCTCACTGTAGCCTTGACCTCCCAGGCTCAAGTGATCCTCCCATCTCTGCCTCCCAAGTGGACTACAGGCACATACTACCACACCCAGCTAATTTTTATACTTTTTGTAGAGATGGGGTTTTGCCACGTTGCCCAGGTTGGTCTTGAACTCCTGGCCTCAACTGATATGCCTGCCTTTGTCTCCCAAAGTGCTGGGATTACAGACATGGAGCCACCACATCTGGCCCAGTTGTATGATTTTTTTAATGGCTACTCCCTCCTCTAGCCAGATGGTCTCTTCCCATAGTCTTTATCTTTCAAAGTCACAGCATAAACATCAGAAGGAATAAAGGAACCACTGGGCTACAAATTTTTCTTCTACTCTTTTTAAAAGTTTGAGCTCTTAAAAGGCAGGGAAGCCTGCCCTGTCCCATGTAAATCACCAGAGGCAGGTGGTAGCTGGGGAGAGTGGTCAGTGATACATCCTGTAGGCTGTGCATACATACCAGGAAGAAGGCTCACCTCGTGACTGGCCACATCAGGCCATATGTCTTCCTTTCTCATGCTGCAATGGAAAGGCATGCGGGACACCCTTTCCTGGCCGTGGTAACAGGATACCTCAAACCCACTGGTGCTTAGGAATCCTTTTTGTTCCATGGAACATAGGATGTGGTTTCTTTTTCAGAATAAGTCTAGGACCGGATAAAACTTTGTGAACTCTGATGATGGTAGCAGTGATAACAATGACCTTTTATTGAGTGCTTAATCCTTGGTATACCAAGAATAGTTCTCACCACTTACCATTTGTGTCCAATGGATCTTTTTTTGTGTTTTTATATTTTTGAGTCATTTTATGAGTAATTTACAGAAGACCAGAGATATTATGAAAAACAACTTTATTACAAATTTTAATAAAAATTTAAACATAGCAAACTCCAGTTTTTCTTACCATATTTTCCCGGTGTAGAAGGTACTGATGCCTACAATTTTGGGGCAACTTCCTTTGAATGCTATTAACTGGTGATCAATTGTCATGCATAATTCTGGAACATGTCAGTCTTATAAATATAGCATTGATTCCAGACTTCAAGTCCATCTCTAAAAGTTTAGCTTATCGTTTCTTCTAATTGTATTTTCTTACAGTTATATCATCAAAATAAAATATTTTTAAAAACTGTGGCTCATAATTTGCTTAAAAGAGGACTCACATCTTCTTTATTCTATAAGTGCAAAACATTTTCATGTTTCATCAATTAGAATGATTAATTCAACTGATTGTTTTGGTTTCCACATTATTTATTTTCTTCCATTCCCCTTTCAGTACACACCCACCTAGTCCACTTATGACCCATATCCAGAAAATTTTGGTGCGCAACCACATAAGAGGCAAAAGAATGTCGTTACTTTTTTCTTTTTTTCCAAAAACAGATGGTCTAAGTTCTGATCACAAAACACTGCATGATGAAGTTCTTCCTGTTGAGTTACTAACTCATTGAGAACTCTATATTTCATTTTTGTCCTTAAAAATATAGTGTCCATTTATTGATTCTAGACTTTGGAAAAATTCATTTAGGATATTGTCATCTGAAAACTCACAGTCTAAACTTTTGCTTATATGAAATCTCTTTGCATTAATCTTATGATTTGTTTAATAAAATGAAACATCTTCCTCTGTAAATTTGCTTATCTTTGCCATTGTGGTTGGAAAATAAAAATTATGGATGCTCAATTGTGTATAAAAGATGAAAAGAAACTACAAAGATGGTGTCTTTACTGTTCTCCTAAACCTTCTTGAATGATTCTACAATACTTGGGGCAGGACAGCAGGGAAACTGAAAGGTGATGTAATAGCCATAGTTTAGTTCATTATTGCATCAGCCTTTTATGAAATTGTATCATTTTTCCATTTCACATTATTTCAGTGTTTTTAAACATAGTTGGGAAAATTGGTGAGTAATGATCAAATAATGACTAGAATGATGAATAGCAAAATATTTCAAGATATAGGAAAAAGAAAATCACTAAGATTCCATAATATAGCTTGGATTTACAAAAATTGCAACATTGACTTTTATTCTATTTTTTAAACGGGAAATTTTCTCTTGTTATTTGTAAGACTCCTAAGAAAAAGTAAAAGCAATGAAATATCAATCCCTACACATAAATTGCTCAAAAATAGAATCCAAAAGCTAAAATGGGATCCTGTGTTTCCTGATGTTATACTTACAGTTAACGTGTTAGATACCATATTAAGAAATTTAGAAATGTGACTAAATCCAGCTAATGGATTGAAAAAACTAACAAAGTTTCAGTTGGAGATGATGAAAACGTTCTGGAGATGGAGGGTAGTGATGGTTGCACAGCAATGTGAATGTACTCAATGCCACTGAACCATACCCTTAAAAATGGCCAAAATGGTAAATTTTGTTATGTCTATTTTACCACAACAAAAAAGGAGGCATGTTTATTGAATGCTTATTTTGTGTCAAATACCTGATGTCATCAGCGCTGTTATCATCACAGTGACATGGGTTAAAACTGTCTGTCCTCAAGTAGATGGGGAAGGCTGACAGAGACTAAGTACATTTTCCAGAATCACAACCGGTCATGGCAGAGCAGGAGGAGGATTCTAGCAGAAAGCCCCCAGATCCTCATACATAACCACTACTATGCTTGTGAGGTGGGCCAGGCTGGGGTGCACAGGCGTCATTTCCCTGGGTGTGCCATACCCTCTTTCTTCTTTCCAAACTCTTAGGGTGATCTGGGATTCCTTAGCTACCTCCTCAGAATCTCTTCTGATTTCTTTCAAGGCTCTTTGGGGGTTGGGGGGGAAAGGTTTGCAGGTAAGACCACATGCACTCTCAGCCAAAGCAGCTGCTGATATCCTCAGAAGTGAAGACAAGCATGCCTGTGTCTCAAGGGCTGGAAGAAAACAGTTCCCCAGCACCCCTCCCAAACCAGCCATCATGTGTCTCCACTGGACTTGGTTCTATGTGGCCGCCTCCACCAGACTCTGCGTATAAATGGCCGGGACACCTTCCACCACGTCTATTAGCCACTCTTCTGCCAGGTGGTGGTAGTTCTCACTAATTTTACCAGCTTCATAGATGTCAGCCAATTGCATTTTATTATGTTTTTCAGGAAAGAAATATTGATTAGCTGGGTGTCAGTGAAATTATTTTCTACAAGTTGGGTGATGGAAAGAGAATTCTAAGTATGCCTACTATGTAAAACACCTTTACAAATGAAATATCCAAACATTTTAATAAAAATTACATTGGTGTGAATAAACAGAGTATGAGTAGGCAGCATAATAATGTCTATTTTTTTAAGTGCAAAAATACTATTATTCACAGTTCAAAGATAAATTTGTTTTAAGGCAAGAATGTAATTGGGGTAAAGAGCAGGGAATGTGTCTTAGAGCTGTAGTTCCTGTCTGGGCCAGCTGAGGGCAGTGGTTCTGGTGAGAGCAAATGTCGGCTTAGAGGCCTAGTTTACTAAGGATGTCTGGTGAATGGTCATTCTGAGTAATTAGGAGAAAGAGTATCTCTAGCATTAACAGGGCCCAGTTAGGGTGAAGGGTGATAGGAAGTGCCCAGACTGCCTACCTACTGGGTTTCTTAAAGAGGTCCTGGCAGTCCCTGAGGCACACGCTGGAAATGCAGATCCTAGTGCCCTAACCGTAGATTACTGAGTCAGAAATCTCTCAGGTGATTCTTTTTCACAGTCAAGCCTGAAAATCACTGCTGTGTTAGCTTCTCTTCAAGTGGAAGCATGGAGTTGAAGACAATAGAAGGAACTAAACCAAGATTAAATGCTGGGTTTTATGGGATTGTTATAGAGTCACGTAGGATCTGATGTAGGATACGGGAAGCAGAAATGCAAGAAGAGAGTCAAAATAGAGATCTCCTAGGAGACTGTTAATTTGCTAGCCTGGTAGGAAATACAATGCATGGGAGGTGAGGCAGACAGAGCCATCCAATTGCAGGGTCGGAACTTGGAAGGCCTGAGGCATGAAAGGCACAGGGTCAGGGTGCAGTCCTCACCACAGTGCAGGACCCAGAGGCTGGGGCTAAAGGAGCTACTGCGTCCCAGGTTTTGTCCTGGAACAGTAATAAGCCTTCCTGCTCCTGTCCTTGGCTCCAAAGCTAAACTGGAAAGCCCAGTTTCTCATCATGCCTTTCCAAGTGGTTGCAGGCACAGGAGGTCCTGTTATAAACCCAACTCCCAAGTTTCAGACATGGGAAACTGCAAAGTAAGATACATCTTTAGAGCTCAACAAATGGACTTGCCTCGAGGGGCTGGTGAAGGTGACACCCATCTACCCAACTTCCTCGCCCTTTATGGGAAGAGCAGTTCAAATGTTGGGCTCAGTGTGAGCAAAGCAAACAGCACAGGGTGAGAAAAGAAGTGAATTTTTGGGACTCAGGAGCCCATGTGTGTGTGCATGTGCATGCGTCAAATGCAGAGGGCAGCCTACTGTGGGCTTTACAAGTTTGGAATTTATCCCGAGGACAATAGGAAGCCATGGAAGGGTATTAAGCTACAGGGCAAAGTGGTCAGAATTATGCTGAGTCTAGGAAGTGCTATTTCTGGGCTAGTTAATTTGATCATATCAACAAGAGAATCAGTATGGGGTCAAATTGGTTGCTTTTTTATTTGTTACTGAGACCAAAAAATACAGATTTTGGAGAATTTGATAGTGGTTAGTCCCCTAAATCCAGTGACTAGGTTGGCCTCTATCATCCTCCCTTAAACAAAAAATCTTCCCTTAACTCTAAGCAGGAAATGAAAATGTATGTTCTTGGGGTGACTTCATCTTTTGGAATTTTCTCATATATTTTTCCAAAATTCCAAAGCAATTGTTACAAAAAGGACACAAATATTAATGGCTTAAAAAGTTGTCTGTGAATCTGCTTATTTTTCTTAAAAAAAAAAAAAGAAAGAAACAGAAGGAAATTAAGCTAGAAATGAATGAAATTTGTTATCTCCAGGAATCAGTGAGAACCAAATGCAACATGTAGGGAAGAAGACAGAACTTCTCTGGTGATTCCTTTTGATTTGGTTTTGTGTTTCAAAGTGTGTTAAAGGTTTACATTTCCAAAAAATAAAATTAAGAAATGAGAAAAAGATGAAAATTGAATTCAAACAGAAAAAAATCAAAATTATATGAAATAGATAAAAATCACACATTAGAAAAATTACTCAAGTCACTTTTGAACAAAGTGTGCTGATTGCACAACCCAACATAACATTTTCTAAGAATAAAAATGAAACTGTATGGAAATCTTGAACTCCACTTAATAAATTGTTGATAGTGTGTACTGCAGGACCCGGCAAATGGGTAAATGTAACAAGGTTGTTGGGAACCTGTATTCTCACTGTGGAAAAAGAAAGATACAAATGCGGACTGGGATATAATGGCCCCTGCCTGAATTAATTATCACTATGATGGTTACAAAATGACAATTTTCTATTTCTAAATTTCCTACTCATTTATTAGTTGGTATTATTTTGTAAAGAGGAGTGTTTCATTCTTCTTCCCACCTTGATTTTTCAAAATATCAGAATATATATTTGTTTCCTCTAATATGTTATAACCACTTCTGTCATTTGTCATTTTGATGTTTAAATTATCCCAGTTTTCCTAGTGGGAATCCTTTCAGGATGAATCCTATGTCTTCTTGACATATCTCCATCTTCCTAAGAAATAAATTTTTGAAATACAAATAAGTTTATATTGATACTGCTGGGACCAATTCAACACCACAACACAAAATAAACAAGTGAAAAAGCAAACATGTCAGCTAAACGCAATGTAAGATCTTTGATTAAACCCTGGAGGCGTGTGTGTGCGTGTGCAGGTGTGTGTGGGTGTGTGTGTTTATGTATGTACTTAAATCAGCTGCATAAAACTGTGTAGGGACAATTGAACTTTAAAAAGACCATATTAGAGAAGAGTATTATATCAATGCGAAATTTCTGGAGTATGATATGAAATGAGGAAAATTTTCTGTTGAGATACTTACCTAAGTATGTAGGAGGAAAGTGTCCTGAAGCATGGGAAGCTAACACAATGAATTCTCAAATGATTAAACAAAAAAAAAGTGTGTGCATATATATATAGAGAGAGATAAAGCATATCTGGGACATTAAACAGTGAATGTAGGTGAACAATATATGGGTGTTCATTTTACTGTTCTTGCAATTTTCTCCAAGTTACAGTATTTGGAAAAGAAGTTGGAGAAGGGATGCTGGGTTGCATGAGAAAGACTGTGGAAGACAGGGCTGGGGCTGCACTATACACTTTTAACATCTGCAGGGCATCCTAGCGGGTTCAGAAGGACATGCCACATGGGAAGATGGCTGGAGGAAAATAGCAGAAAACAGAGCATCTGGGGCAGCAGCTCACTCACAGTGATTTAGGGTCTGCAAGCCTTGGGATTTTAACAATGCAGTTATTTGTTTTAAACACACATGTAACATTATTTCATTTTATATCCATACTTTACACATGCAACATTAGGGCCATATTCCAGCTCCATCCCAGTCCCAAGCAGTTGATGACAGGGACATTTATTGACTTATCCGGCAGATGGGTTTTAGTCCAAAGCTTCTCTTCGTGAGTGATTTCAATTCTTGCTCGTTAATCTTGCTGTGAAATCACAGTTAAAGGATTGTGGGAGAGCACATCTAAGGTATCCAGTGATCAGCAATACAGCTTATTTTCTGTCAAGTATGACTTTGTCATTTTTATCTGATACTTACCACACAGCCTCATGCAAAAACAGGTTTGCTTCACCACCACCCCTCCTTCCTGCTGCTCCTTTCCCAGGCCCAGTTACAGATTTGTATTCCTGGCATCCTGCTCTTGTTTGATGAGTTTTAGGAGACTCCAATTCTTGTTTTGTCCCCAGGAGTAAAGCAGCAACTGCTTTAAACTGATAACGACATGATTTTGCTGCCCTATAGACAGTCATTTAAACTCTGTGATATGTGGCCACTGCCTCAAAATTCAAGCAATGGAAATGACATCATTATCAGCCAACTCTTTATGATGAAAAATGACCCACATTAGGAAACAATCTGAACCCAAAGAAACTTCAGTGATCAATCATCACAATTATAATGTGCTGGCCTTTTATGTAAATCCAACCCACAGTGAAGCAGGATTTGGATGGGAGAGTTGGGGGAGGAGAAATCTAGTAGAAAAAACATTAGTCCAATGTAATTAAGCAAAAGGGAAAGCTTCAGATAATATATGTTTCTCAGGGGACCCTGACAGACCTAAGCTGAAAGGGTTGCATCATCATCATTAAAAGCATTTGTTAAATGCCCAGAGCTACAGAGAGATGGGCTGGACTTTGTGCTGCATGAAGTTAGTTGAAACAGGCCAAGCCCCTTCCACCAGGAACTTGAGCCCTCCAGGAGCTACCTGGTTGATGAGTAGTGGGCAGGGATATTCCCTCACTGCAGGGGAGCAATTATAACTGCCAGAGGGTGATGTTACAGCTTTGGAGTGCCTGACTTTCCCCATTCTATTTTAGTCCCTTGGGGTCATTTGTCCTTTTCAAGGCTGCATGGCCAGCCACATGCTCAAGGTGGCCTCAGTATGAGGTAGAAAGGAGTGGGACTGTCACCATCCATCTGCAAGAAGGCAGAGTGTTTTCAGAGAGCAAAGGAGGTGGGGACTTTGGTGATAAATCATGCCTTACCTGAGGGGAGGTATGATTGCACCTGGCCAGCTTCACATGTCTGCATTTGATTCTTAGAGTTTGTGTGTTGTCTATTACCTTTTTCTCAGACCTGGAAACGGTTGTGTGTGTGTGTGTGTGTGTATGTGAATGTGTATGAAGAGATGCAAGGAAGGTGAGGAAGGACAAAGGGATAATAGATGTGGCTGTGTTGGTCCCAGAAAATTGTAGAGAACAAGGCATCTCCTGGTTGCCTACACCTTAGGAAATGTAAGAAGCACAGGAAAGTGAACACTCAGCTCAGCTCAGCCATCCCTTACCAAGGACTCCAGAGGCTGCAGGTCCATCCCATGGCAAGGTGGCTCTAGGCTAGTGAGTGCTCCAAGCAGGATCTCCACATGGCAACACTTGTTCCCCTTCAATCCTATTTTTTCTTAAAAACTTTCTCCTATTCTTGCTCTCGACTCTACCTATGAAACCTCTTATATATGCACTTCTTATCCTGAAATCAATGTCCAGGTTATGAGGCCTTAGCCTACTTCCTCCCCTCCTTTTCAATACTCCTATGTGATGCAAATAACCCTTTTCTACTTGCAGACCAAAAAAACTGGAAATTTCCTTCTAGGAGTTTGCTCCTTGTAGCTAAAGTTCCACCCTCTTATTGAATACAAATGCTCCTGAGAACAACACATTAAGCTTTGTGTGGACTGGTGATTTGGTCTCTTTCAGAGTAAAGAAAGGAGCATCCCAGAGAACAAGGCACTACCCCACTAGAGCAGACAGGATGGGTCTCCAGGGTAAGGGGAAGATGGAGGACCCTAAATGAAAAATAATATGAAACATGACTTCATGTTGACTCACTATTCTAACTCTTTGCACCAATCATGTCTTTTAATCCTTACAACAATGTTACAGGACCAAATAGGAGCTTTATTATTCCCTTTTGCAGAGGAGGAACCTGAGATTCAGAGAGGTTGACTTTCTCATGATTACATAGTTGGTGGGCACAGCTGGGACTCAAACCTTGGTAGTTCAACTTCCAATACCTGTCTTTCATCATTACACTACTCCAGAGAGGAGAAGCACCTGTGGGGGAGAACTTTGTCAAGCATCCTGGGAAGTAGGTTCTGAGACTGCAGTTACCCCTGCCCTGCCTCCAGCCCAGGGTACCTTGGTTGTCTCTGGTTGTATTACAGATGTGTGTCCTGGTGGTGGCAGGAGGCCACACCTGTCTAGATGGAACGATGGGTCTGCTGGCAGAGGCCTCACTTTGTTCTGGTGGAGTCAGCTCAAGCAGCTGTGGGATCTTACCCTTGGCAGAAGCCAAGAACCCTCCTCGGGTCACCTTTGGACTTACACTGCTAGCAACTTTCTAATCTGACCCATCATGGCATTTTAAACACTGCCAGCAAATGCCCAACTGATTTATCCACAGCAGTTAATGAAATCATATCTTGGGATCTGCAGATGTCACTGGGCATGCTCCGGTTGACCCCAGTTGTAGTCTAGTGGCCACTTAGGAGAGCACCATTGGTTCAGTTAGCTCAGCGAGTATGTGGTGCTGAGCCTTCTCTCACTGTGTTAAGGGGCCGGAGGAGGTTGCACTTTCCGCATAGGAAACACCCTACTTCACTCTGGGCTAAAGAGGAGGGGAAACAATTTTTTGGAACATTTCCTAAAAAATAGGCAATCTCCTGTGTTCCCCAGAGTAGCTGATGTCCAATCAGCTCTGCCTGTGCTCCCCACAGTCAAGAAGTTGGGTTCTTTGGATGTTTTGTGTGGCAGCCCTGGTTCATCCCAAACACCCACCTCCATCCCCATAGCTTCAGGCCTGGCTGGGGAAGGGCTCTGTGGGACACGAAATAATCATTTCATAGCTATGGTTTAAATCATGCTTTATCTCATGAATAATCCATATGTGGTTACCAGGAGTCATTAATAGTAGTCAGTCTTCATTTTCCAGGTGGTGGGAAGTGGGGAGGGTGAAAGAAACATCACTAGGTCCGTTGTCCTCTCCTCACCAACACTGCTCCTGTGACCAGATCAGGTCTTTCTTCCCCACCTAGCAAAGAGAGGGGCCATGGGGGTTCTCAGGAAATGTTGGGTTGGAAGGGACAGAAATAAATCACTGTAGCCGGGAGCATAGAGTCTGTGTAGAGGAACTGATCTGCCTCTGTTCATAAAATCCCCATTCATTTGTACCTTTGGTGAGAACACTACTTTCTCCCTGAGGTCTATGGGATGTATCATGATTAAAAGTATCATGATATTTAACTGGCTCACAAAGTACATCACCCATCAGGTCCAGTTTGCTTCTTAAAGCTAGAAGAGTAAAGAGTCCCCCTGAAATTCTTGGACTCTGTTTCTTTCCATTAAGTTCTTTTGTATATGGTGCATATTCATGATCATATTTTAAATCAGATTTTTTTCATGCCTCGTTTAACTTGTGTCCCTTTTTGGAGCCTATACATTGGTCAGGTTTCTAATCACAGCCAGAGAGCACAGGTGAGTGTTGGGATGAGAGGGTAGTAGGGGTTTCGGCGAACAGTCCTCAGTGGGTAGAAAAAGGTTAACAGTGTAGTGCTGGGAATGCTGGGGTCAGAAGATCTGGAATCAAGAAATAACTCAAACAGGTATTAGCTGAGTGACCTTGGATTTGACTTAAAACTTTCTGAACATCAGCTTCTTATCTGTAAAGTGGAGATAATACTTACCTTGAAAGTTGCTGGGAAGGCTCAAATAAGATAAGGTATGGGGAAAGGCTTTGGGAACTATACAGTCTTACATTTGTGAAAATTATGGCTTCTAATCTTAAGTTTGATCAAATAGTTCTTGAAAGAAAATGGTCTAAGTATGGGGCTTTGTTAAACAGATATTTCTTACTGATTTTTCTCCTAACAGGATTTAATCTGTACTCTGTGGTTTTGTGTCTATTTTTTCAAGATGTAGGCAAGTTAATAAAGCCTGTGCTTGGCATTGTGTTTGGCAAGGCCCTGTACCTTGCCATGCCAATGTAGATATGGGTTGGAGACCAAGCACAGGCAGTGTAACCCAATAAGTGGGGGTGTGTCCTGGGAAGGTGGTTCCTGCCTGATTGCCATGCTGGACCTCTGACCTGTCCCTATTGTCCACCCCCGCCAAGCTTTTGAGCCACCTCATCTCTCTGACCAGGTCTGTAGAGGTTTGAGGCTAGGGTCACATGTGTGGCCAGAGTCTGCAGGTCTGTCAGAAAGAAAGGTGGTTTGACATTTGAGGAATTGTTCTGCTGTCTACCATGTAGTAAGTGTTGCTATATGCCAGGTGCTGACCCAAGCACTTTATGTGCATTACCCCATTAAATCTTCACAACAGTACTGCAAGGTAGGAGCTATTATCATCTCCATCTTACAGATAAGGAAACTGAGCTCAGAGAGTTTAAGTCAATTGCTGAAGGTCGACAGTTAATAGAGTGCAGATCAGGAGTCCCATGTGGGTCTGTGTGATCCCAAAGGTTGCTCTTATCCCAGAATGCTGCTCCAGTGTCTTGCCCAGCTGGGACTTGACAGCAGCCAAAGCCTCAGATCAAACAGTGAGACGAAACGTGGCACTAGGGAGTATCCTCCTCTTGCTAAAGGGAAAAGAGGCAGAGGACTGGAACTGCATGTGACTTCCATCTTGTGGCACTGAGTTACAAGACCCGACATCAGTCGTAAATGAAACATGTCACAGGCCAACTCAACAGGGCTTAAATCATGTGGCTGTACATAGTGCATGTGTACGATGGGTACTTGCGCTTCAAAATCTCTTCTTTAAAGTTGTAACTGGCCAGTTAAAACATTTCTTTTCCAAGTAGCTATCCCCACATTTTTAGGGTGGTTTAAAGTGGGAGTGGGGTGAGCTGAATATCATTACAACTCTTTCTTTTGACCTCTTTGATTCTAATTTCGTATTGTTCATTCATAACTTATAAGTTATTGTCTAAAAGGAAAGGAAAGGGACGAGAAAGAAAGGAAAGAAAGAGAAAGAAAGAGAGAGAGAAAGAAAGAGAAAGAAAGACAGAAAAAAAGTCAGTTTTTTTTTTTTTTTTCAAGCAAGACAAGAAAAAGGAGAAAAAGAATGGGGAAAAGCCAAATGTGATCCAGGATTGAGTAAAGTAGCATGAAACTGAGGACTTTAATGTCTGTTACACCCACCCAGTACTATCACATAAATCTCTACATTACATTCCGCTAAACATGTCAGAAATGCAACTGTGCTTGCAAATAATTGCTGCCATTGAATGAATCTGCCCTGGCACATCCATTTGGGCTCAAAATAACCCCTGTAACCTAAGAGTAAATCAGTGACTGGACACCGAGTGCCAAGCATAATCTCAAGCAACATTTAACTAGGTTCAATATTTATTTCCCTGCCTTGAGTCACTTTGAAATGATCTGGACTCAGTTCAGACAGGACCAGCCCTAATTTTATGGTGCTCTTGGAATCCTTCCAGCAACATGAGGGCTCAGATGTCAGGGAGTTCCAGAAAAATGAGATCCCTCACAGAAGATTTCACAATTTAAGGCACCCTCCTTCCAACATTTTGCAATATGTGGGCTTTTTACTGAAGATGTAACTTTTTCAGAGGCTTTGAGCACCCTTAAGAAGTATGCCTCACCCACACTCTAACCCCTCGGGATGGGGTGGGCAACATTAACCTGGTTAACAGCTTGCATAAATAAAATCTCTTAATATCTGTAAATACGAAAAGAGAGGCCCTCAATTTACCCCCATTTTTCAAACAAATGACATTACCCAAACAATTATGGAAGATGGATTTGGGAAGCTTCAAGCCACATTAAAACAGCAGATAACACTCCTACAAGTTTGACAGACACAGGAACATATCAAATAAATAGCAGCGAATTCTCAAGCTTTTGTATCTCAAATGCTCAATCAATAGAAAAACAACCAATTTTATTGTACACCAGAGATAAATCTTAAGATGGCAGGATTGACTTATAGCTCCCTGTTAAAGGGATATTGAGCTGACATTGAGTGACCTCACCCTCAGCCATAACATTTATCATAAAAGTCTGACATGGTTAAGTGAAGTGATTGATATTGGCCCATCTTGTTCTAAAATGTAGGCTTTCATCTGTTTTAGTTGGGAAAAGAGTAAAGGACCTCACTCATGCAATTAAACACTTTCCTTTTCTTTATTTTTCCTTAATCTATCGATGGTTATCCTTAATTCAGCATAATGGCAGGAATTCTAGAGTCTGTGAGACCTAGGTTCATATCCTAGGAGCATCATTTGTCAGCTGTTGAGCAAAATTTTAAGCTTCTCTAAGGGAAAGTTTCCTTATCTATAGAATTAGGAGAACTGAGTGAGATAATGTAGTTAAAGCAATCATTAAAGTACCCGGATACATATTTAAGAAATGTTACTCATATTATTACGATAATCATCATCATTATTATAATTTATTTTGACTCCTGACTTCATTATTCTGTCAACTATTATGCTATTAGCACAGTAATAATACCAATAACAAAAATACCTATTATAGATACCTTTTGTTGATACCCACTAGGTACCAGACAGTCTACTCAATGCTTTAAATATGTTTTCTCATTTAATTACCACAAAACCTCTGAAGTTGGTGCCATTATTATACCAGTTGTTAGAAATAAGAAAATTGAGGCTCAGAGAAATAAAATTGCTTAAGATCGCACAGTTGGCCAAGATCCAAACACACTACATTACACTGATCTCCCAACCCCAAGTCACATAGATTATCACTTTTTGTCCTATTACACCCTGAGAGGAACAGAAAACTCTAAAATTTGGGGAAAGTCACTCTATCTCTCTGCACCTCGGTCTTTTCATCTGCAAATTGAAAAAGTTGGAGTGGATTACATAAGACATTTTAGGACTCCAGGATTGTAGTGGAATCAGTAGTTCTCAAGAAAGTTTAGAACTGTGTAAATAAGATTTTATACATGTTTGAAATGGAGATAGTGTACAGGTATGGCTTGTTCTGCATGGTCACTTTGCGCAGGCAGGCTGGAAGGAGGAAGGTTGCTGCACTTTTTATAATAGCTTAATTCTTTCTTCCCAAGCCATCATAACTCTGCTATGGAGGAAGCAGTCCACTTATCCCAACATGCTTGTTTTCAGTATATATGGTTGTAATAAATTAGCACAATCTTTAATTTGGATAATCTTCACTTCCTGCTCCCAAATCTTGATTCTTCTCAGATACTTAACAATAACTCCTCCTTCCCAAATCCTAAAATTAAATTCTCCTGCCATTCTGGAAATAATGTTGTGATTAAAAATCTATTTACATTTGGTCCTCACACTTCGGTGTTGACATAAAATAAAACCACTGATCACTGTTGTTGTAGCATTAGGATGTTTAAAATATTTCACATCCTGTCCACAAGGTAAGCAGTGTCCAGATATAGTCTGTTTTGAGGCTTGGCTTCTGGGGTGGAGATGGTGGGCAAAGGTAGGAAGAAGTGGCTGGTGAATGGAAGGGTCTAGAGGGGATAGAAGGGATTCTGAGCCTCTCCTTTTGGTTGGAACCAAGCCCAGGTCATTTCCTGACCCCCTGCTGCTGGGGTCTAGTGGCAAGACACAGACACAGTGCCCTGACTCTGTGCTCTCATTTCCACCTCTTGAGCACAGCTTTCTGCTGGGTTCTGGTCCTGGCTTCCTGACCTGCTATTTATCTTGGTCATGTGACATGCGGAAATATTATGTCTGCTGTGTTGGCTCTTCCAAAGTGACCAAGACATTGCCACATTTTGACCTTCCATTCTATTGGGGTTGAGGCTAAAGAAAAAGTGAGAGAAAAAATTGTCCGCCTTCAGTTTCTAGGATTAGTAGCTTTATGTTGTGCTTATACAGACATTAACCTGTCAGAAGTATTACTGATTCATATCAATAATTTCAATAAACAGTAAATTATTGAGGAAAATTACTATTAGTTAACCTAATTGACTTTAAGGATACTAATCAATTATATGGCTGAATTAGGAAAAAAAAAAAAAAAATTAAGGCCGGGCACAGTGGCTCCCGCCTGTAATCCCAGAACTTTGGGAGGCCAAGGAGGGTGGATCACCTAAGGTCAGGAGTTCGAGACCAGCCTGACCAACATGGCAAAACCCCGTCTCTACTAAAAATATAAAAATTAGTTGGGCGTGGTGGCACATGCCTATAATCCCAGCTACTGGGGAGGCTGAGGCAGCAGAATTGCTTGAACCCAGTAAGCGGAGGTTGCAGTGAGCCAAAATTGTACCATTGCACTCCCGCCTGGGCGACAAAGTGAAACGCCATCTCAAAAAAAAAAAAAAAAAAAACAGAAAGAAAGTAAAAATTTAAATATGTTTGCTCTAATTAGCTTACACGTGTAGACATAGATCAAGTCAGGGCTCAGCAGATGCACAGGGAGTGCAGTGATCTTCTCATGTCTTCTGCTTACTTGAGAACTATAAGTAGAAACTCTGACTGGATGAGGCATTTTAGGGATGGGAGAGAGGTGGGAGTTGGTGGTCTGTTTTATGGACTATTCTTTCAACATCACTTATCAGAAACCAAGAAAACTCATAGTTTTCTGAAAGTCATTAGCCTTAGCTTTGATGATTTGCACCCAACCATTAAAAGTCAGTAGAAGTCATTCATTGCCGGCTTTTTCCATGGAGTGTTGTTAAGCAAGATTTGTTGTCCTTTAAATATTATTTACCAAAATGTGACACAGCTTTTCAGTGAAAATGTACAGAGGACATTAAACTGTCTTTTTATTTTTCTGAGGCGTCCTTAAACCTTGCAGTTCAAGCCCTGTCAGAGATATTACCAAACCTGTTTTTCAGGGATTTGAAATCTGCTCATAAAAATTAACTTCAGGCTTTTATGCAAGTTAAAAACAGAATTCATGTGGTTCTTTTAAAATGTTGTAAGTCTTTGAAAGAAGGACTAATAAAAATATACCTTCCTAGATGGCTTTTCCTGTGGTTGCACAGCCTGTTTGTTTAAGAACACGTTGCAGCTTGGCAGCTCACATTACTCCACCTCCCAATCCCAAAAGCACAAAGTATTTCTGGTTTTATTCAGAACCTTCAATGGAAAATGCCAGCTGTTCCTTTTTTGTTTTTTTTCCCCCTCTCCTGAAAATTGAATTAGTTGCCCAGGAAAGGTATAAGAGAGCTGCACTGTACAGGGCTTAAATTCTTGTGCTGATGTCTAGGGCATGGACATGTCACTATGTGTTCAAGAAACAACTCACACAGTTCTCTGGGCCACAGCATGGAGCACCAACCTCATCCTTCCAGGCTTTGGAGGCCAGACCTGCCACAAGGCCCAGTCCTGTTTCTTTTAGGCCCCGGCCACAATGAAACCATGTGCTTCCAAGGTCATGTATCACCTACCTATCCAGGGTCAGTCTTTCCCCCACAGGAAGCTGCAAAAATACCCATGTGGCTGTGGGCTTCTTCACTCATCCTCAAGACAAGAAGAAACCTGTGTCACACCCTGCTTGAGGACAGCTTGTTTTGTCTCTGCTAAGAACAACCTATTCTTGTGCTTTTATCTTATCTTAGAGTGATGTCACAAAGCCCTACCCTGGCCTCATGATGGGAAGGTACCAAGATGAATGCTTTGGTGGAAGGAGAACTGTATTATAGAAGATACAAAGATTCATGTACTCATTCATTCAAACATATAGTGAACATGTACTATGCACAAGGCACATATAAGGGTGCTAAAGTTATGAGCCAAAAGATGCAGGCCTTGTCCTACTGGACCTGGAGCCTACAGATGAAGAAAAGCATATAATTATAGTACAGTGTGTGTGTGTGTAAGTTGGTCAGAAGTGTGACAGGGTGTTGTGCGTCAGAGGAGAGGCATCTAGTACAAGGTGGGAAGGAGTGTATGGAAGCCTTCCTGAAGGGAGTAACTCATGGGTGAAGTTGAGAAACAGATACCAATGAGGGTCCTCGTAGGGTAAGTACAGTGAACAATTTGCTTCTAAGATAAAGGTTCTGATGACTGTAATTTAGTCCCAGAGGGTAGAGTCTTTCAGGACGTAGCTTGGGATGCTTCCTTTCTAGCTGTTTCTTTGAGAAATGTGCCATTTTATTCCCTAACACCCATTGTGGTCTCTGTAGGACTTTGTCCCATTTATGTTCAAAGTCCAAAAGATTGGATTACAACTTTGCCAAGCTCAAATGCCCATCCCCACCTCCTATTATTTCTTATATAGGACTAACCTGGTAAATGCTGCTTGGCTGGGTCACAGATGGCTGATATGATGAAAGATCTTAGTGGAGATGTCACTCAGGAAAGTGACCCTATTCATTACCTGTTCCCACTATCGTGCTTTAACTGCGCTATGGTTACAGTTTTTGTGGAATAAGAATTAACTGGTGTGTCATATCAGAGGGACTCCTTCTCCCAAAGTCAAGAGCCCAAATGATGCTGCTTTCTAAATTCAGCTAGGCTTCTTTACTCTGAAAGAGAGACCTCTACCACTGTCTGTGACAGACAAGGGCTTAGCAACTAGCGGATGTCACACTTGTGTGCTTCTCTCAGGGAGGCAGCTCAGGTCTTCTCTAGTTATGTAGCTTTATTTCTGATTTTAACAGGCTTTGGCCTCTTGTTTCTGAGCCCCTTAACAGCTAGATGCAACAAGCAAAGAAAGGGGAAAGGATGAGGGTGTTGGCTTTTAGAGGTGGCCAGGAAAGATAGCAGATAGTGTGACAAGAGGAAAAGAGGAAGAGGAGACCCGTGAGAGATAGAGACGTAAGAATTTAAAAAGGAAACTCTGGCCAAGCGGGCTGGGGATGGAGATTCTGTGAGAACCTTGGGTTTTTTCCCTCTACAATGAGTCTTGGACTCTGTTCCCCTGGCATCTGTACAGTTAAGAAAAGGTGTTAATATTTTTTCTAATTTTGAATTGACATGGGAATTATGGTAATTTTGAATATACATGGAAATTGTGATAAGAAAGTATTTTTCTCAAGTCACTTGAGAAGTCATTACAAAGGTGTTGCTCTCCTTGATGAGAATAGAGGTAGAACCTTATTCTTTTAAGTGCTCTCTTCTTAAAGGAAAGTAGCATGGCTCCATGGATAAGCAGCAGATTGTATATCTGGAACTTGTTTCTGTATGTTTCTGGCCTTATTTTCTGTGACCCTGGACATGATTCTTCCTTCCCTTTCTTTTTTCTTTAAAATGGAGCTCGTTACCTTGACAGAACTTGCTGAGTGATATACTTTTGTAATAGAGGTGTGTATACAGTGAACTTTTTAGAAACATATGGTGTGTATTTACATGAGGTTTGGGAAAGGAAGCTTATGCCGTCATGTGAACCTCAGATGATGTCTAGCATGTAATTTGAGAATCAATGAATTCGCAGTCTTTGTTATGCAGCTGAGAAGACTGAGGCACAGTAAGATGAAGTAACATGGCTGAGGTTATATGAAGGGCAAAGCTGAAACAGATGTGAACCCCCTTGGATCCTGAGATGCTGTTTTTTCCATTAGACTGTGACACTCACATTAAATTTGTATGCCATTTGAACCAGTTGACCCACCCTTTAATTTTTACACATCTTCTAACTTTTATTTATTACATATTGGAACTCTTCTCTTGACACTGCATTTGAAATTATTTTATGGCTAAAGTTTGATGGTTTATAATGCAGTGGCCTCCTAATAGCAGGTCAATCAGAAAGACTTTCATTTGGCACTGGTTCTCAATGATGTAACTAAGCTATTTAAAGCTTGGCAAGGAAGCCCAGAAAAACCCTGAAGTTCTTTCTATCCTGGAGCTGATTGGCTGAAGTGATCTTGGATCCTCAGAGAAGCTTCAGGAACAATGATTGCCACAGCCACACTGCTTTTGTGGCAGGGGTGCTGCATCTCTTGGGATTTCTCTGATACTCTATCTGTGCCAGGCTTCACATGGCCTTGCCTATTACTGAGAGGTTAAGGGGATCACAGTGAACCTGAGTAAGATGGTTTATTGGCTATTCAGGGACCCTTTTCACATGCGACCACTACACTGCTCCCCTCCTCCATGCACCATCGTCTGGTGTGATTGTTCTTATAAAGCCCGTTGAGAGCTTCGAAGAATGATGCATGTCTATTCATGCTATATCCAATCACAAATATTAGGCACCTACTAAATGCTTGATCCCATGCTTGACAAAATGGACAGTAAACACACATCTAATAAGTAACCCCATTCATCAGAGGCATAAATTCTGTTGTGAAGATGAGGCACAAGCACATGGAATGAAATATAAAATATATAAAAAGGATGCAGTGCAAGTATATTGTGAGGTAGCCCAAAAAATGAAATACGGACCACGGGGAAGGACACAGGCTTTACCAGTGATGGACCTGGGTTCAAATCCCATGCTGCCACTTACTAGCTACATAACCATGGTTTTCTCAAATGTAACATGGGTTGGGATAGCTGTGAAAATTAAATAAAAGATAATGTAAACTACTTAGCATAGGACCTGACATTTAGTGAGTACTTGATAAATAACAAAAATATTGTTGTTATTATAATTATAGAGATTATAAGTGCTACAAGAATTCAGAGAAAGGAGAGTGCAGTGTGGGCTGAAATTAGAGAAAATGGCCTATAAACCAGAAAGAGGTGGGTCCTTGAAAAATGAGTTCAAATCAGACTAGGATGGGTTTAGAATAAGGGCTCCCAGGTAGTCCCAGACAAAAAGGAGAGCAAGGGCCTGGAGGCAGCAATGAAAATGGGCTTCCAGGAGAATGTCATTGTAGGGGCTTGTATGGGGAGCATGGGAGAAGAGGTGCAACCCGATTTTGGCCAGTGGCAGAGCCTTCATCCACTTCCTCTTCCGGATGTCCTTCACTGGTACTGGTCCCTTGTCTCCCCATTCATAGCCCAGCAGGAGGAGAGCTGTGCTGTGGATTTTTGAAACCTTTGCACAATCAAAGGTTCCAAACTTCTGCCATAGTTTAGCAGGTGAGAGCCTGAAGAGAACTTCCTGGTCCACAAAGGGTAATTCCATGACTCATATTGAGAATCTTTTAAAAATTTATTTTATTGTCGTCGTTGTTGGGGGAAGGGGAACATCAGTTGTGTTACTGAGAAGAAAGAACTGGCAAGTAAAAAAGGACCATGGAAATAAAACATCACCTGTCATTTTCTCGTGGGATTGCCCCCTCTCCTTCCAAAGGCCTTTGTCAAGTCCCACTCATTTACTACCCTGGCAATCTTATGACATTCTTAACACCAGAAAATTACCCCCCTTTCCCCACCCCCAATGGAGCTCAATGAATGTTGCTTAGACTACTTGTTAGAGTATTTTCAGTGTGACTTCTATAACAATTGTCTTTTTCTTGTAGTTCTTACTAATTACATATGATGGTAAGATTCCCCTGCCCACAGCAAAACCAAAAGGCATTAGCTGTCTCCATTACCATTCACACACTTGCTTAGCTGAATGGGAAGAAGGCTGCTACAGCCAAATTGCTATTTTGAGAGAATGATTATGTGTCCCATGGGAATTTTTTGAAGTGTGTTTCTTGATAGCCTCGCTAAGAAGAGAAGCAATAGTACATTTCCCACCCAAAGAGGTATGGAAAGCTCATTGCAAATGACTTTCTGTAGTTGGGAGTTAGTAGTAGCCGGTACACGGGCCTTCTAGCTAGCGGTTTACTTAAAATAGGGTAATGGAAATAGCTTAGTTCCTAACATCCACTCTCAGCAGACCCTCCTTCTTTTATTTTAAAAAGGAATTAATGTAGCCTTTGGAATTGTCATTATGGTTCCTTAAGTTACAAAGGTCCATGGATCACAAACTTATTATAAACTAACTACAAACTGGAGAGTCCAAGTTATTTGGTGCAAAAATATTGTTTCACCCCTCTCCCCAACTCCTCCCAAACACCCACCCCTCTCACCTGATGATCCATGTGTGCAAACAGAGGTAACAAAATGTTGTTTACCTACTGATCTCTTAGGCTGAGGCAGAGCTGACCAAGAAGAGTGTGTAGCGGGGGTTGTTTTGATTTTAAATTTGTTTGTAAATTGGTATTATTTAATTTATCTTTCCTATTTTTAAAATGGTTGTTTCCTTTGCAGCATTGCCTTCAGGCACAACAAAGGATATTTTCTAAAAAGTAAGATGTTAAATAGCAACAGTGATTCAGCTTATTGTTGTTCTAAATAAATAAACGGGGTCCTCAATTTTTCCCATGAAGAGAGGGTAATGAAAATAAATGACTCCTAAACTTGAGGTCTATTTGAGAGGTGTGGAGATTCTATATTATTATTAAAAAGACCAGTGCCTTAATCTAATATGTCTCTTAGTGACTCAACCCAAACCAATCCCAAACAAGTCAGCAGAACTGTGATTGGAAAAGAGGCTGCTCCTCTGTTACGAATGAGTTAATATTGATTGTGCTGTGGAGGGGGTTGGGGGAGTGTGAATGTGGGAACTCTGCTTAGAGCAAAAACAATAGGAAAACCTCTAAGAGAGACTCCAAGAGGAAACACTACAGTCCTGAATCACTACATTCCCCAAGAAGTAAACAGAAGAGTCTTTCCTCTCATGTGTGAGGTAGAGGTCACTTCAAGTCTCTCAGGGGTAGCATCTGCTGTAGCAGACAGGGATCCCATCTATGAAAGAATTTATGGTGAAAGAAATCCTAAAGCTAGGCCTATGAGAGGGTAAAAAAACAAAAAACAAAAATTTTAGAATTCAACTATCTCTTGCATAAAATAAGTTAGGCTTTTGATCTTAATTTTCCCCTTTTTATCTCCCTGTCTTTGAATCACTAGTACCTGAGAAAACAAATACTCGCTAGTGCCATAGGTCTCTTTGGGTAAATATGAAGAATGATTCCCAGGTTTAAGTCTACCCTGTGAGCTCTATTTTTCTCAAAATCTTATGTTAAGAATATTGGTCAGCTCCCCAGTTTGTCACATCCTGTTGTTGATTAACCACATCTCTGTGGTCTTCACTCTCCCCTTCCCTCTTTTTTGTTTATGTTTTGCTTTATCCCCCCCTAACTGTTTTTCTCTTGATTTTTATTTTCTGTTACTGTTACAGCAAGCCTCAAGTTATTTCTCCCATTTTGTCTCTAGCTTTTATCAATTTCTTACTCATCAGAGCATATCAACACCTAAGATTAACATTTAAGTCACACATCTCTAGGTTAATGTGTTTCTAGCAAAATATACAGGTATGACATCCTGCTGTAATTAGGTAAGGTGACTATGCTTTGCAATTAAAAAAGGAGAGTGGATCTCCTCCTACAAAAGCAATGACCTATTGAAAGCTCATCATGAGTATTAACTGGTGCAACACTTTTGCAAAACAATTAGACAATATTTATCACATTGGAAAATATATGTATCAGTTGACTAAGCAATTCCAACGTTAGGAATTTATCTTATTGATATAATCCTGCAATATATAAAGATATACACAGATATTTTATTGAGCATTGTTTGAATAAGAATAAAAATTAAAACAACTTAAGGATCTTATAAAATAGCACTAAATAAGTAAAATATGAAATAGCCATATAATGTAATATTATATACCAGTTAAAGTGGAATAGATCTACTTAGGGTGATATAGAAATGTACATTACAGATTACGTGAATCAAAAAGGTTCAGAATGAAAATGAAAACAAAATCAAAATTTGTGGGATGTAGCAAAAGTGATGCTTAGAGGGAAATTTGTAGCATAAATGCATATATTATAATAGAAGAAAAGATCTAAAATCAATCATCTAAGCTTTCACTATAGGAAACTAGAAAAAATACCAAATTAAATCCAAAGTAGAAAAAAGGAATAAAAAATTTGTGCAGAAATTAACTAAATTAAAAGTGGGAAATCAATAGAATTAGCAAAACCAAAAGCTGATTATTTGAAAAGATTAATAAAATTATTAAGCCTCTAGTCAAACTAATTACAAAAAAGAGAACACAAAATATTAATATCAGAAATAAAAAAGGGACATCACCACAGATCCCATGAACGTTAAAAAGATTATAAAGGCATAATATGAACAACTCTATGCCCACAAATTTAATAACCTAGATGAAATGAACGAATCCCTTGGAAAACCTTATCTGCCAAACCCACACGAGAAGAAGTAGACACTCTAAATAGGCCTATATCTCTTAAAGAAATTGAAGCAATAATTAATAACTTTCCAAAACAGAAAATGCCAGGCCCAGATAGGTTCACTGGTAAATTCTACCAATATTTAAGGAAGAAATTATACCAGTTACCTATAATTTCTTTCAAAATATAAGATGACAGGGAATATTTTCTAGCTCATTCTTTGAGGCCAGCATTACCCTAATACCAAAACCAAACAAAGACAAGAAAAGAAAATTACAGACCAGTATCTGTCATGAACATAGATCAAAAATCCTCAACAAAATTTTAGCAAATTGAATCCAACAATGTATAAAAAGAATTATACACCACAATGAAGCAGAATTTATCCCAGGTGTGCAAGGCTAGTTCAACATTTGAGAATCAATTTATGTAATCCATCACATCAACAGGCTAAAGAAGAAAAATCACATGATTATATCAATATGGACAGAAAAAGCATCTGACAAAATCCAACACGTATTCATAATGAAAAACTCAGTAAACTAGAATAGAGGGGAACTTCCTTAACTTGATTTAAAAATGTCTACAAAAGCCCTACAGCTAACATCATACTTCAAGTTTCTTCAAGTTGGAAACTTGAAACTTTCTTACCAAGATCAGGAACAAGACAAAGACGTCCCCTCTCAGCACTGCTTTTCAACATTGTGCTGAAAGTCCTGGCTAATATAAGACAAGAAAGGAAATAAAAGGTGCACAAATGGAGAAGGGGGAAAAAAAACCACACCTGTCTTTGTTCTCAGATAACATGATTGTGTAGAAAATCTAAGACAATTGACCAAAAAAAACCAAAAAAAAAAAAAACCAAACCAACCTCCTGGTACTTGCAGGATACAAAGTTAGAACACAAAAGTCAGTCACTTTTCTATGTATCAACAATAAATATAATTTGAAATTAAAAACATAATACCATTTACATTAGCATACCTCAAAATGAAATACTTAGGTATATATATAACAAAATATGTACAAGATCTATATGAGGGAAATGACAAAACTCTGATGAAATAAACCAAAGGGCAACTAAATAAATGGAGAGCTATTCTGTGTTCATGGATAGGACGGCTCAATTGATCTATAGATTCAGTGTGATCTCAATAAAAATCCCAGCAAGTTATTTGTGTGGATATTGACAAACTTATCTTAAAGTTTATATGGAGACACAAAAGATCCAGAATAGTCAGCACAATATTGAAGGAGAAGAACAAAGCTGGAGGATAGTCACTAATTGACTTCATGTCATACTATAAAGCTACAGTCAATAACCAAGACAGAAATGGTGCTGGAACAACTGGATGTCCAAATGCAAAAAAGTAAATAAATCTAGACACAGACCTTATACCCTTTATGAAAATTAACTAAAAATGGATACAGACCTATGCATAAACCTATAAAACGTTTAGAAGATAGTATAGGAAAAAATCTAGACAATCTTGGGTTTGGAGTAATTTTTTAGTTGCAACACCAAAGGTACAGTTCATGAAAGGAAGAATTAATAAGCTAACATCATTAAAATAGAAAATTTCTGCTACATGAAAGATACTGTCAAGAGATTAAGAAACTAGCTAAAGATTGGGAGAAATTATTTGTGGAAGACATTATCTGATAAAGAACTGTTATCCAAAATATACAAAGATCCCTTAAAACTCAACAATAAGAAAACAAACAACCTCATTTTTTAAAAAATGGGCCAAAGACTTTGACACTTCACCAATGGAGATATAAAGATGGAAAATAAGCATATGAAAAAATGCTCCACATCATATGTCATCATCAAAATGCCTATTAAAATGACAATGAGCTACCACTGCAGATTTATTAGAATAGTCAAAATCTGGAACATTGACAAAAACAAATGCTGGAGAGGATGTAGAGCAACAGGAACACTTGCTCTTTGCTGATGGGAATGCAAAAATCCAATTTAGAAGACAGTTTGTCAATTTCTTACACAACTAAATATACTCTTACCATAAAATCCACAGCTTGTGCTGCTAAGTATTTACCCAAAGGAGTTGAAAACTTATGTCCACACAAAAACCTGCACACAAATAATTATAGCACCTGTATTCATAATTACCAAAACTTGGAAGCAAATCAAGATGTCCTTCAGTAGGTGACTGGATAAACTGTAGTGCATCCAGACACTGGAATATTATTCCGTGCTAAAAGAAATGAGTTATCAAGCCACAAAAGAACATGGAAGAGACTTAAATGTGTGTTACTAAGTGAAAGAAGTAAATCTGAAAAGGCTACACACCTTATGATTTCAATTATATGACATCCTGAAAAAGAAAACTATGGAGATGGTTAAAAGATCAGTAGTTGCCAGGGACTAGAGGGAAGGGAGAACTGAATAGGTGCAACACAGAGGATTTTTAGGGTAAAGTACTCTAAGATATTATGATAGTGGATTCATGGACAAATTATTCATTTGTCCCAAACCATAGAATGTACAATGCCAAGAGCATAATGTAAATTATGGATTCTGGATATAATGATATGTCATCACCGTATAATGATGTGTCAATATCAGAAGGTACACAGCTTTGTCTATTACCCATCTGTAGGGGTTGTTGGTTATGGACAAAGCTATGTACCTTCTGTTCCGTTTTACTGTGAACCTAAAACTGCTCCAAAACTTAAAGTCTCTTAAAAAAAAATTCTATGCACAGAAAATGATTTCACTTAAATTAAAAAGAGATGGCATGGTGTTATACTATAACTCAAAAGACAAAATAAATATATATGAGTTCATATTGATATAAATAAATGGTTGAAAATGGAGGAAAAAAGAAATTAAAATATTTTTCCCTTTAGAAGAATTTCAAAGAATTTATGTAGATGCTACCCTCTCCAGGAGATGGAACCTAATTAATTTCCTCCACCATGAGTGTGGGCTAGAGTTAGTGACTTACTTCTAAAGAATGGAGAATGGAAAAAGAAAAACTCGTAACTCTAATGTAATTGTGAGAAAAACACCATACAAACCCAAAATGAGAGTCATTCTACAAAATACCTAACCAATATTCCTCAAAACTCAATCAGAGCCCACATTTCCTACCCCCTCTCAAAATGCAAGTAAGAATGTAATGTTCAAATAAAAAATTTGATGATGTCTCACTTACATGTGGAATAATTCTTTATATGTTAATGGAGATAAAGTTGAATATAGAAAATGATCTTGCTCTCTGGCTAAAATCAGTAAATTGTGTACTTAGTTCTGAAGCATAAGGTTTGAAAAGTCATAGAGGCTATTTTCTCAAGCATAGACTTTTGTGGAGATTTGTCAAGTTTTTTCCATAAATTTGCTTTTTGTTTTGTTTTTGTGTTATAGCTTGGACTGCTTATATGCTTCTTGGCTTCCTTATAGGATTTAAAGTGCATTTCTGGTAACTGGGTCTTGTCTTTTTTTTTTTTAAATTAATTCTGACAATTTCTGTTTGGTCTATAAACAATTAATAAAATTACTGATATGGTTGGATTTAGGTCTACTGTTTTATTAATTTTTTTTTGTTATTTTTCTGCTTTTCCTTTTTTCTCCTCTAGGATTGCTTTCTAAAAATGTCTATTGTAGGCTGTGTGTGGTGGCTCACACCTGTAATCCCAGCACTTTGGGAGGCCAAGGCAGGAGGATTCTCGAGGCCAGGAGTTGAGACCAGCCTGGGCAACAAAGCAAAATCCTGCTTCCACAGAAAATAAAATAATTAGCCTGGCATGGTGGTGCATGCCTGTAGTCCCAGCTACTCATGAGGCTGAGGCAGGAGAGTTACTTGAGCCCAGTGAGCTATGATCATTGCCACTGCACTGAAACGTGGGTGACAGAGCAAGACCCTGTTTCTCAAAAACAAACAAACAAACAAACAAACAAACAAACAAACCAAAAATGCCTATTGTATTTTTAGATACACCTTTGTGCATTATTTTTAAAGGTTATTCTAGGGGTTTCAGCTGTATGAGTCCATGCTACCTCTGTCCTTTGTGCTATAGTTATTACATGTAGTATGCTAACATACATTGTGAATTCCATGAGGCAATGTTATGCTTTTTTGTAAATAGCCTTCTGAATTTAAAAGAAAGATGAAAAGGTCTTTTATGTTTACCAAGATATTTACCATTTTTGATGTTTTACATTCTTTTCTATAAATTTGTGTTTCTATTTGGTATTGTTTCCTTCCAGCCTGCAGAATTTCCTTTAGCTTTTCTTGTAGTGCAGATAACTAATCATAAATTCTTTTAGTTTTATTTTATATGAAAATTGTCTTTATTTTGCCTCATTCTTGAAAGATCTTTTCACTGCATATTGAATTCAGGTGTAACAGATTTGTATTTGTTCTGTTTTCAGTTATTTAAAAGATACTGTTCCACTGTCTTCTGGCTTCCAAAATTTTAAATGAGAAGTTAGTATTTTTAAGCCATTGTTCTACTGTGTGTAATGTGTGGTTTTATCTGACTGCTTTCAAGACTTTTTTCCTTATCTTTGTTTTTTAGCAGTTTAACTATGATGAAACTACATACAGTTTTCCTGTTTGAAGTTCATTAAGCTTCTTGGATCTGTAAATTTAAGTCTTTTAACAAATCTGGAAACTTTTCAGTCATTATACCTTTACATATTTTTTAATGCTCACTCTCAAGTCTCCTCTCCTCTCTCCTCCTGAGACTCCTATGACACATATGTTAGATCTTTACTTATTGCTTCATAGGTCCATGAGCTCAAGAGGATATATTCTATTTTCCTCAATCTATTTCCCTCTGTCTTTCAGAGTGATCATTTCCATTTATCTGTCTTCAAGCTTACTGACTCTTCTGTATTTTCCATTCTATGAAGCACATTGAGTGAATTTTAACTTTTAGATATGGTGATTTTCAGTGGTAAAATTTCAATTTAATTCTTTTTTTTTAATAGTTTCTGTTTCTCAATAGAGATTTATTGTCTTTGAATTCATTGTAAGAATATATTTCTTTATTTTACTGGGGATAGTTTCTTCATATGGTAATAAATTTCATATTATACTCTGGACATTGTGAATGATTGGTTGTAGGTATTCTGATTTGTATTACTTCCCTCTGAAGACTATTGATGTTTTATTTCAACAGGCAATTACCTTTGTAGCTCAAACTGTATAGCATACTCTCTCTTTGTTGTTGTTGTTGTTATTGTTAAAATAGAGACAGGGTCTCACTATACTGCTCAGGCTGATCTCAAACCCCTGAACTCAAGTGATCCTCCTGCCTCAGCCTCCCAAAGTACTGAGATAACAGGTGTGAGCCACTGCACCTGACCAGTTTAGCTTTTCTTGTTGTTTGTTTCTTTCTTCTTTGCTGAGGTGCATTGAGTCTACCAAATACATATGTGATTCAGGGGTGATTCAGATACTTAGAAAAAATATATGTAGAAAATTTGGAGCTCCTTCTCACTAGTTCACTTTTTCGGGGATTTTCCTGCCTATTTTCCAGTAGCTGTGGTTGCCCCAAATTATGACCTTTGGTTCTTTAGTCTAGAAAGACTTGGTTTTTCTATTAGAATTTTAGTTACTCTGTGTGGCACTGACTTTGACCTGCCTTTCAGCAGAAGACATAAATACTCTTAACTCACCTGCACCAATCCCTTCTATCAAATCTCAGTTTCCTTTCAGAATTTTCCTACTTGAGTTTACTCTCTAGTACCTTTGGATATTTCATTTTTCTTTGTATAATTTGTCCATGCTTTGTAGTTGTTATCTGTTGGATGCTAGAGTCTGGTAGAAACTTTCTTGATTATACTAGAAGTGAAAAAATGGTTTAAAATATAATCAGTTTCTTCTCTTCTGAAATGGAAAAAGTGTGATCTGACCATTTCCCATGGGAGTTAAATAATTGGGGGCTAAGAATATATTTGGAAAAAATACAAACTCAATTAAGTGCCACATTGGGTTTCACTTGTAAATATTACCACTTTGTAAACAGGCTAGACAAAAACATAAAATATATTTTTATAAACCCCTTCAGATATAATTCTACTTCAAATTCATTCACAATATAGGAGGGGCCTCGTCTTAATTCTGTGATGTAACATTTAAGAATAGGAGACAAAACATTTGTCCAAGGCTCCTGAAAATAGATACTAACCCCAGAGATGTTCTCTAAGGCTTTAAGTGGGTCTTCCAGAAACCCTAAATCCCCAAAGCATATTTTAGATGAAGTTTTCAAGTACTGGTCATAGATTGAGAAGAGGGAAAGTAATATTAATGTACGCAATATCCAACATTGGCAGTGGGAAATGGTTATGTATGGAGATATGTCCCAAATAAGTATTTATGGAAAGAATATTAGAGCCACTGGTGTAAACCTCTATATGAAGAGAGACTATGAGAGGAAAAGTTATTATATATAATTAAGAAGTTCTGTGTGGGGTTAGTTCTGCATGCATGCCTTCTGAATCAGACGTAGGAGGAGGAACATTTTTAAGAGGATTGAAAGCTGAGTTTCTTGATCTTTTCTGAAATGTGGAAACTTCAGGGCCCACTTTCTGTCTCCTATCTGTTTTTATGACTGGTTGCCCCATAGTCACAGGCATCTGAGAAACTGAAAGGAAGGGAAACTGCACAGAGACGAGGGTCAGGTCCAGACCTGGACCCACAGCTCAAATGTAATTCATTAATCTTTGACAAGTGTGAAACTTAGTGGCTTGTGATGTGTGAAACTAAGTTATTGCAGCTTGAATGTCTTTAGAGCCAGTGATCTGGGAGAAGGAAAATTAGATGTGGTTGCATTCATGAGCTAGATCAAGCTGGTTTCCTGGTTTAAGCATCTCTGCTGATGGTGTACCTGGTGCTGGTGGGCATATAGCAATCTGTGAAAATGTCTTTCAAAGACTCCAGGAGAACTCTGTGCTCTGTTCCCAGCCAAGCAAATTTGGGGGATCCGAAGTTTTATTGGGAAGCAGGGACTTGCCATGGCTCAAAGAAGCTTTTGCACCTGCTCGTTATGGAGCCTTCCCTTGAAAGGTCTCCATATTTTTATTCAGTTTCATGTTTTAATTGGCCTGGGGTCACTTTGGCTAGAGAGTTTCTGCCTTTTCTTTAGATTGTTTTCTGGAGAACAAAGTCACCCTTTAAGCTCTCTTTAAAGAAGTCCCAGGCAGGCCCCTGGCTGTAGTGGGCCCTGGAAGCCTCTGTAACCCTTCCAAAATTCTCCTTTGTCTTTTTTGGAGAAGGTGGTCAGAATGGCCAAAGATTTACTTACTACCCTTGTGAGGCTATTTATCTGAACCAGTGGTGATTTGCATTAAAAGGAGCTAGTAGAAATTCCCCTAAGAGGGCACTCTCTAAATTATCTCCCTTCCATCTTTTTATAATTTCTATCCCCTCAGACTTTACCCATCAACCAACACTGTGCCACCATGTGAGGTTGTGACAGCTAGGTGACAGGTCACTGTAGAGAAGTGAATGCTGATTGGGATGCAGGTGTTATGCTGGCAGAGACAGAGACATCACCAAACACCAAAGACATCCAAGAGCTCTCTTTTATTGGTGATCATCCTTTCATGCTTCATTCTGTTTCAATCTGAACTAGTGGGCTTCCATAACCTCACTAGATTTTAACCTTGAAAATTCTCATCTTAACTCTGGAATTTCGAATTCCCTGTGTTTTTTCCCATTGCTGTATTTACTTTGCCCCAGAACATATCCTGTTTGTTTTTTACCCTAAACTTCAGAACTGATTTCCAATTTTGATCTGTCCAGATAGAAGACTTCAACAGAAAGTCCTTTCTCCTGACATAAACAAGCTTGGATGAGATAAATTATTCACAACTATTCCAGGAAAACATTTTCTTCAAAAATTGTTGTTATACTGTAAATTCTGGGATATATGTGCAGAACATGCAGGTTTGTTACATAGGTATACATGTGCCATGGTGATTTGCTGCATCCATCAACCCATCATCTAGGTTTTAAATCTCGCATGCATTAGGTGTTTGTCCTAATGCTATCTCTTCCCTTCCGCGCCCCCCTCCCCACCCCGGAACAGGCCCTATTCTGGGGAAACTGTTGTCTTAAATGGCAAGTATGAAAAAATGGCATTTTTTTCTAGAACATCATGTGTTAAATAGAAAATATAAGCAGTTTCTTGCATTTGGAGTGCAGTAAAAACAATATGAGAAGGACTACTATGGGAATGTGGATAGGTACAAGTTTTCTGAAGGGCAATATGAAAAAACATTTGAGGGATCTTAAAAATACGCTTATCTACAAATTCTCCTTGTAGAAATAAGTGCAAAGGTACTAAATATTTATTGATAATGATTGCATTGTAATTAATGTAACCCAAGTCCTCCAAATGAGAATTAGGTAAATACTGAGTAAAATCATTTAAAACTGCTGATATAAAATTATTGAATCATATAAAATGTTGATTTACAAAGCAGCATTTTTATATGGTTCAACATAATATATCATGGGATGTTCATATGATAGACTTCTATGCAAGTATTGACAATCATATTTTTAAAGAATATATAAAGCCGATAAATAAAATGTGTAAAAAAAGGTAGGATATAAAGGTAAGTATACATCATGAGATCTCAATTTTATCTCATTAAAATATGTGTTTGTGTATATATGTATCTACATGAAGTGAAAAATGACTGGATGAAAACATTCTGTTAATAATAGTTCCCTGGGTGATTGAATTGTTAATTTTTGTTTACTTTTGTCTTTATACTTTTCTGTCTTTCCCAAAATTATGTGATTATAATGTATTCATTTTCTGTATTTTCTCATAAAGTCATATAGTAAGCATTTTCCGTGTTGTTGCATACTCTTCAAAATCATTTTAATGGAGTCACAATAAACTAGTCACTAGAATTACATTAATTTCTTAAATATCTGTAAATGGTAGGTTTTTAGACTAATCCTTCCTTTTTTCCTTCCTTCCTTCCCTCCTTTCTTCCTTCCCTCTCTCCCTCCTTTCTTTTTTACTTCCTCCCTCCCTCCCTTCCTTTCTTCCTAATATAAACAGTGGAAGATCCTCCCTGTATTTTGGATTTTCCCATGAAATATATTCCTAGAAGGAAGTCACTGTTAGGCATGAAGAGGGCAGGGTGAGAACGACCTGGAAGCTAATGTTGCCAGTGTGCTTCCCAAGAGTCTCGTGCCTGGACCCTGTCCTGCTTTTGAAGTACTAGAAAGATACTGTTCTAACACTCTTTCTTGTTGTTAATGGAAGCATTATTCTTTCCTACAGTTCTGATTCCAAAGCAGCAGCATTTTAAAAGCTCAGCTCAGGTGGAACAGCTCAGCATTTGCAATTCCTGCTAAACCTCAGAGAAAAACTCACTGAATCAGATAAAAACATCGCTGGTCTGTCAACACACGTAACTTCACAGTTTTTGTTCTTCCTCTTTGTTCTAGTAACATTTTTATAACTTGGGCTGCCCAGGGCTTGCTTGGTGTAAACCCACCCGGAAGCTCATGGGTAGAGGGGTTCAGAGTAAGAAAATGTGACTGCTGGGTTGCCCAGAGCCCTTTCATGCGTGAGAAAGTTCTGCTTGCAGGGTGGCAAGGATCAGGATCAGTGTGTGTTTTCTATCCACTGGTAAACGTGGATTGGAGAAATATTGCCTTTTCCTTCAGAATGCTTTGGTGTCTGGACACACGACAAGCCTCAGAAGCTTTGATCTGACTTGTTTTTATTTGAACAGAGTTTGAGGCAGTCAGAGGATACATAAGGGTGGCATCCTTTGACCTCCCTGATGTTTGGAAGGTAAACCACCTCCATCCCTCGGACCAGGAATGTAGTCATGTGAATTGGTATCTGCAGAGTACCTGACGCAGCTGGGGGGCTAGGCCAAGCCAGCTGCAAAAGAACTTGAAGTGTGGGAAAGTTTCTTAGGGCATAGTAATAACTGTATGGCAAAGCCCAGGATAAAGTTGCTACTGTCTGCTTGTTCATTCTCAAGTACTTATTGAGCTTCTGCTATGTATTGGGTGATAGGCTGGGCCTGCAAATAGCATAAAACTATTAACTATAGAGTAAAACAGCCTTCCTGCTTTCAAGGAGCTCATGAGAATGAATGAGACAGGTAAGTAAATGGATCACTTAGAACTCTAGAGAGATGGTGATACAAGAGCAATGAAGAGAACATTGCAGGGACATAGAAGAAAAGCGCCAGGATTGAGGAAGCTTCCAGAGGAGGTGAGGCTGAGTTGGGAGTAAAAGGATAAGTGGTGTGTTGCTGCGAGGTGGTGGAAGGAAGGGAAGAACATTCCTTTCCATGGAGGGGCAGCCAGCACTGCAGGTCTGGGGTTGGGGGCGGCTTCTCTCTGAATGTGAGCCAAATACTGTTGACTGTCCCCAGACTATGTCAGTGTCAGGTGTCTTTTCAGCTACTGACAGTCAAGTGTGGCTGCCTTGTTTGTAGCCTTTGATAGAAGAGTAAGAGGCTATGTTCAAGAAATAAACCAAAAATATCTGAATTCAATGGCTAGTAGGTACTTTCTGTTACATCCAGATCTTTTTTTTCTTCATAAACTTTTAAAAGAACAATAACACAATTATTTCTAATTATGAAGCCAACTCATGGTTATCATTAACATTTCAAGCAACACATAAAAATAGAAAGAAGAAAGCATCCCCCAAGCCCTTCAACTGAGAGGTCACCACTGTTAACATTTGCTGAGCATTCTTCCGTATACCCACAGAGAAACACTTCTATAGAAATGGCATGCAGGGCAGTTTAACAGGTGTATTGTGCTGGGGCTGTGCAAAGCACTTGGCAGATAGCAGTGAACACAAAAGATAGGGGCCCTGATTAGTGAAGTTTCACATTCAGGCTTAACTTAGGGCAGACTCCCGCAAAGGTAAAGCTGATTGCAAAACCCCATGTGGAGCTGGAGCCCTTCCCATTATAGGGCATTTGCACAAGCTGGTTTCTCTGCCTGGATAGCTACCTATTCCCAATAGGTATAATTCTATGATATATATAATTAATGAAAGTACGTTTTCTGCTGTATAGATAAGGCATTGATTAATTATTGTTTTTAATCAATGACATATTGTTAGATTTTTAGCTTGTTTTACTTTTTTCTATTATAAGCAATCCTGTAGCAAATACCCTTTTATATATATTTATCTTAGGATGAATTCCTAAAAATGGAATTATGAGATCAAATGATGTGCACATGAAGTTTTTGGTACATGTTACCAGATATATGCTGCCCTTCTGAAAATTTCTATCAACAGTATACAAAATACCATTTTCCATGTCCTTTCAAACACCAAAAATCCTCCGTTTATAAAACCTTTGACCATCTGATGAAACTTTATTTTTATTTGTTTACTAACTAAGTTGACCATTTTTCCTTTGTTTATTCATCCTTTGTATGTCTTTTTTTGTGAATGTCCTCTTTATCTCCTTTGCCTATTTTTTTTTCTAATGAGACACTGGTCCTTTTCATATTAATGATTTGCAAATGCTCTTTGTATATGGTATTAAGAGCATTAATGCTTAGACTGCCATACATGTCATAATTTTTTTCATGTATCATTTGACATTTTATTTTTATATTGTGTTTTTGCCTTGGAGATGCTAAAATAAACAAACAAAATTAATGTAGTCACATCTAACCACTTTTTCTTTTATGGTTTTGTATTTTTATGTCATCTTGTTCATCCAGTTCTTTTCGTAGGGGCAAATGGAAAACTTCCCCCTTGCCGTCGGAAGGTTTGCTAAAAATCAACTGACAAAAGACAGATTAATAGAAGAAAGGGCACACAAAGCTATTAATGTGTGTGGGGGTCATACAAAATAGAACTTAAAAAAATGGCAGGTGGTTGATGCTTTTATGCCATCTTGAAGTTCCAGAAAGAATAGGGGTTTGGTGAGTGGCAAAACACGGATGGGACCAGGAGAAGAGGAATCCTTGCTAGCGAAGGTGGTCTTGTTATGTAGATGAAACGTCACAGGTAGAAGCTCTCAGAGAGGATAGATGGTGAATGTTTCTTTCAGATCTTGAAAGATGTCAGACTCTCAGTTCATCTTTCCTAGGTCTGGATGAGAGAAGGCTCTCAGAGAAAGCCTGGCTTCCTCAATGCAGATTTTCTCTACAGATGCAAATCTGCCCCTAAAAAAGACAGCTTTCCAGGGCTAATTCTGTTTGCTGGCTCTCTGAACAGCCATCTCAAAATATGTCCAAGAATTATATTTTGGGGTAAAATATTTGTTTTCTTTCATTATCATATTGTCTTATTGTGCCTGACTGAATTTTAGGCTTCGATGGAAGCCAGATGGCTAAGAATACATTCTAATAAGACAGGGACTGTTTGGTAAAAATGGGAAAACATCTACAGAATATGTCTGGGATCATCTTTATTCACTTATTAAAAGGCATGATTTTATCTTTTTCCCCATGGTTTGTGGGGTCTCCATGCTCTGGTTCTGGGACAATCTGAGGGCAGGCGTATGTAAGAGGGCCTTCCCACAAACACAAAATGAAGAAAACCATCTCTTCTTTAAGAAGAGAGTTCCCTGCCAGTGCCAGTGTGGACAGGACAGTAGTAAGGACTGAACTGAGCCCAAGTAACAGGCAAAGGCAAATTGATGTGAACGTTAAAATCCGTTCTAAAGAGCTAACATAGAATAGCCATCATTTCTTAAATATCTGCTCTGTGTTCTCTGAAGCCTTGAATGATAGATAATCTTGTCTCGTTTTATATATCTCAAAAAACCAACCAACAAACAAGACTTATAGAGGTGAAATGATTGGACCAAGTACATATAGTTAGTACGTAGGAGAACTGGGATTTAAATTCTGATCTGAGCTGAGCCAAAAGCTACTAATGCAGCAAAAAGCTACTATTGTTGAGTACACACCTTGACAGGCTTGTGCTGAGTGCTTTACATATATTATTAATAACTCCTTTTATATATATATTTGTTTTTTGTTTTGTTTTGTTTTGAGACGGAGTCTTGCTCTCTTGCCTAGGCTGGAGTGCAGTGGCACAATCTCAGCTCACTGCAAGCTTCGCCTCCCAGGTTCACGCCATTCTCCTGCCTCAGCCTCCCGAGTAGTTGGGACTACAGGTGCCCGCCACCGCGGCCGGCTAATTTTTTGTATTTTCAGTAGAGACGGGGTTTCACTGAGTTAGCCAGGATGGTCTTGATCTCCTGACCTCGTGATCCGCCCGCCTTGGCCTCCCAAAGAGTTGGGATTACAGGCATGAGCCATGGCACCTGGCCCAGCTCCTGTAATATTATACCAACCATTGGAGGTACACATTTCTCTTTTAAAGATAAGAACGCTGAAGCCCAGAGCAGCTAAGTAGCATGTCCAAGCATTACCAGAAAGGGGTCTCAATTCAGACCCTCAAGAGAGGCTTCTTGAGTTTCATGCAAGAAAGAATTTGGGGCATAAAGTAAAGTGAAAGCAAGTTTATTAGGAAAGTAAAGTAATAAAGAATGGCTACTCCACAGCCAGAGCAGCCCCAAGGGTTGCTGGTTGCCCATTTCTATGGTTATTTCTTGATTATATGCTAAACAAGGGGTGGATTATTCATGAGTTTTCTGGGAAAAGGGTAGACAATTCCTGGAGCTGAGGGTTCCTCCCCTTTTTAGACCATATGGGGTAACTTCTGAATGTTGCCATGCCATCTGTAAAGTGTCATGGCACTGGTGGGTGTGTCTTTTAGCATGCTAATGCATTAAAGTTAACATATAATGAGGCTTGAAGATGACCAGAGGTCACTCTCATCACCATCTTGATTTTGGTGGGTTTTGGCTGGCTTCTTTTCTGCAACCTGTTTTATCAGCAAGGTCTTTATGACCTGTATCTTGTAACTAACTCCTATCTCATTCTGTGACTTAGAATGCCTGTCCTCCTGGGAATGGAGCCCAATGGGTCTCAGTCTTATTTTACCCAGCTTCTATTCAAGATGGAGTTGCTCTGGTTCAAACACCTCTGACACAAGGTCACACAAGTAATAAGTTGTAGAATCAGGAATTGAACCAGGACATTCTGACTTTGATCCCTGTGCTTTTTCCTTCATCCAGATTTTTTCCTTCCTTTTAATTTTAATTTTAAATGACAGCACCTTTGTTATTCTAATATGAAATGCTCATGCTTATTATTAAAATTTCAAACAATACAGGAAACAAATCACTGTTGTTTCTACCATTTCACGCCACTTGCTCCAAACATGTTTTCTGAATTAGCAATTTTTCTTTAGGAGAATTTGTCACCTTATTTCTATTCCCCCAAACCCCACTTTGAAGGTTATGTCCCTGCCTATTATATATTCTTTATGAAAATATATTTTTTGGGTAGCTACTAAACCAGGAATAGGAATAATTTATATAATTACCAGGCAATCTTGGTATTGTCAAGCGTGACCAAAGTACCTAGAAAAGTTAATAAGTGAGTGATTGTTTAATTACTTAACTACTAATGATTTTCCAGGAATTGAATGATTTGGTTTTGCACCTGAACCTTTTGTATTAAGTCAATTGGAAATAACCTGTGAGGCAGAAGAGTTTGGACTTCAAAGGTCATTGCATTAGGGTCACCATGGGGTTATGCTGAAACATCGATTGGGATATTGACTAGCTAGTTATTTTAATGCATCCTCTTTTTAGTAGGCCTGGGTAGCACAGTGAGTGACAATAAATAAACAAATAAATAAGTAAATAAATTTGTGCTTTCCAAATCCTGCCCCCAAAGTATAACGTTTTCTGTGATCTGCTTACATTTTATTTTAATTGCAACCTTACTAGAAAAACCTTACTAGAAAAGCTTGGCCACAAATTAAATTTAAGTAATAAATGATGAAAAACAGATTTTGGAAAATCTTTTGATGCATAGAGATCATTTGTGTTTGGGTATTCTCTCCACTTCTTTTCCCAGCACACACACACACGCACGCATGCACGCATACCCCAACCACCCCCATAATGTCTCCTTTCACTCAACTAATTGGTTTGGAGATATTCAGCAAGAACTGGGACATGAATAATTCAATGAGAGTTATTAGAAGCAACAGTAAGAAAATATTTTTTTCCTGAACACATAGAAAAAGTTTCTCATTATGAGAGCAGGACCTCTGAGCAGTGTCAGAATCACCTGGAGAGCTTATTAAAACACGGATTGCTGGGCCTTACCGCTAGAGATTTTGGTTTGGTGGGTCTAGATGGACTCTATGAATTTGCATTTCTCACACATTCCCATGTGCTGCAGATTGTGGTGGTTTTAAACTATGGCCACAAATTCTTCAGTACTTCTTTGAGCTACTCTGTCCTTATGCCTCTGCTTCTGTACCCCTCCCATATTCAATTACCAATAAGACCTGCAGATTTTATCCTGTAAATGTTTCTCATGCCTACTGACTTCTTTGCACCACCACCATTGGCCAAATCCCTTCATCTCTCACCTGAACTGTTGTTAATTGTGTCTGTTTTCTTCCATGCCTCTAATACTGCCCCTGCCTTAAATCCATCTACCACTCTGCAGACAGTGTGATCGCCTAATACTAAAATCAATGGCCTCTTGCCCTTCTTTCCTGTGAAATTCTCATTCATCTTTTAAAACTCACTTGAGAAATTACCTCCTCAAGGAAGCATTCCTTGAACCCCCAGCTTGACTAGATGGCTTCCTTCTGTCCTACATATTCCCTGTGCATACTTTTAAATTAATTTCCCATTTATTGAAATTGTGTGCAGTGGTTTTTTTCCATTAACATGTAAGTTCCTTCAGGCAGAAACCATAGCTTACTCATCTTCCTAGCACAAACTCCTAAGATAGTAACATAATAGATGCTTAATAAATGTCAGACTGCACTAAGCAGTAATGCTGGATCAGGCAATGAGGACATGTTGGGCATTCATTCATTCAACAAATATTTATTGGGCACTTTTATGGGCAGAATTGTGCACTCCCCCCTCCCATTCAATGTTTTGAAGTCCTAAATCCCAATGCTTCAGAATGTATATTTGGAGATAGGGTCTTTAAAGAGGTAATGCAATTAAAATGTGACCATTGCAGTGAGACCTAATCCAACATTACTGGTGTCTTTATAAGAAGAGAAAATTAAGACACAAACACAAGGAAAGAATGCCATCTATAAGCTAAGGAGACAGGTCCCAGAAGAAATCAACCCTACTGATACCTTGATCTCAGGCTTCTAGCCTCTTGAACTACGAGAAAATAAATTTCTGTTGTTTAAGTCCCCCATCTTTGGTACTTTTAATGGCAGCCCTAGCAAACTAATACCAGCACCTATTATGTATCAGGTATTATTCCAGGTCATGGGGAGATATAGATTAATCCTGCATATAAGGTTCCTGCCTATTTGGAAATTACAATCTGCTGAGTGTCTCTTATATGTGAATGACTATTTCATTAAACACAATAAACAGGCTTCCCCACGTCCAGCCACGGATGACACAACCAAATACCTGCTCTCAAGAAATTTGTAACATAATTGCAGAGACAATGCTTAGCATGCATAGTAAAATGAAGAGACAATTCAAGATCAACTTAACTGAGGATAATTTGTCTTTAGGGATACTAAAATGAGGTGAGATTGTTTAGGACCAAGTATATGGGGATACATCCTAAAAAGATTTCAAGGAGGTAGAACTTCAGAAAGGCAGGGCTTAAATCAAGAGGAACAAGACCTATTATCAGGGAAAAGAGCAACATGAACAAAGATATGGAGGAAGTTAGCTAGATGCCTTCATGGGGTGGAGTGGAGACTGTGGCAAGATCATCTGTCAGAATGTTGAGAGTTAGTAGCAGTAATTGCCGCTATTCTTGCATATTTTCTGTAGCAAACACTGGTTAAATGCTTTATTTATAAACATTGCCTCCTTTTATCTTTAAAGCAAAGCTATAAGTAGTTATTATTTTCAATATACAGGTCAAAGCCCAAGATTCAAAGCAGTAAAGCAATTATCTATGGCTATTACCATTTATTTGTTAAAAAAAAAAAAAAAGGAAGAATAGATGATACCTAGCCAATAATTGTTAAAAAAAATCTTCTGTTAAAGGAAATAATAAAATGAAAGCAATCGAAAACTTGATCTGGTGGCCATTTGTAGGATGATACAGATCAGTGCTTCTCAAACTTGGCTGCACATTAGAATTGCCTGGAGGATTTTGAAAAGCCCTGATGCCCAGACTGTATGTACTCCAGTTCCCAAGAACTTTACTAGAAATCTCTGTTACCTCAGATCTTTCCATCTCCTCCTCTCCCATATACACACAGCCCTAATAGAAGTTCCCTCCACGTCTTCTATTTCCATTACAGTTATTTTTATCTGATTTTGCCTATTTCTCCATATCACACTCATTCTCTTAAAAATATGGTGCCCAATATGTACTTTCCTCTTGTAACAAATCTACTGAACACTGTTCATCTCTTCATTTGTATTAACAGATTTAGAAGCAAGTCTCTTTAAATTTTCTTCCAGTTTTTGAATATATGTGGAGAGCATCTCTCTCTCTCTCTCTCTCCCCACCCCCCATCCATCTAACTATGATACTTGCAAGGAAGGGCACCTCTGGTATATATTGTAAATATATAATCATCTCTTTTTAATTTACTGATATCTCTGCATAGCTACTTGATCTCTTACATCTATTGTAAACTTCTATTTGTCTGTCTGAGTTTGCTTCTTCTCCCCACTAAGTTCCCCAAGGGTCAAGAGCCATACCTGTTTTATTTACCCTGAATATCACCTAGTCGTACAAAGCAACTTCACAGGTAGTAGTAAATATTTTTTCCGGAAAGATGTCAACAGCTGCTTGTGCCAAAAGAAAGGCTAAGGGCTTGCACTGCCTAACTGAGCATATTAGCTATAGCTTCAGTGTAAGTTTTCAATTAAGATGGAAAACACAGCTAGCAGGGCGAGAGTTGTATTTTTTTCTTTAGCCCACCAAGGCTAGGCACGGCCAGATGCTCTGTAACAGGGAGGGGCACGAGTGCTCGCCGAGCCTTTCCATCTGTCCTGCAGCACAATGATTCTGCCTGAATGATTCATCTCACTCCATTTCTACTTTTCTACAAGGTAACACAATCAATCCTCTTAAACAGTGGTTCTCAGATCCATTACCCCAGGAGTTCATACAGACTGAAAATATAAATATGGTTAGGAAATGTTTAGATAAATTAATGTAAGGCAGGTCTATTGACTTGTGTTTTGGAAGGGAAAGGGAGGTTTGGGATGTGTTATTCCAACCCCTGCAACTGTCTCCCAGAGCAACCCTCTCTTAACAAATGACTGCTTGACCCTGTTTTTTGGAAATGTCCAACTGTCTTTCTTTACTTGTTTCAGGGGTACAGATACGCAGACTTGACTCTGCATCCATCCGGTACAATTTCAGTCTGAGATGCTCCTAGGTCAGCAAATGACTCTGCCCTCCATGTGGTTACTGAATCCCTAAAAGAAATAGAGATTTCAGAAAATCATAGAGGTGTCTCTTGTTCTGATAGTCCTTAAGTTACTGGCCAAATATATAAAGTAGCGAATTTCAAATCAGAGTTCTACAAATGCCTAATAAACTGCTGACCGAGTAATCTGTGATTGAATTTATCAATACCAATAGGAAAACCACAGGAGAACCTGAGGGAACATTCTGAAGAAGATACCTAAATTTATAGCTAAGATAGTCATCTGAAGGGATTTGATTCTTTCTCTAAGAAGAACGGAAACACAGTTTGCCATCAAATCCTTCCATACTGCCTTTCCAGTAAAATTGAGAGGATGACTTATAATTTCTCTTAAGTGTTCATTTTAGGCCTTGTTGTTTTACTTTTCAGGAATGTTCCAGACATTGCAAATAAGAAGAGTGAAGGATGACAGATCAATTAGCTGAGAGATAAAAAATGAGAAGACTGGGGGGACATTGGTACTGGAAAATTTCACTTACCTGAGCAGCCAGGATCCAGGGGAAGCTGACATTGAAGAGAGGATAAATACAAAGTGTTTCCTGGTGCCTTTACTAATGTGGCAATAGAAAGAACAAGCTCAAGAAATTCAATCAAAGTTGCAGATAATAGCAACTTCCCATTGCTTTAAAAAGTAATAATAACCACAACACACTATGAGATAAAGCTCCAGGAGAAACAATAAAGAGAAGAAATGCACCTTTGAGAGTTGGGGTTCTAAATGGCAATAATCACTTGCCAAAGATTATCGTGTGACTATTAGCCACAACTATTCCTCATCCAGCAAGAGCTGAGGAGCATAAGGGCATCAGAGATTCATCCTGTGTGAAAGGTGAGATTGCAATGCTCAAATGCTCATGAGGCCTGAGCCCCATCACTAAGTTGAAAAGCATTTATTTTCTTAAAACTGAATTATCAAATGTGGGAAGGGGCATAAGGGGCTGCCTTATAAGGAAAAACATTCATAATGCTGGATTTAGTTAAGTAGTGAACAGTTTTCAATATGCTCTGAAATTAGAAAAACGAAATGCTAATTCTGTAAGGAAATTAACTCAAAACCAGGAACAGCAAATATCATTATGATGTTCAATTGAATACATCGGTCATGAATGCTAACATAATTGAACGGATGCAGATAGGCTGCAGAATTATACGTTTCTCTCTAAGTTTTCATGGCCTAGTTTATTATTTTATTTGAGTAAATCATGGCAATGTATGGTCTTCACACATCCAAAGCCTTCTTGAAGCCAGGGTGTGCCCACTAGCAGGCAAGGCCTGTTGCAGCATTGAAATGAGTTACTGGCTTTTTTTGCTGCCAAATAGGGCATGATTTTTCCCTAGATGTAGAATAAGCAGTGATAAAACCGCCCAGTCTGAGCTTTTTATTGTGAATAAAAAGTGAAAACTACTTAATCATGAGGCAACCCAGCATTTTAATAGAGGATCCAGGCAATTTTTTAAAAATGACCCTATGGCATGATGGAGAACTTGATGCTATTGATGGTAATCATGGTCCGGAGAGGGAAATAATTGAATAGGCTGAAAGATGCTACATGTAAAGGTTAGGGATGACAGTTATTTTTTGGATTATATTTCTCTTTTAGGCTGTTCCCTCTGGGATTTTTTTTTTGAAGCTGGTATTATCAATTTAAGCTTTAGCCCTTCCATCAAAATTTTATGAAAGACTCTAGCTCTGATAAAATTCTCATATTTATTCTCGTGTGTTCTACAGAGGAGTGGAGTGGGTGGAGGGTAGAGAGGTTGCTCATGGTCAGATCCCGAGTTCGGCAAGATATTTACTCGAAACCAACTCAGATTGTGCAAGTTCACATGAATGTTGCTGATTCATTTTTAACAACTTTGTGTAGGTTGACATATACAATAACTGCATATATCTAAAAATACATAGTTTTGATACATTTTGATATATTCACATACCCATGAAACTATCACCATAATCAAGACAGTGAACATAGCCATCACCCCTAAAAGTTTGAGTCATTTTGTAATCCCTCCTCACCCCACCCTTCATTCCCAGGCAACCACTGATCTGTCACTACAGATTAATTTGCATTTTCTAGAATTTTATAAAATGGAATAATATTTACTCCTTTTTGCCTGGTTTATTTCCCTCAGCATAATAGTTTTGAAATTCACCTATATTGTTGTATATATTAATAGTTCATTCCTTTCTATTACATTTAATGAATATACCAAAATATGTGTATCCCTTTTCATTGTAAGTTGTATTCCATTGTGTGACTATACCAAAATTTGTTGATTTATTCACCTGTTGGTAGACATTTGGGTTGCTTCTATTTTTGGCAATTACAAATAAAGAGCCTAAGGACATTCATGTACAGGTCATTGTATAAACATATTTTCTTTTTTCTTTTTTTCTTGCAGGTAAATATCTGAGTGGAATGGCTGGATCATATGGTAGGTATATGCTTAATTTTAAAATGATGATATGTAATATTTTTCTTTTCATCGAGTTCAGAATATGTTAATATTTTCCTTGAGACTTGTATTGTGTGTGTGCACATATTCATATAATTTTTATTGATACATAAAATATACATATTTATGGGGTACATGTAATATTTTGATACATGCATATGATGTGTAATGATCAAATCAGGGTAATTAGGATATCTATCACTTAAGAGATTTGTCATTTCTTTGTGTTGCAACCATTTCAAATCTTCTAGCTATTTGGAAATATATGATATATTGTTAACTATAGTTGCCTTACTATTCTGTTAAACACTGAAACTTATTTCTTCTGTCTAACTATGTGTTTATACCTATTAACCAACTGTTCTCCATCTCTCCATCCCCCTCCCCAGCATCTGGTAACCATCATTTTACTCTATCTCCATGAGATCAACTCCCACATATGAGTGAGAATATGCAATATTTGTTTTTCTGTGCTTGGCTTATTTCAGTTAACATAATGATCTCTGGTTCCATTCACATTGCTGTAAATAATATGATTTCATTTTTTTATGGAAGAACAGTATTCCATTGTGTAAATGTATCACATTTTTTTTATCTGTTTGTTGGTTGATAGACGCAGGTGGATTCTATGTCTTTGCTATTGTGAATAGTGTTGCAATAAACATGGGGGTACAGGTATCCCTTTGATAATGCTGACTTCCTTTCCTTTGGATGAACATCCAGTAGTGGAATTGTTAAATCATATGGTAGTGCTTTTTTTTTTTTTGAGAAATCGCTATGCTATTTTCTATAGTGGCCGAACTGATTTACATTCTCACCAATAGTGTATAAGAATTTGCTTTTCTCCACATTCTTGCCAGCACCGTTATTTTTTATCTTTCTAATAACAAGCATTTTAACTTGGGTAAGATGAAATCTAATCATGGTTTTGATTTGCATTTTCCTGATGATTAGTGACATTGAACATTCTTTTTTTTTTGAGATGGAGTCTGGCTCTGTTGCCCAGGCTGGAGTGCAGTGGTGCGATCTCGGCTCACTGCAAGCTCCACCTCGCGGGTTCACGCCATTCTCCTGCCTCAGCCTCCCGAGTAGCTGGGACTACAGGCGCCCGCCAGGACACCCGGGTAATTTTTTGTATTTTTAGTAGAGATGGGGTTTCACCCTGTTAGCCAGGATGGTGTTGATCTCCTGACCCCGTGATCTGCCCACCTCGGCCTCCCAAAGTGCTGGGATTACAGGCGTGAGTCACTGCGCCCGGCCTGAACATTCTTTTATATACCTGTTGGCCACTTCTTTGCCTTTTTTTGAGAAATGTCTGTTCATATCCTTTGATCATTAAAAATCGGATTGTTTTCAACAACTGTTGAGTTGTTTCAGTTCCTTGCATATTCTAGACATTAGTCCCTTGTCAACTGAATAATTTGCAAATATTTTCTCCAATTCAACAAGTTGTCTCTTCACTCTGTTGATTGTTTCGTTTGCTGTGCAGAAACTTTTTAGTTTAATATAGTCCCATTTGTCTATTTCTGTTTTGGTTACCTGTGCTTTTAAAGTCTTAGCCATAAAATCTTTGCTTAGACCAGTTTCTTGAAGCATTTACCCTATGTTTTCTTGCAGTAGTTTTATAGTTTTGGGTCTTATGTTTAAGTCTTTAATCCATTTTGAGCAGAATTTTGTATATGGTGAGAGAAAAGGGTCCAGTTTCATTCTCCTGCATAAGGATACCTAATTTCCCCAGTACTATTTATTAAAGAGACCATCTTTTCCCCAAGGTATATTCTTGGTAACTTTGTTGAAAATCGGTTTGCTGTAAACGCATAAATTTAATTCTGGATTCTCTGTTTTGTTCCACTGGTGTATGTGTCTTTTTATACCAATATTATGTTATTTTAGTTACTATAGCCTTGTAACATATTTTAAAGTCAGCGAGTGTGCTGCCTCCAACTTTGTTCTTTTTGCTCAGGATTGCTTTGGCTTTTGGGGCTCTTTCTTGGTTCCATACATATTGTAGGATTATTTTTCTATTTCTGTAAAAAACTGACACTGGCCTTTTGATAGGGATTGCATTAAATATGTAGATTCCTTTAGGGAGTATGGACATTTTAGCAATATTCTTCCCATTCGTGATCATGAGAAGTCTTTCCATTGTTTGTTGTTTCAATTTATTTCATCAGTGTTTTGTAGTTTTTCTTGAGAGGTTTTTTACCTCATTGTTAAACTTATTCCTAGGTATTATTTGTTGACAGCTATTGTAAATGGAATTACCTTCTTTATTTCTTCTTCAGCTAGTTCATTATTGATATATAGAAATGCTACTGATTTTGTATGTTGATTTTATATTCTGCAACTTTACTGAATTTATCAGATCTAAGAGCTTTTTGGTGGAATCTTCAGTTTTTCTAGATGGAAGATCTAGAAAAGGAACATCTGCAAAAAGGGACAGTTTGAGTTTCTTTTTTCCAATTTGAATGCTTTTTTATGTCTTTCTCTTTCCTGATTGCTCTGGCTAGGACTTCCAATACTACGTGAATAGGAGTGGTGAAAGTAGGCATCCTTGTCTTGTTCCAGTTCTTAGAGGAAAGGCTTTCAGCTTTCCCTCATTCAGTATGACGTTAGCTATGGGTTTTTCTGTTCTTTTCTTCTCTTCTGAGACAGGGTCTCGCTATGTCACCGAGGCCGGAGTGCAGTGGTGCAATCTTGGCTCACTGCAACCTCGCCTCCAGAGTTCAAGCGATTCTCACACCTCAACTTCCCGAGTAGCTAGGGTTATAGGCATGTGCCACCACCCCCAGCTAATTTTTGTATTTTTAGAAGAGACAGGGTTTTACCATGTTGGTTAGACTGGGATATTTCATATATGACCTTTATTATGTTAAAGTATGCTCCATCTATGCCTTATCTGTTGAGATTTTTTATCATAAAGGGATGTTGAATCTTATCAAATGATTTTTCTGTACCAATTGAGATGATCATGTAGTTTTTGTCCTTCATTCTCTTGATGCGATCTGTTTTTATGGATTTGTATATGTTGACCTATCCTTGCATCCTTGAGGTAAATCCCACTTGATTATGGTGTATTATACTTTTGATGTGCTATTGGATTTGGTTTGCTAGTATTTTGTTTAGGATTCTTTTCCTCTATGTTCATCAGGGTTATTTGCCTGTAGTTTTCTCTTTTTGTTTTATCCTTGCTTGTTTTTGATATCAGGGTAACGCTGGTCTCATAGAATGAGTTAGGGCGAATTCCCTCCTCTTCTATTGTTTGGAATAGTTTGAAGAGAATTGGTTTTAGTTCTTTCTGGAAGTTTGGCAGAATTTGTCAGTGAAGTCATCTGGTGCTGGGCTTTTCTTTGTTAAGACACTTTTACTTTCCTTTCTTTTGGAGATCTTTTACTGAATAATTATTGTGTTCCTTTGATGATGTCATGTTTCCTTGATTTTTCAAGTTGGTCTGTTCAGGTTTTCTATTTCTTTCTGGTTTCATCTTGGTAGGTTGTATGTGTCCAGTAATTTATCTATTTCTTCTAGGGTTTCCAGTTTGTTAGTGTATGTAGTTTGTAGTTGTTCAGATAGTCTCTGATGATCTTTTGTATTGCTATTTTTTATTTTGTTTATTTCAGTCTTCTCTTTGCGAATCTAGTAGTGGTTTATTGATTTTGTTTATCTTTCAGAAAACCAACTTTTCATTTTGTTGATCCTTTGTGTTTTTATTTTTTTAAGTCTGTATTTTGTGTAGTTCTGCTCTGATCTTCTTTCTTTCCTTCTACTAATTTTGGGTTTGGTTTTTTCTAGCTTTTCTAGTTCCTTAAGGTACATCATTGGGTTATTTATTCGAAATCTTTCTACCTTTTTGGGTAGGTGTTTATTGCTATAAAGTTCTCTTTTAGCACTGCTTTTGCTGTCTTCCATAGATTTTGGTATGTTGTGCTTCTATTTTCATTTGTTTGAAGAATTTTTTTTTTATTTCCTCATCACTTTCTTCATTGACCCAGTGGTTGTTCAGAAGTATGTTTAGTTTCCGTGTATTTTGCACAGTTTCTGAAGTTTCTCTTGTTATTGATTTCTAGTTTTATTTCATTGTGGTCTGAGAAGATACTTGATATGATTTCAAATTTAAAAATTTTTTTGAGACTTGTTTTGTGGCCTAACATATGGTCTGCCCTAGGGAATGCTCTGTGTGCTGATGAGAAGAATATGTATTCTGTGGCAGTTAGATAAAACTATTGCGTAAATGTCTGCCAGGTCTTTTGGTCTAAGGTTCAATTTAAATCCAATGTTTCCTTGTTAATTTTCTGTCTAGATGATCTGTCTATTGCTGAGAGTAGGGTGTCGAAGTCTGCAGCTATTTTTGTATTGGGGTGAATCTCTCCCCATAAATCTAATAATACTTCCTCAATGTACCTGGGTGGTCTAGTATTGGGTATGTAGAATTGTTATGAGTTTAATCTGTTTACATTCAAGGTTATTGATATGTGAAGGCTTATTCCTGTCATTTTATTAATTGATTTCTGGCTGTTTTATATATCATTTTTTTTCTTTTTTTCCCCAATCTTATTGTTTATTATTGTGTTTTGGTCATTTTCCACAGTGATACCATTTGAATCTTTTCTTTTCCTTATTTGTGTGTTTGCTCTACCAGTGAGTGGGTTTTATACTTTTGTGTGTTTTCATGATAGTGGAATTTGTCCTTTTACTTCAAGGTGTAGGACTCTATTAAACATTTCTTGTAGGGCTGGTCTAGTGGTGATGAATTCAGCTTTTTCTTGTCTGGGAAATACTTTATTTATTCTGAGTATAGTCTTCTTCCCTGGCAGCTTCTTTTTTTCTTTCAGCATTTTGAATATATATCATTCTCTTCTGGCTTGTAAAGTTTCTGCTGAGAAAACCACTGTTATTCTGATGGGGTTCCTTTATAAGTGACTAGACACTTTTATTTTGCTGTATTTAGAATTCTCACTTTGTCTTTGACTTTTGACAGTTTGGTTATAATGTGCCATTGGGACGATCTTTTTGAATTGCATCTATTTGAGGATCTCTGAGCTTCCCTGTATCTAGATGTCGAAATCTCTTGCAAGACTATGTAACTTTTCAGCTACTGTTTTGTAAAATCAGTTTTCTATCCCTTTGGTTGTTCTCTTTCCCGTCTGGGACACGAAAAAATTGAATATGTGGTCACTTTATGGTGTCCCATAATATCCCGGCCCGCGGGATCGTCACTGCAGGCCCTGGAAGAGGGGGTGGGAATTTGGGGAACAAGAGATACGAGAAATGGAGACAAGACAGTGCTCTGATCAAGTCTCTCCTTTAATGGCGGTAATGCAGTGCCTTATATACACTTGGAGGGGAAGGGGTTGGGCCAAGGCGAAAATGATCTCATCGCGGAGGGTGTGGCCAGATAGGTATTGGTTTCTCTGGTCGAACGTCATGTGGCGCCTGCGCTGTCAGGTAGCAATTTTCGCGGGCGCGGGAAAAATGGGTGAAGAAGCAGCAGGAAGAGCGCTTTTATGAGGTATTAATACAGGGGAAAAGGCAAAGATAGGGAGGAGGTGTAAGGTGGAAATGAATAAAGCTCAGGCGTTTTTAATCGTCAATTATTATTCGCTATGGCCGGGGCATGCAGCTCCGGACACCATAAAAGACAAAGGCTTTATTCTTCTTTATTCTTTATTTTTGTCTGACTGTATTATTTCAAAAGACCTTTGAGTTCAGAAATTCTTTCTTCTGCTTTATCTAGTCTATTGTTGAAACTTTTGAATATATTTTTATTTCATTCAATGAGTTCTTCAGTTCCAGAATTTCTGTTTGGTTCTTTTTTGTGATACCTAGCTCTTTGGTAAATTTCTCATTCATATCCTAAATTGTTTTTCTGATTTCTTTGTATTATTTATCTTGTTCTTTTACATATCACTGAATTTCTTTAATATCATTATTTTGAATTCTTTTTCAGACATTTCATAGATTTCCTTTTCTTTGGGATCTATTATTGGAGAATTACTATGTCCCTTTGATGTGTCATGTTTCCTTGCTTTTTCATGTTTCTTTTGCCCTTACATGAGATATCTATGCATCTGATATAATAATCACTTTTTTGAATTTTATGGATTGGCTTTTTCAGGAAAAGACTTTTCCTATAGATATATCTATAGGTATTTTGGCTTTGATTCTGGGTAGCAGTAGTGTAGTCTCCATATGACTTCTTCAACTGTAATCAGCATCAGTGGTGTTTGAGTTCCTTAGTGGTTTAGGCTGTGCATGTTAATGGAGGCTGTGATGGCATTTTGGTGGGATGGGGATGCCAGGTTGGCTAATGTTTGAGCACTAGTAGTGGTGGCAGGCCAGGCGTGCTGGTCTTTGTTTTCCTGGCCAGTGTATGCTGGTATCAGTGGTAGCAGATTTGAGTAGGCCAGTTCTTGGACTTCTAGGCAGGTTGCTTGGGTGCTGCCAGTGACAGCAGTGGGCCAGGCAGGCAAAAGAGTGGGTTCTTGGCCCTTGGGTGGTGTTCATGGTGTTGGCTATGGCAGGAGTGGCAGTAGGCCAGACTTCATGCCCTGAGTGACATGTGTGGGTGCCAGCAGTGGCACTGGTAGGGTGGGCAGGCCAGTCCCCAGGTCCATGTGAGGTGCATGTGAGTGAGTGCTGGTGGCAGTGGTAGTGGCAGGCTGTGAAAGCTAGTTCTTGGGCTCTAGGGATGTGCACCTAGTTGGTGGCATCAGATGGGATAGGTACATTCTCAGGCCCCCAGAAGGTACGTGCTGGTACCAGTGGTTGCAGGTGGAATAGGCCTGTTCTCTGGCCTTCTGATGGTGCATGTAGGTACCTGTGGTGGTAAGTGGGATGGATAGATCCTAAGGGCCCTGAATAACATGCATGGGCAGTGGCAGTGGTGGTAGTGGATGAGGCATGCTTGTCATCATGCTCCCTGATGGTGTGTGTGGGTGCCAGCTTCAGTGGCAGAATGAATGATTCCCCAGGCCCTCAGATGGTATGCTGGGGTTCCAGTGGTGGTGGCAATGAACCAGGCAAGTCTATCCTCAGGCCCCTGATGGCATGCATGGTCACCACTGCTGAAGGCTGTGAATGGCATTAGCCTGTTCTCAGGCTTCCCTATGGTACACATAGGTACAGGCTGCAGTGGGTGGGGTGGATTGATTCTCAGGACCCTGGATGTAATGCTCAAAGAAACTTCTTTGATTCATGGATTATTTAGAAGTATATTGTTTAATTTCCAAATATTTGAGAATTTTCTGGATGTATTCTGTTTTTGATTTCTAGTTTAATTGAGCTATGTTCAGAGAACATATATTGTATAATTTCTGTTTCCTTCAGATTTGTCAAGGTTTGATTTTTGGCACAGAAGATAGTCTGTCTTGATGAATATTCCATGTGTACTTGAGAAAAGTGTGTATCCTGCTGTTCTTGGATTGATCTATAAATGTCAGGTCAAATTGGTTAACTGTATTGCTCAACTCTTCTATATCCTTACTTACTTTTTGTCTACTTTTTCTACCAATTTCTGAAAGAAGAGTGTTGGCGACTTCAAATATAATTGTGGACTTGTCTGTTTCTCCTTTAGTTATTTTTATCTTATTTGCACATTTTTATTTTTTTAAGAGACAGGTTCTCACTTTGTCACTCAGGCTGGAGTGTAGTGGCACAATCATATCTCACGGCAACCTCAAATTCCTGGGCTCTGGCAGTCCTCCTGCCTCAGCCTCCCAAGTAGCTAAAAATACAGGTGCGTGACACCATGCCTGGCTAATTTTGAAGAATTTTTTTATAGAGACAGGGTCTGGCTATGTTGCCCAGGTTGGTCTCAAACACCTGGTCTTAAGCAATCTTCCCACCTTGGCCTCCCAAAGTGCTGAGATTACAGGTGCGAGCCACTACATCTGGTCTAGGCATTTTTAAATCATATTTTTAGGTAAATATGTCTTTAGGATTGTTATGTCTGTGTAGAAAATTGACCATTTTATCCTTTTGTATTCTTCCACTTTATCTGCTATAATAGTCCTTATCCTTAAGTCTACTTTTCTCGGTATCAATATGGCTTTCCCAGCTTTCTTATTATTAGTATTTGTATGCCATTTTTATTTCCATTCTTTTAACCTATCAGTTAATTTATATTTAAAGTTGGTTTATCATAGACATCATGTAGTTGGGTCTTGCTTTGACTTTTATCTAGTTGAATAATCTCTCCCTTTTTATTGGTGTGTTTAGATAGTTCACATTTAATGCCATTGCCAATATGGCTAATTTTAAATCTACCATTTTGTGAAATGTTTCTTGTTTGTATCATTTATTATTTTTCTCTTATTTTTGATTGATTGCATTTTATGACTCCCTTTCATCTCTACTATTGGTTTGTTATTTATATCACTTTTAAGAATCCTTTTTGGCCAGGTGCGGTGGCTCACTCCTGTAATCCCAGCACTTTGGGAGGCCGAGGTGGGCGGATCACGAGGTCAGGAGATCGAGACCGTCCTGGCTAGCACAGTGAAACCCCGTCTCTACTAAAAAATACAAGAAATTGGCCAGGCTTGTTGGCAGGCGCCTGTAGTCCCAGTTACTCCGGAGGCTGAGGCAGGAGAATGGCATGAACGTGGGAGGCGGAGCTTGCAGTGAGCCCAGATCGCACCACTGCACTCCAGCCTGGGCGACAGAGTGAGATTCCGTCTTAAAAAAAAATCTGTTTTAGTTGTTGCCGTGGATTTACAATATATGTATTTAATTAATCAGAGTTAAAGTAGTATTATACCATTTCACCTGTGGTATAAGGATCTTATAACAGTATTTCCAATTCCTCATCTTATCTTTTGTATCATTGTTGTCACATATTTTACTTGTATGTGTGCTTTTTTGTTGTCATATATTTTACTTTTGTGTGTGCTTTAAATGCACAAAATGTTACTATTATTTTTGCTTTTTGTAGTTACATTTTAGAGTACTACAGTTAGGTAGTTGTCACAAAGACTGTGTGACCACAATACATAAAATATTTACAATCTGGGTCTTCCTAGAATAAATGTTTATTAATCTCTGTTCTAATTATAAGTAATGCAAATAAAATTTATATTTTCTTCATTTATTCCACATCCAGTGTGCATCATTTCTTTGTGTAGATCCAAATTTCTGTCTGGTGTTATACATTTTCTACTAAAAAATTTCCTTTAACATTTGTTTTAGTGAAGATCAAATGGCAATAATTTGGCTCAGCTTTTGTTTGTATGAAAATACCTTTACTTCCTATTTTCTCTTTTCTTCTTTCTCTGAGTTTAGAATTCTGAATTGACAGTGGGTTTTTAAATTTGTTTTTGTTTGTTTTGTTTTCCAGCCCTTTAAAGACATCAGTGTGTTATCTTTTGGCTTCCATGGTTTCTGATGAAAAGTCTGCTCTAATTCTTGTCTTTGTTTGTCTATACTTTATGTGTTGCTTTTTTTCCTTTAGCTGCTTTCAAGATTTTTTTTCTTTGTCATGGTTTTTCAGCAGTTTGGTGTTCTACTTGGTATTTTCCAAGCTTTTTGGATATGTGATTTAGAGTCTATCATTAATTTTAATTAGATTATTTGATAATATTCTATAGCTCCTGTTTTCTCTATTTTTTCTTTGTGTTTTTGTTTGAGTTATTTATATGGACTTACCTTGGTTTTCTTTTTTCTTTGTCTCAGTTGTGTCAAGTCTACTGATGAGCATATGGGAGGCATTCTTCATCTATGATTGCGTTTCTATTTCCAGCATTTCTACTTGATTCTTTTTTTTACAGTTTTCATCTCTCCACTAACCTTACCCATCTGACCTTGTGTATTATCCCCTCTTCCCTTATCGTCATTGACGTTTTAATCAGTGCGTTGTATTTTCTTGATATTTGTTTCTTGTTTGTTTCACTTGTTCTTTGTTCCCTCTTGCTTTTTGTTGCTTTCTTTTGAATTTTACTTATGATTCTACATTTTCATTTTTAATTTCCTTAATTGTGTATTAACTATAATTATTTGTTTGTTAGCAGTTGCTTTAGGATTTATAATATACTTAAATAGTTAACTTAGCACAGTTTACCTTCAAGTAACATTGTTTTGCTTTACATATGGTATGAGAACAGTAGGTACCAGTTTTCACCTTCTGGACTTTATGCTTTATTTGTCATACCTTTTCTTCTACCTATATTATAATTCTCATGCTATATTTATTATTGTTTTTTCTTTAACTCTGAGATTGGCAAATTAAGGCCCAGTGACCAAACCTGCCTGCCAACTGTTTTGGTAAATAAGATTTTACTGTAACACAGCTATATCAATTTATTCACATATTTTAATGAATGCTTTTATGATATAACAGTAGAGTTGAGTAGTTGTCACAAAAACTGTGTGAACCACAATGCATGAAATATTTACAATCTGGCTCTTCCTAGAAAAAAAGTTTGTTTATCTCTGTTCTAAATAGCCAATTATTTTTAAAAGCCATCTCAATAATAAGAAATAAATCATAAGCCAGTCTCTGTTACTCATGTCTATAATCCCACTGTATTGGGAGACAGAGGCAAAGGGATTGCTTGAGGCCAGGAGTTTGAGACCAGCCTGAGCAACATAGCGAGATCCCATTTCTACAAAAAATTTAAAAATTAGCCAGATGTGGTGGTACATACCTGTAGTCACAGCTACTTGAGAAACTGAGGATGTAAGATTGCTTGAGCCCAGGAGTTTGAGGCTATGATCACCGCTGCACTCTAGCCTGGATGACAGAGTGAGACCCTGCCTCTAGAAATAAATTTAAAAAATAAAAATAAATATAAAAAAAGAAATAAATCATATTTACCCATTTAGTTATTTCAAATGTTTTTCATTATTTTGTGTAGATACATATTTCTATCTGGTATCATTTTCCTTTTGATTGAAAGATTTTCTTAACATTTCTTGTAGTGCAGATCTGATAGCAATGGATCAGTTGTTGTATATCTAAAAGAGTATTTCATCTTCATTTCTCAGAAATATTTTTTACTGTTGTGTAAAATTCTACATTGGCAATTATTTTTTCAGTACTTCAGATATGTTGCTCCATTATCTTCTCATTTGCATTATTTATGATGAACAATATGCTTTCATCCTAATATTTGTTCCTGTGTATATCATAATTTTTTTCTTGGCTGATTTTAAGATTTTTTAAAACACAGATTTTGAGCATTTCATAATAATGTTCCATGGTATAATTTTCTTTATGCTTCTTGTCCTTGGGGTTGGTTGTGCTTCCTGGGCCTATGGGCCTATAGTTTTCAACAAATTTGGAAATTTTTCAGTGATTAATTCTTATATTACTTCTATCTCCCTTTGAGGATTGGATTTCAATTATACATATAGTAGACGTTTGAATTTGCCCACAACTTGTGCGTGTTCTGTTTGTTTATTTGTTTTAATTCCCTACTCTCTGTGTGTTTTATTTTAGATAGTTTCTGTTGGTGCGTCTTTTAGTTCACTTACCTTTTCTTCTGCAATGTCTAATCTGACATCAATCCCACATAATGTATTTTCATCTCTAAAAGATCATTGTATATCTTTTAAAAAATCTTCCATGTTTCCACTTAACAAGATTAGTGTTTCCTCTATCTTTTTCACCATATGAAATATTATAAATGTAATATTTATGGTAAGATCTTTGTCTACTAATTCTATCACTGCTGTCAGTTCTGAGTTGAGTTTTATTGTTTTATTTATCTCCACATTGTGGGTCACCTATTCCTGCTGCTTTGCATGCCTGGGGGGAATTTTTTATTAAATACCTGACATTGTAAATTTTACTTTTTTGGCTGCTAGTTATTTTTGCATTCCTGTAGGTGTTCTAGAGTTTTGTCCTGGTATGGTTAAGTTATGGTGGTTAAGTTATTTGGAAATAGTTTGATTTTTTTGGGTCTTGCTTTTAAACTTTGTTAATATAGTTCAGGACCATATTTCATGGAGGGCAATTTTAATCCAACTACTGAGGCAAGACTCTTCTGAGTACTTTTAATTGGTAGAGTTCTAAGTTAATCCCTGTATTTTTCCCCTGGGTATTAACATGATTTTTTTTTAATGACTTTTTTCCCACATGGCTGGAAAAAGAGATTTTGCATATGTAACTAATATTATTAATCAGTTGACTTTAAGATAAGTAGATTATCTTGTGGGCCTAGCCTGTATTTTAAAAAGCAGATTCTGTTCTCCGGATGATTGCAGAAGAGTAGGTCAAATACTCTAAACACCAGGGAGACTTGATGTGTCATTACCTTGAATATGAAAGGGGTCACCGGGAAAGAATCTGAGAGCTGAGAGTGGCCTCTAGGAGTGAGAGCAATCCATGACCAATGGCCAGAAGAAAATAGGGACTTCATTCTTACAGTCATAAGAAATTGAGTTCTGTCAATAACAAGAATGAATGCGGAAACAGAGTCTTCTCCAGAGCCTCCAGATAAGAGCCCAACTTTACTGACAGCTTCATTTTGGCCTTATGAGACCTTGAACAGAGAATCTTGTCAAACCTGCTTGAACTATTGATCTGCAGAACTGTGAAATAATAAATGGGTATTGTTTTTAAGCTGCTAAATTCATGGTACATCGTTACACAGCAATAGAAAACTAATATGGTAGTCTATCCTATATCCTGTGTGTTACGGGATTTTCCATTCTGTCTAATGGAAACAGGCACTTTTCCCTGTCCTGTGTAAGCTGTGAGTTTTGTGTTCTCTAATCCTTTTGGATGGTTCTTTCCCTGGCCTCTGGTAGTTTCCTCTTACACCTGTATTGGTCAGTACTCAGTTGAATATGCAAAGGGGTCCTTCTGAAGACCTTCAGAGTCTTCCCTATACACAGCTCTCTTTTCTGGCACTCTGCCCTGGAGAGCAGCCTCCCCATAATTTTAGCCTTGTCACCTCAACTCAGGGAGACTACCAAGCTCTACCTGGATTCTCTCTTCATGTGCTGCAGCCGAAAGTGTCCTTCCAGGAAGTAAGCTGGTGACGGTAGGGCTCACTTCACTTGTTTTATATTTCTCAGGGATTTCTGTCCTTTGTTGCCTCACATCCTACATCTTGAGAACCATTGTTTTACATATTTTGTCTAGTTTGTGGTTGTTTCAGGAAGGATGATACATTCTATCCCTGTTACTCTATCTTGGCCAGAAGCAAAAGCCCTCAGTTAAATGTGATCAGAATCAAGAACTGTTTAAAACCAAAGTTTGAGGTTTAAAATACTCAAAAATGCCCTCTACTAATGTGGTATCAGCATCCTCTGGTTATATTACAGATTGAGGATAGCATGTTAATTATAGCAATCCCCCACCAATATATTTTTATGTAGGTAGAAATTAAAATCTTAAAACAAAAAGTCTAGTACAAACTCTAATCTAGATTTGTCGCATTCTGAAGGTGCACTAGATTACATCACCTGAAAGTTGTTGGTTTCTTTACAGTTCAATTTTCCTATACCATTTTCGGAATGAGGCTGATATTCATTTTCTGAAGTGGGGATCTGTGGTGATCTCATCTTCTTTTATGCTAAGTGAGTACTTTCTTTTTATTATTCATATGGTAATATCAGCTCTTAAAAAGAGTTGCCCTGATCTTGGGATCACAAACTGCTCTTTAGATTCTCTCAAAAGCATTGCCTTGGATGCACCATATCAATGCTTCCTTTATTTAAAAGTTTTCACAGCCAGGTGCCACAGGGTCTAGAGATGAGAGTGGGAAGATGAGATGTGTTGTTATAAAACCCTCCTGATGGTCGAGACATATGAGCTACTTTAGAAGCTTTACTTTATGTCACCATGATGAGCAGCTTCCTTCCCTGTGCCAGGGACAGGTTGCTAGTCTTTTCTCCATCTGGGCTGCAGCTTCCCGGCTCACCTGCCATGCAGTCCACTGAAGTGCAGTCTGTGTGTGTGTCCAGGGACAGGGGAACTTCTTGTGTGCTTGCTGTTGAGAACTTTGAAGCAAAAGAAAAAAAAAAAAAAAGTACTAGCTACCCACTAATGCTTCCCTTGAGTAATGTTGCTCTTGTCATATTGAAACAAGTGCTTACAAAAGGAACAGCTTTTGTGGAACTGGCCAATTCACAGAACCTTAGACCTAGAATAAACTTGAAGAGACCAGAGCCAAGGTGCTCAAGTATGTCGGTAGGTGAAAGAAGTATGTGGATATAGTGGATTAAGTTTGTTAAATTTAACCATGTGCTTTCAAGAGTGCTTTTCAAACTTTAATGTGCATGCAGATCATCTGAGAAATGTGTTGAAATGCAGATTCTCATTCAGCAGGTCTTGGGTGGGGTCTGAGGTTCTGCATTCCTCATAGGGTCCCAGGTGATGCCTATGCTGCTGGCTTGGGGACTACACTTTGAATAGCAAGCTTCTAAAGGAATATATTTAAGAGTAAACATATGGGGAAAAGAGAAATTCAATCATAATCAATATTCACTCATTTATTCAGCACCTAAAAGTCTGTTATGGCTAATACACATGTTCAATGATGCAGAGAAAAGGGAGAATTAGAATAAAGCCTCCTCTTATGGAACTTACAAACTAGAGGGAGGTTAAAATATATGCAAAGCATTAGACTATAAGTAGTGTAGTAAGATTCCTACTGGTTAAAGATCCCTGGGCTTGAATCCCGGTCTGTGAAAAGTTGACCACAATTACTTCACTACTGTGTGCTTCAATACACTCATCTGTGAAATGAAAACAAATGAGAAGAACGATAGCACCTGTAGCGTATGGGTATTGTGAGGGTTAAATGAGGTGATACTTGTAAAAACACATAGAAACAACTGAAAAGTTGTTCTTATTAGACAACTTGAAAGTGAGAAAAATCATAAAAGGGGTTCATTTATTTTTCAAATCTCCACATCTCAGATGAAAAAAGGGGTTTAGGTGAAACATTATACAAATGAATTTCAACCAATTGTCAGTCACCATTTCTTTCTCATCCCAAGTTTAAAAATGGAGATTTTTTTTTTTTTTCTGCCAAGGTCAGGCAGATATAGAGGGTCACTCTTGGGTTACCTGTGCTGTACAGGAGAACTAGAAGGGAATTTGAGAAAAAAGATTTGAAAAAGTTGTCATCAGTTTTTCCTTATATCCCTGGTTTTCCCTCTTTTTTTTTCTTTCATAAACCCAGAAAAACTGGGTTTGAACTTTGGCTCTGCCACTTATTTCCTAAAATAATACATTTCATAATCAGTCTTTGCCTCGGTAACTTCGTCTGTAAAATGGAGGTAACAATGTCTGCGTGATGATGGTGGTGGTGGCGGTGTGAAAATTAAAAGCAAAAGTGTGGTAGGCAGCAGAACGGCCCCCGAAAAGTTATCCAGGTTCTAATTCCTGGGAACTGTGGATGTTCCCTTAGATGGCAAAAGAGACTTTGCAGCTCTGATTAAGTGAAGGATGTTTCAATAGTGAGACTATCTGGTATTATCTGGGTGGACCCAATACAATCACAGCTGCCCCTGTAAGAGGGAGGCAGAAAGCAGTCTGACACAGAAGAAGGCAATGTGACCACTGATGCAAGAGGCCAGATGGCTTGCTTTGAAGTTGGGAAAAAGGGCCATGAGCCAAGGTGTGCAAGAAATATAGGTATAGCCGGGCACGGTGGCTCACGCCTGTAATCCCAGCACTTTGGGAGCCTAAGGCAGGCAGATCATGAGGTCAGGAGATCGAGACCATCCTGGCTAACACGGTAAAACCCTGTCTCTACTAAAAATACAAAAAATTAGCCGGATGTGGTGGTGGGCGCCTGTAGTCCTAGCTACTTGGGAGGCTGAGGCAGGAGAATGGCGTGAACTCGGGAGGCGGAGCTTGCCACTGCACTCCAGCCTGGGCCAAAGAGCAAGACTCCGTCTCCAAAAAAAACAAAACAAAAACAAAACAAAAAAACCCACAGGTGTAAAAGGTAGAGATGTCAAGAAGAGAGATTCTCCTCTAGGGCTCCAGAGGGAGTATGGTCTTGCTGATACTTTAATTTTTCCCCAGACTTCTGTCCTTCAGAACTGTAAGAGAGTAAATGTACATTGTTTTAAGCTACCAACTTTGTGGTAACTTATTACAGCAACCACAGGGGAAAAAAATACAAAAATCATCTGTGGAGCACTTCACAAATGTTATTTTGTATCTTTTTCCTAATTAGAGAGCCATCACTAGCGTGAGAGATTGCTAAGTTAAGGCCACTGTAACAGCCCCAGTTTTCCATGGAGAAGCCTAGAGCCATGAATATTCTCTCCTTGTCTATAAGGGTGTAATACAAATGAAGAAATCCTCGTGGTTCTCCAAAAGAATGTGAAATTTGGGGACTACAATGCACTTACGAAAAAGTCCTAAGACTAGGTGACCAGATGTTCTAAATGAAAGTGCCTCTTGCTTTCAGTTTGCCCCAGCAGGGTATTAATCCTGTAATCGGAATTGCATCAAGTCTTAGGACTCCTGCCAGAAACTTGAGAAGCTAAGGGATACATCGATCTAGTTATTACAGAAGAGAACTTCAGAAGAGTGGAAAAAGGAAGGAGCAATTATTTGTGAAGTAATTGAAAAGCATTGTTTATCTTTACAATGTCTTATCCTTTCAAGTTTCAATTTGGGAGCTAAAACACATTTAGTCTGGGTCAGTTTCTCCAAGTAGATGTGACAAGACTTTGGTGTTGGAGTCAGGAAGGAGAAAGGATTTGGGGAAAGGTTAATTTTTAATATCTTTGATATAAACCAATCAGTAGTTCAGCAACACAAGATTAAACTCTAGGCCTTTAACTCTTTAAGCAAAATATTCAGAAAAAGTTAATTAATCTGTTAACTACAAACTGAAAGGAGCTTTTCCTTCCGCACACCTCTTTCCTACCTTCTCCCTTGGACACATGAGTGCACTGAGACCAGTCTGATGGCTAAAAAGAACAGATAGAGGCAAGTTGGCCGTCAAGACCTGCCTTTGTGTCTTCTTACACTACCTCCTCTCTTTAATCTTCTATACTGCACTAGCTGATTTTTGTTTGTTTTTTTGTTTGTTTTTGCAGAGATGATCTGAGTTCTTAGCACAAATGATTGTGATTATTCATTCAAGTGTTTTTTAGACTCTACCATGTTATCATGTTAATGTTGGAAAACACTCAAACACATTAGTTTTGCCAAGAGTCAATAGAGAATTCAAAGACTCCATAAAAACATAGCATGTAATAACCATTTTAGTTGGCCAAGCGAGTAGTCTGGAAACCCTTTGGAAACACTGCTTTAATTTGGAAAGCCTATAATTTGGTCTTTAAATGGGATATTTGTGGCAGCATTTGGGAAACTGTAAAGTGCTATGTAAATGTTAGATAACCTTTATCATAATTGCAGCAATGCATCCCACTAGAAAATATCTGGAGAACAATATATATAGTGGAACTTCTTATGGTCAGTAAGACCTCCCCCTAAACCGATTCCTCCTCCATAAAAAGGTTCAGAGAGTTCTTGGCTTCAGACCCTTCTATAGAGAAGAATCTCATCTTCTTGGCCACAGTTTTGAGTGCCCCTGCCCAGTGAATCCTTCCTTATCTGACAATCAGCTTAAGTCCGGGCTCCCACATTCAGTATCATGTAAGGCAGATGTCACCAACTACATATTTTTACCTTTCTCCCTTATCCTTAGTCATACTTTTTCCTCTTTTATTCTCTTCAGCCAGTTCCTTTGTTCCTCAGCCTACCAATCTCTTAATTCCATTCCTTCACTTTAGGGACCACAGCTATATTACTCTTAACACTGTCATGGACCAGGAAGGAAAAAAGAGAAAACCGTCTTGAATGTTATAGATAGGTGTCATGAAGTTTATGCACAAAGGCACACCCTATGTAAGTCAAGAGGGAAACTGAGACCAGACCACGGAGGGCCTTGTGTGCTACCTTTATCCTAAAAGTAAGGGTTACTTTTTGAAGGGATTTTAAGCAGGTTATTATACGACTAGATTTTTATTTTGGATAGATTATTTTGAGAGCAGTGCAGAGGATCAATTAATTTTATATAGGATTGTGGATTGGGTAGGGTAGGGTGGGGAGTATGGTGAGGGCAGGCTGGGGGGCAGATAGATTAATGAGGAAGGTATTACAGTGGTGATAAGACCCCAAGCTAAAACAATTACAATGAGAATGGAGAAAAACGAATTAGATGGATGGTTAATGGAACTAAGGCAATGACATCTACTGAAGATTGTGAGTATAGCATGTGAGAGTGAGAGTTCAAGAATCAGATAGGAGAACAGGTTAAGTAGATGAATGATCTGGGTCATAAAGCCTTCCTAATTTCTTCACATGCAAATAATAGTTCCTTCCTAGGCAAAAGTGTCATCCTTTGTTTCTTCCTTACTGCCCTTCTAACTTTCTGTTTTGTATTTTGGTTTTATATTTATGTATTTTGTTCTGCTACTAAGTGGTAGATTTCTAGGGCACAGAGACTGTTGTTTGTCTTTATATTATACCCTCGAAATGTCCAATTCTATGTCTTAGACTAAGTACTAAATAAATGTGTTGAGTGAGTGAGAGAATGAATTATATTTCATAATACTCTACAATCTGTGAAGACCTTTCATAGGTATAAGTCATTTTATACTTGCAACATCTTTGGGAAAGGTAGGAATGGCAGTTGTTATTATTTCCATTTTACAGATAAGAAAATCTATAGTCAGAAATATTAGTATAATGTAGCTGGTAATTGGCAGAGCTGGGCTAATACATCTGTTCCAGCACCTACCACTCTATTGTACTGTTTGTTTTTTATGGTCTCAAGGTCTTCACCTGGGACAATTTATTCTCAATAAATTAGGCATTAGATTTTTTGGCTGTTACCAATATCAAGTGCCACAAAAATAAAAGATGGAAAGGAATGAAGAGGAATAGGTAAGGAAAATCCACTAAATAAATGGTACTCAGCAACAGACAAAAAGCAGGACAACTTCATATGTCAATAATGTCTGCTGATGATACTTAATAGGGTCCCCAGTCCCTGGGCTGTGGACCTGTACTGGTCTGTGGCCTGTTAGGAACCGGGCCATACAGCAGGAGGGGAGTGGCAGATGAGTGAGCATTACTACTGGAGCTCCAACTCCTATCAGATCAGCAGCAGCATTAGAGTCTCATAGGAGTATGAACTCTATTGTGAACTGTGCATGCAAAGGACCTAGGTTATGTGCTCCTTATGAGAATCTAATGCCTGATGATCTGAGGTGGAACAGTTTCATCCTGAATCCATCCCCTCACCCTGCAACCCATCTGTGGAAAACCTGTCTTCCACGACACCAGTCCCTGGTACCAAAAAGGTTGGGAACTGCTGCTCAACATCACTTCTCCGTTCCAAACTCTCTCCTGTGTGCAGGGACTGGAAGTGTGGAAATTACATTTCCTTTTACTAGGAGGGTTCAAGTTTTGATTTTATCAAGGAGAGATGCTCATACAAGGTGTGGAATGTGGAAAAGAGGGAGAGAGCATCTTCTGGCTGCAGCTGTGGGCAGGCATATGGACATCTTCAGGCATACGATTTTTCCGAGGACTTCCAGTAGCCCCCACTGAGAATCACTTCCTCTGGTACCACAGTCAGCTAAGGTCCTGGATAGAAGTGTCCTATGAAGCCTGCATTTCCTGGATTATGAAATGCTAGCAGGCAGCGGTATCCCTGATCTTTACACCACCAGCCCTTCCAATGGTTGCATAAATTTCTAAATCCCTATTTTAAATCCCTTCTTGCTTTAAATACTTAGAGTAATTCTGTTTTCTTGACTTATATGCTGTACAGAGAAAATACAAGTGTTGAAATGGTATTGCAAGCTGAGATCATGTAGTTTGGAGGCAAATAGCTCTATCCACGTCAACCACCTTTGGAGTATTCTTGCAATACTATGTGATCCTTTATTTAAAAATACAAACAGAAGTAGATCAAAGATTTCCAAATATTTTTACTCAAAGTGGCTTAAATATAACCCTCTTATGGTTTGATGCTGATGTCTTGATACTTGTTTAGTTACCCAGAAATTTTGGCTCTTCGTGATCCCATTTCCCCAAAACACTGGCAGAAAGATGAAGTTTTACCATGGGTAGAATGGAGTTTCATAATGGCCATGTGCAGGAACAAAAGATTACTAAACTTGAAATTTCATGTGTAGTCATGTTCAGATGGGCTGCTGATAGATGGATTAAAAGAAATTCCAGTAACCCATGGGTTGATGGAAAGATATTCAAATGGACTGGCATTAGAGTGCTAACAATTTCCATGCATTTCTTTGGATATTTTTTTTTACAAATAAGTAAAATGAAGTCCTTAATACCTGGAAAATATTTCCAAACATTCTACTCACCTTTCGTCAATACTCTTATTGTCTTTTGCTTTTTAAAATTCTCTGGACAATGCAGATAATAAAACTCCTTGTCAGCCATCCAACTATGCTGATCACCTTTCTCACAAATGAGCGTTTCCTATTCATTTGCTGCCTTGTGTTAATTTTCTGGGCTAGATAGTATTGTTGAAAATGCAGGATAGACTGACTTCTTTGGTTCAGTTCTTTTTTTTTTTTTTTTTTTTTTTGAGACACAGTCTCGCTCTGTTGCCCAGGCTGGAGTGCAGTGGTGCAATCTCAGCTCACTGCAACCTCCGTCTCCCAGGTTCATGCCATTCTCCTGCCTCAGCCTCCCAAGTAGCTGGGACTACAGGCATCCGCCACCACGCCCAGCTAATTTTTTTTTTTTTTTTTTGTATTTTTAGTAGAGACGGAGTTTCACCATGTTAGCTTGGGTAGTCTCAATCTCCTGACTTTGTGATCCGCCTACCTTGGCCTCCCAAAGTGCTGGGATTACAGGCATGAGCCACCGTGCCTGGCCGGTTCAGTTCTTAATACCTTGGTTGGGGAGGAGGGGAGCTGCTCATCTTTATGTCAGGTCAGTGGATTCTGCCTTTTATGGTGCTGGGCAGACTGAGTTACTCAATAACTACTAGGCATTTCAACTGCACTTCCAAGGCACGTAGGCAATTTTGGTGTTTCAGAAACTTATTTCCACACAAATACATTTGACACTGAATCCAACCTTGATGAGCCAAATTTTATTTTTCCAAACTCTAGGGATGGGTAAACCTGGCTTTGTGTTCAGTTCACTGAATATCTCAAAACCATTTTTCAAATGCTCTGGGATTGGCCAAAACCAAGTCTACTTTGCCAAACATTTTACTTAATTTAATAACAAAATACCCCCATTTATATTTTAATGAAAATTTAATCCATATGTTTGATTCACTTTTTGCACTTAATCCATCAAAATGTTTTGTAAGAGTTATCTGAAGTCCAAGAGGCTTCCGATGCCATTTTTTTTTCTTAAATAAGCCAGCATAGCCTTTTCTCCCCCAACATTTTTCTTTTTTCTTTTTCTTTTCTTTTTTTTTTTTTTAGCAACATTAGTTAATTGGCAAGTTCTGTTGTCCCAGCCCCTATCTGACTCAAACCTTATCTGTATTGTTTCTCTGACTCCCTGTCCATACCAGTCCCACTCTGATGTGATCACTAATTGAAGTGGTTCATAAAGACATCATCCATTTTGCTTTTCTATGCTGCCTGAAGTAGAAAAGAAGTAAAATGGAGGACAAGAACAAAGAAAGACACTCCAGTTCAGTGGTCCCCAACCTTCATGGCACCAGGAACTGGTTTCATGGAAGACAATTTTTCCACAGATGGGGGTGGGAGGGATGGTTTCCAGATGAAATTGTTCCACCTCGGATCATCAGGCATTAAATTCTCATGAAGAGTGGCAACCCAGTTCCCTCACAGGCACAGTTCACAATAGGGTTCCTGCTCCTACGAGAATCTAATGCCTCTGCTGGTCTGATGGGAGGTGGAGCTCAGACAGTAATGCTCACTCCTCTGCAGCTCACCTCCTAACAGGCACAGACGGGTACGGCATGGTGGTTAGGGACCCCTGCTCTAGCTTTTCCTTTGTTGGGGAGCCTAGTGACCTAGACTTAAGCTGTAATAACTTAAGTTTCTATGCCTGTGGAATGGTTGGTTGAAGAGCCATCTTCCCACATTTATATGGTTTCATTCCATGTTGAAGGAGAATAAGAGAGATGGTTAAAAGTTTCCCCTAAATACCATCTATACAGATAGTTTGGGGAAAAAAAGAGGAGCAACCATCTGAAAGCAGCTGTGTAATTTCTATTCATTTAAAGTTTAAGGTGAATTTCAACAGGAAGACACTTAGTTGGCTAATGGGAAAAGAGACTGTTGGTACAATATATTGCTATATTTACTTTGCAGACTAGCTGTGCTTCACTGGGCAACTGGCAATTCAGTGGTGGCTGAGGCAAGGAAGGGCAGACTCAGAAAAAGAAGGGTCAGAAAGGGAATTGGCAGCCTTGGCTGCTCTCTTCAATGAGGTAATCCTTCCTCCGTGCTGCCCTGCTGTCCCTGCACCTCCTGCCAGTGCCCAAGGAGCTCCAGATGCAATTGATCTCATTATACATCAGAACAGAATTGGCTTGAACAGCCTGTTCTTTCCTGATGATTAGGACATAGCATATTTTTCTTCCCCCTCTCCCTCGGCCCTATCTTAGTCCCTTGGCCAAAGGTTCTTTTGTCTATAGATTAATCTAGGGTTAATCTAAGTTTACTCACTTGCTGCAAGCCTGGTCTGGCCAGGTAGACATAACCTTCAAATAGCTCTGAAAACCCTGCTCCCACTGTCAATGTGTGTTCTAATTTGTTTAACCTCTGTCTACTTGGACTCAAACCAACCCGAAGAAACTGGGCACATGGCTTAGTAAGATTAAATCAAAGATTAGTTCTGCCTCTTATCTAAGATGTAATTCTCATTTTGATGTCAACTTGCAAGGAGGCTTCTCAATGCTTTATTTTTCTCAGAGCAGGAGAGAAGAATCTCAGGACATAAAAGGAACTTTAAAAGACCGCTACTCTGTGCCTTCAGTAAAGACTGCACTTAAAATATTCCCTTAATAGAAAGCTCCTTCTCTTTCTTCAAACTCTCTAGAGAGAGACTTACAAACTCCTTGCGAAGTGTTCTGTGTCTCTCTAAAGTAGGGCAATTCTCTAATGAAGCTGATTATGAGATTTGGGAAGTGGGGGTGGGCAGGTCATGAGATGCCTCTGCTTCATAGGGAAACTGAGAAGTCAAAAGCAGAGACTGAAGACAATGTAGTGGTCTGCAAGTGAATCTCGTCCTTACTTGAACCCAGAAATAAACTCTAGTTTGACTCTGAGTTAGTGGCATGCCCTGTGTGGGCTTAGTTTCCTCAACTGTATGATAAAGGAAAATCCTCAAGTCTCTCACAGCTCTAAGATTCTTCTAGCTTGTGATTTAACTCACTTGGGAAATAAGTTGCAAGGCTCAGAAGGAAAATGCAATTAGTGCCCACTGGCTATTTCACATCTTCTCAGAATCTTCCTTATTCACGATATACCTAGGAAGCTAGGATACAGATGTTCCTCTTTTTGAAAGGGGACGTACCAAAGCGTTATTCTTAGAGTTACTAATAGAGTCTCCGAAACTTGCTACCATCAAAGGCAAACACTGGCCCTTGAAAAACCAAACAAGAGCCTGAGAATCTACATATCCTCGTGGGAGCAGTTGCTATGGTAGGCAAGCACTAAGGGCGGCCACACCCTTCTGGGTGTCTCATAATGGGCTTCATTACCAAGGAACTCTGCTCTTTCTCATTTCATCCTTTTCCCTTATTTTCTGTTTTGCTATTGCTAATGAACTTCTAATAGACTCTAGCTTCCAAGGGAAGAAACAAAATAACCAGAAAAGACATGGTTTTTAAGTAAAAAAAAAAAAAAATCCCTAATGTTTCAGGATTATCGATTTTAATGTTCTAGTGATATTACTATTGCTTGGCAGCGTTTACTTGGGGATAGACAGAGTTCCCACTTGGGCCTGGTAAATGCTGAGCAAGCCGCTTACAGAGCAATTTTGAAATTACGAACGGAAAGTATAGGTAAGGTGTAATTTGAAGCAGAGAAATAAGCCTTAGTAAGACAGCATTCTATAAGGCACAGAAAACAACATGCTATAAGGCATAGTTTTTAAAATCCTTGACATCTGGAAATTACTTAAGGAATAGATTACTGGTGTCAGACAAATTTTTAAGAAATCATGATGCTTTAAAACTAAAATATATTTTAAATTAATAATAAGAAGAGTAGCTTTATGTAAACATCAGATTGCTGAAGCTTTAGGCCAGATTTTACGTCTGGGTGGCTTATCTTTTCCTTTCCACTTGATTAAAAAACCCTAATGCAAAATTACAGATCCTTGAAAATGGCATCAAGGTAGCTCTTGGTATTTAGATGGAAATATTATGGAACAGTTTCTCACTGAAGACTACTTTGAGTTTCCCATCATATGTTGAGTTAGTGAGTATATTAAACTCAAAAGTAGGACAGTTGAATGTTAAATGACTTAACTTAGAAGATGGTGGTGAATGGATTCTGAATACATCTTTGGTGGTATCAGTCTCTGTAAAGAATTTGTTCAAGTTCTATGGTAGAATTTGGATGTGTTTTTGAAAAATATGCTCAGTGATGTGTTCATAGATTTTTTTCTTTGCTGGGTGGAGAAAACGATCAAATACTGAGAACAGTCAAACTCAGAAATTGAGCCATTTACGTCACAGAAAATGTAATATTTTACCCACAGCATTAAAAACTGAAAATTTGACCCTAAAGTAATGGGTTCTACCATTAAGATGCTGCATATATCATTGATACACACCATTTAAGGTCAGTGTCATATAGAAATATTTTTATCTCATCCTTACCTAAAAAAATCAGTGTAAGCATCCTTCCTTTCATAGAATAGAATATTTCAAATGGGAAAGTAGAATCTTGAACTTTCTTCCCGTTTCTTGCCTAAAGTCATGACTTGATTGTATTAAGAATTTTCACTAGGACCCTCTACTTGGAATCGAGAGCCAGAGGTATGTTGCTGACCATTAGCTGCTCTCTATAAATCAGCCAGTGTGTGGACCTATATTCGGGTGTAACATCTTTTATTCATGGAAAAACCATTCCTTGCTGCTCAGTCAGTTGGTATTTAATTATTGTTACTCCAAGTGCACATTTGTCAGTCTACACCATATAACTCCCCCTGAAAAGTGGTAATAAATAAAACCAAGCAAACAAACACTTTCTCCTGTAGCCTGGGTTTTCAATAACAAAATGTAAAGATTTATTAAGTACTTGTTGCTTACAAATATACTGTGTGTGAGCCAAGTCTTATTTTAGGTTCATTCATAGTTTTGTTTTTACCAAATATCATACATATATATTAGGTTGGTGCAAATGTAATTGTGGTTTTGGACCATGAATTTTAACTAATTATAACTAGACTCAAACACATCTTTATTAATCAAAATAGAAACCATTACAATGAACATATTTTTGCCAATGAGAAATAAGTTTGTTTATTCCTGTAGCATAAAAATCCATGCTTGGGGATTCCATGAACTCTTGGAAAGCATTTTCTGCACCCTGCTAGCTGTGGAAGCATTTTCCCTGCAAATTGCTGCTGAGATACTTGAAGAAGTGGTAGTTGGTTGGTGAGAGGTCAGGTGAATATGGTGGATGAGGCAAAACTTCATAGCCCAATTTGTTCAACTTTTGAACCATTGGTAGTATGACATGCAGTTGGGCACTGTTGTGGAGAAGAATTGGGCCCTTTCTGTTGACCAGTGCTGGCTGCGGGCATTGCAGTTTTGGTGCATCTCATTGGTTTGCTGAGCATGCTTCTTAGATGTAATGGTTTCGCCAGGATTCAGAAAGCTGTAGTAAATCAAACTGAGAGCAGACCACCAAACAGTGGCCATGACTTTTTTTGGCCCAAGTTTGGCCTTGGGAAGTGCTTTGGAGTTTCTTCTCAGTCCAACCACTGAGCTGGTTGTTGCTGGTATATTTGTATAGGAATTTGCAAAAACTTGTCACTGAGTATAAGAATTGCCATCAACTTTGTAGCTCGTTGTATAAGCTTGGAAATAAGACTTTGAGCCTCTTTTTCTTATGATGAGCCCAACTTTTAGAGAATATTGTCTGTAATTTTGATCTTTTCTCTGTCTTTGACACTAAAAGTATCAATTTTGGTTTTGAAAATATAAGTTTGTACTTATCATAGAAAAACTCAATTGGGGCTGGGCGTGGTGGCTCCCTCCTGTAATCTCAGCATTTTGGGAGGCCAAGGTGAGCGGATCACCTGAGGTAGGGAGTTCGAGACCAGCCTGACCAACATGGAGAAACCCCGTCTCTACTAAAAAATATACAAATTAGCTGGGCGTGGTGGCACATGCCTGTATTCCCAGCTACTCAGGAGGCTGAGGCAGGAGAATCGCTTGAACCCGGGAGGCGGAGGTGAGCTGAGATTGCGCCATTGCATTCCAGCCTGGGCAACAAGAGGAAAACTCCGTCTAAAAAAAAAAGAAAAACTCAATTGGTTGCTGTACTTGGTTATTTGGTTATAAAAGCTCCAGTTCTGATATTGATCTTCTATTCTTCTTCAACAGGAAAATAAATATAACCCTTAACCATTCTGGCTTAAAAAATAAACCTGGAACTTCCTATTTGTAGTATAAAGGATGGTGGGAACTTACTAAATCTGTTGGGCTCAGGTACTACAGTAATTTGATCCACATATTAAAGAGTTTGGAAATGATTCTACACATTATGGGGATTCGTTGATATATTTAACTGGACAAATAATTGCCAGCCAGGAATATTTATTTGGCATTATTGTGCAAGACATCTTAGAAGGATAAAATATTAGAGGCAGGGAGGCTAGTGAGGAACAATTGTAACTTATCAAGATATTCCCAGCCGTTTATGGAGGAACTCTACTCCGTATAAGGAAAGGTTTACAAATGAAAAATAGTTCATACACAAAGATGCTCAGTGTTCCCCACACATATCTTGCTATTTCACATCCTTGTCTTTAGTTAATTCCATTCTCTGAAGCCAGAGAATTTTGTCCTACATTTTCACCTGAAGCTCTTTAGTGTAGTTATATGCATTGATTCTGGAGCTAGACAACCTGTGTTTAGACTTTAGCTCTGTCACTTAATGTGGGAATTCTCTTATGTCTCAGATTTGTGATCTGTAGAAATAAGGATAAAATAACTTAAATGATTTTGTTTTTAATGTTTACCTGAGATATTTATAAATCTTTTAGCATAAAGTCCAGTCTACAACATATATTCAGCCATTGTTACTATTCTAACCTCAGCCATCCTTCAGGATGAAACTCAAAAGCTGTCTCCCTATGCAACCTCCCAGAATTCACAAAGTCAGAATTTTCTTTTTTTCAAAGTACTTCCTATATTACCTTATGAAGACAATCTACATAATACGTTAATATATGTCCATTGGAAAAATAGTTAAATAATTCACAGCATTTAGATTAAAAGGTAAACATTTCTCAGTTAATAGTTTGGTGTCTATCTTTTTGGATCTTCAGCTATGATACATGTATACAAAATTACTTTTATCCTCTAACAATTTCAACGCATAGCAAATTTTACATCTTACTCTGTAGCACAGTTATTTTTGTGTCAATTTTTTAATATAGTATAGCCAGGCTCTAAATTTTCTTCAGGTTAAGGAAGGTGCTTTTTCATTTTTGCATCAAATTTTCTTCTTCGCAAATAATGGCCACTCAAGAACAAGTGTTGAATTAATGGATAACTGTCCCCCTATTGCAATCAGAAAATTAAATTTAAACCTCATCTAATCCTACTTTTCCCGTGATATTTTCCCAGACTCTTCCTCTGATATCCTAAAACGCTTACCTGTTCCTGAGATTTTGCTGTTAACCACAAGTCGCCTGGTATCATGATTTGGTTCATGTGGGTTTAAAATCTCATCTGTCCCATTTGACAGGAAGCTTCTTGGTGATGTGAACCATGTTTACAAGGACAGGGCTCTACATATAACAGACACTCCATAAGTGCTTCTAGAATTTAACTAGAATTGAAGAGTTGAAACTTGTACCACCAGCAGCAAGTTAAAGAGTGGAAAAAAAAAAACCCTATCCATGTTCTATGTTACAGGAAATAATTTAGAGTCTTAATTTTAAACGTATAATAACACAAACATAAATAACACAGATGTATGAACATTCTAAAAATTCCCCTTTTCCCTCTCCACAAAGGTTCAAAGACAGACAAGCAGCACATGGAGGAGATAAAATTAGAGAGAGTTACAAAGCATGAGTGCACAGGTGTTTGTTTGTATTATTTCCATTTGCACATGCCATCTTTGTGTTTGTCAGCTCCCATGAGATTGAACCAGGCATGATGCTGAAAACAATGACTGATGGTGAAACCACTCATTTCCATGGAGCTTCCATTGAAAGTAGACTCTGTTTTTTTTTTTTTTTCCTTTCAAAGTAGTCACATTAGGAAGACAGTGCTTATTTTAAGGATGCAGAGATTATTTCACACATATTTGAGAGTAAAGAAAAATACCAGTTTATAGACTACACAAATACTATTCCTTGCCCTTTAGTCCCCTCTTGCTGCTGATATAAAGTTTTTTTTTTTTCTTTTTTTCCCAGTTGTATCACCCATCTGATTTAAGGCTTATCTTCAAAAGTTTTTCAATACTCCAATAAAACTACACATCCTCCAAGAATTGTGACAATTCTAGTTATATTACTAATAATACTAATATCATTTACTGAACATTTGCTGGGTACAATCACTGTGCTAAGAACTACGGATAGATTTTCTCATTTAATCCTCACAAAAACCCACTGAGGTAGATACTATTATTATCACCATTTTACTATGAGGAAATTTCAGCACAAATAAATTAAGTAACTTGCCCAAAGTGATTTACTGCCTTTGAGGATGTTCAAAAGAAAATGTTGCAGATGCTGAGGGCAATTCCAAAAGTCATCTTTGGACAATGGCATTCTTAGGGGATGTTTATAGCTTTCCTGATAAATATATTTTGATTGGCTATTACATGTTTTGATTAATAATAATGAGCGAATTAGTAAATGATTACCTAATAATTTCTTTTTGTTGTTGTTGTTGACCCAATGTTTTAACACACAGGCTACCTGGGGGCCATAAAGTTAGTCCATGGGTGGCTGGGTGAGTGGTTCACACCTGTAATCCCAGTTTGGGAGGCCAAGGCAGATGGACCACTTGAGGCCAGGAGTTCAAGACCAGCCTGGCCAACATGGCAAAATCGTGCCTCTACTAAAATTACAAAACTTAGCTGGTCATGGTGGTGCACGCCTATAATCCCAGCTACTTGGGAGGCTGAGGCATGAGAATCGCTTGAACCTGGGAGGCAGAGGTTGCTGTGAGTTGAGATCGTGCCACTGCACTCCAGCCTGGGCAACAGAGCAAGACTCCCCGTCTCAAAAAGAAAAAAAGGGTAGTCCATGGGAGATAAAACATTGCCTGATACATAGTAGTGGCTCAATAAAATTAAGTGAAGAAATGCAACAAGTTCAGTTTTTAAATAAACATTCTTAACCTTCAAAAATGCAATGGAAATTTTTCTTCAAACAGAAATCTTAATTAACACAAATTGTACAACAGAGAAAAGTAGACTGGCTCTCACTAAAGGCGGGGTTTATCTGGAGGGGATGGGCTCCAGAACCCTGCTCTTTGTGCCTTCTTTGGCTTCATGGAAGCTTTTCAGGTAACTATGTGGAATCTTAAGGCTTCATCAACCGTTTTAAAATGTTTAAACATTTTAAAATGCTCCCCTAAACTATTCCATCCCAGATCTCTACTTTTTACTGATCCCTACCATCCATTTGAATTTCATCTGTTTGGTTGGACAAAATAATTTTCATTGTGTAGATAGACAACAATAACAGGAAGAGGAAAAAGATACTGTACTGATTTCCTAGGGCTCCTCCAACCACAAACTAGAAGTCCAAGATCAAGGTGTCAGCAGGGGTGGTTCCCTCTGAGGACTGAGAGAGAGAATAGGCCTCTCACCTAGCTTCTGCTGGTTTCCTGGCACTCTTTGCTGTTCCTTGGCTTGTAGACCCATCGCCTTGATCTCTGCCTTCATCTTCACATGGTATTCTTCCTGCATGTATGTGTCTGTCTCCAATTTTTCCCTTTTTATAGGAACAACAGTCATATTGGATTAGAGCTCACTCTAATAACCTCATTTTAGCTTAATTATGTCTGTAAAGATTTGACCTCCAAGTAAGGTCACATTCTAAGGAACTGAGAATTAAGGCTTCAACGCAGGAATTTTTGGGGAACACAATTCAATTCATAACAGATACCTTTCATAGTGAGAGGATGCAAGTGGGATTCATGGTTTTCTTTACTGGTCAATAATTAGAACTCATAGAAGCCTAGGAAATGAGCATCAAAATGAATTAAGTAGTAGAAACTAGGCTATCAGAGGCATTTATTAAACAGTGGTTGAGAATACAGGCTGTGGTGTTACAGTGCTGATTGCATTCCCGATCTCGCCAACTACTAGCTGAGCGCCCTTGGGAAAGGTATGTAACCTCTTTGTATCTCAGTTTTCTCATCTGTAAAATTAGAATGATAACAGCACATACTGTTTGTAGGACTGTTGTTCAATGAGTTAATACATATTAAGCACATAGGGCCAGGCCCAAGGTAAACACTTTAAGCTTAGCTAAATTATTTATTCTAGTTCCTTTTCAAGATAATTACATAGCAGTAGAACTATGCCATAGACATACTGCCTATAGAGTGTGGTCTTCTTAGGGAAGGCCAGGGACTGCCTACCTTACCTTAGCCTTTGCATGGTGTAATGTGTAGCTCACAACATAGGTGACGTGTCTCAGATACATTGTTAGTACTTAGGATAATTTGGGTGCAGGCATTCAGCTTCTTTCCTCTGTGGTAGTGGTGTTGTGAGAAGCTCATCATAAAGGGGAGAGGCCCTCTAGTTAGTTCCTTTCCTATCCTGAGCCAATTGCTTCTCCACCACTTCACTGTGGCCAGGTAAGAATCCGAGTCTGACACAAGGGCAGACTGACTCTGACCTTCCTTCACATGAATCTAAAGCATAACAGTGAGAGAATGGCTTGTGCTACATTGGGGAGAAGAATTTCAGGATCAGTGGACAGGGTGGATGGTGCTTTAAAACAATCCAAGAGTGATACAGTGTCATGTGAACGGAAGTTTTCTGCCCTGTCTACACTAAGAGATGTATTGATCACTTGGCCACTTAAGGTGGGTAACTGTCATGACCAATAATTTTTCTCACAGTGGTGGGGGGCAGGGGATTTTAAAACACCCTTATATTACCATTTATGCAATGACTCTGGTTACTTGCTATCTTAGTATACATGATATGTTGAATATTTCTTATAGCATAAGCATTTTTCCATTTAGATTTTTTTTCAACTATAATCTTAATGGCCATATAAAATCTCTCAAATGACACATTATAATTTACCTAACTATTCCCTTTTTGGACATTGGGATAGTTTTTATTTTTGTAATTACAAATAATGCCATGATAAATGTCTTGGTAAATAAAATTTTCCCCATATTTTGGATTGTTTCCTTAGGACAGGTTCCCAGGAGTAAAATTACTGAATAAAACACTAACTACATTTTTATGCTTCTTAATGCCTATTGCCAAATTTCTTTCCTAAAGAGTTGCACCAATTATAATTCTGACAGCTACAGAAATAAGTGCAACTATTACAATATCTTCTCCAGCACTGGAGAGTTTATAATTTTTGTTTTGATAACTTACCCAGTAGTCTCTTAATTTATTTTTAATTTTCACTTTATTACTGGTGAGATTGACCATCTTTCTAGATTTTTTGTAGTTTTTGTCTATCATGGATGATCCTTTCCTTTGTCCATTGGGATAGCTTAGTATTTCTTGTAACAATTGGTTTAAACTCTTTTTTACTTTAAAAATATTAACTCTGTACATTATATATGTTACAAATTTATTTTAGCCCATGAGTTCTTTTAACATATTTATTTGTTTTTTATTCATTTATTGTCATTAGGATTTAGTAGTAAGTCTGTTGAATTTTCCCTTTATAAGCATCTTCTAATGCTTCTAAACTTATAAAGTCATCTTCTCATCAGATGTTTGATAGCTATCTGATTTCATTTTTTCTATGATTTGAATTTTTAAGCAGTTTACTCTTAATCTATCTGGAATTTATTTTGGACTATGCGATAAGAAATGATTTTTAAACATCAGCTTAAGGGATTCTTTCATGATTTAGAATTTCCTTTCAGGAAAAGTAATTTTAAGGTTAATAACTAAATATAAGATTACCTAGTAGAAAGTCAATGGGATGAGATCTTGTCAGTTTGTAATAATTGGAGCAGGGAGTTAAGGGAATAAAGGAGTTATGTGGGGAGGACTGTGGAACTGAAGGCTGAAACTTGATTGAAGGCAGGAAGACGGACAAAATCATTACTTTTGCCCTATTTATTTGCAGAATGCCAACACGCCTAGATTGTTTATTGAAAATGTTTCTTTGTAAGATCAGACAGTCATCAGCATTATCAATCTTCACTGATATTTTTGTTGTGCATTATCAGCACATTCTAACATAATAAAAGAAAATTTGGAAATTCATCTATTCTTTTATCTGCTTAATGAACATTTACTAGACACATGCGCATGCCAAGCACTATGCTGAGTGCTCAGGATAAAACTATTTAGACTGAAGAGTCTACACCTTCACACGTGTAACCTCTGGGAAGAAGACTTCATATTCAACATATTCAAGATCCTCCCAATATGGCCCCATCCTTGCAGCCATACTTTCTACTATTCTCCTAAATATACCGTATATTTTAACCAAACTAGACTGTTATTGCCTGAGCACCTCTAGCATTCTGGCCTCTGTCCCTTTATTCACAGCACCTCCCCTTCTCTTTAGACACCCTCCACCTTAAATCTCTATTTTGTAGGTCCTGAGTACCACTTCTCCTCAAGCCCTTGCTCATATTCTGAAACAGATATGATTACTCCCTTCCTGCTGTTGCCTCCTCATGGAACTTTGCTCTCTTCGATGAAACTCACTAAGACAGCTGATTATTTGTCAGTCATTCCCCTAATTTCTTTGTTATTAGACTATAAACCCCCAAGAGTGAAGATAACAGCTTGTTTTATTTGTCTAATCCTTACAGTTCCAAGTGTGATACTGTATGACATGTTAGGCCAATGGGACATGGATGGAAGTGATGTGTGTCCTAGAAGAGTGTGTGTTTCAGATGGTAGAGCTACAAGATGGTGAGAGTTTGTTGGCTAAGTCCTGATGTGATGTTGAAACATGCCCCTGTCAGCATATGTTGGATATAGTTTAAGCAAGACATAAACTTTTGTTGTGTTTAGCAACCAATATTTTGGAATTGGTACTGAAGCATAGTCTCTTGCACTGGGGAGGATAACATTTTTCTGTAAATAACCAGATAGTAAATATTTTCAGTGAAAGCAGCCATAGACAGTATATAAACATACATGTGTGGCTGTGTTTCAATAAAACTTTATTTATAAAAGCAGACATAAGCTGGATTTGGCCTGTGAATGTAGTTTGTGAATGCCTGATCTATCATATTCTGACCATATAGCTTCAAAGTATTACGTTCTTTGCTCTAAAAGCTCATTAAAATGACTTTTTTTGTTGAAACTTAAGTAACATTCCCCATCAAAGTTATTAAAAAAAGGACGTCCCCTATTACTTTAATAATTTAATGCTCACTGTTTCAAAGTACAAATTGATGCAAATGAACAAGAGAAAAAAATCCAAAAAGTTCAACTGAAAAATTATTGTAAAACTACAGAATTTAGAGAGATGTCTGAGTATAAAATTAGCATAGTAAAATCAGTGATGTTTCTATATGTGAACAATAATTCTTTAAAAGCTATAATGGAAAAAAGTATAATTTATAAGGCAATCAAAAAAATATTTAGTAATAAATGTAGTAAGAAACGTTTAAGATCAATGCAAGAAAAATTTGAAATCCTAAAGATGGACATGAAAGCGAACTTGAATAGAATTAAAAAGAATACCTTGTTTGTACATTGAAGATGATTTTCTCATAAACTATAAATTCTACTCATACCAACAAAAAGAGAGAAAGGATACTTAAATTCAATCTTTTTATGAGGTAATAAAATTCATTAGTTCAAAAAATCTTTTTTAAATACACAAAGTTAACAATATTCTTCTTACCCTGTTCTTAATTCATACAGCACCCTCTACCAATATAACCCCTATTATTCATTTTTAATGTGTCCTTCTAGACTCTCTTTATATGAGTAACTATTAATACATATTCAGTATTTATAGTCTCCTACCCTTACTGCAAAGTTATCGTTCTTATATACTGTTTTCTATCTTATTTTTATTTACTATATCATAGAAATATTCTCATATCAATTCAAAGCCTCCTCACTTTTTAAAGCTTCATACATAGTATTCCTCTGAGTGGATGTACTGTTGCTTATTTAACCTGTCATAGATATTCTTGGGTAATTTTGCTATTACAATGCTGCAGAAATAATACTGAATATAACATTTTCACTGTGCTGATATATCTATAAAATAAATTCCCCAATGTCAGATTGGTGGGTCAAGATGCCTATACATTTATATGCTTTTGTACTTTTTAGTAGATGTTGCCAACAGATGACTTTTTAAACATTTTCTGCCACTCTGATATGTTTAAAAAATATAACTTAGTGTAGTGATAGTGTGCATGCCTTTAACTGATATTGAACAGCTTTTCATTTTCAAATGTTTTTGTATTTCATATTCTGTGAACTTCCATTCATATTATTTGCCAATTTTTCTGTTCAATGGTTGGTTGTCATCAATTTCTAGGTGCTCTGTAAACATTTGAGAAATTGGCACTTCTTCTATGACACATGTTGTAATTGCTGTTTTCTAATTTTTTTGGTTTTTTGTTTTGTTTTGTTTTGTTTTGAGACAGAGTCTTGCTGTGTTGGCCAGGCTGGAGTGCAGTGGTGCGATCTTGGTTCACTGCAACATCTGCCTCCCAGGTTCAAGTGATTCTCCTTCCTCAGCCTCCCGAGTAGCTGGGACTACAGGCGCATGACACCATGACTGGCTGATTTTTTTTTTTTGTAGTTTTAGTAGAGATGGGGTTTCACCATGTTAGCCAGGATGGTCTTGATCTCCTGACCTTGTGATCCGCCCACCTCAGCCTTCCAAAGTGCTAGGACTACAGGCATGAGCCACCGTACCTGGCAGCTTTTTTCTGATTTTTAATTTATCTTTTGACGTTGCTCATGATAATTTTGCCATGCAGAAGGTTTTAAAAATGTACTTACATTTATTTGTCCCTTTGTTATGGCTTTGGATTTTGTGCAATAATCTGAAAGGACATTCCCACTTCAAAATTAAAAAGAAATTTGCTCATTTTTTTTTTCTAGTACTCTTATGGTTTAAAATTGTAAGTAGTTGACATCACATTTTTTTTCTAGATTGCAACTCTATTCTCCTTACACCATTAATTTGAAATGTTGTTTTTGTCACATAATAAATTTCCATATGGATTTGGGCTTTTTTTTTACTTTCTATTCTGTTCAACTTGTCTATCTGTTCAGTCAGTATCACACAATTTGAGTTATGGCTTTATAATGCGTTTTAATATTCACATGGACTTGGGCTTGTTACCCCTTCATTGTTCCTCCTCCTCCTCGGAGTTTTTACTGAATATTTCTGCTTATTTTTTTTTCGCATGAGATTTACAATCAGTTTACCTAGTTTGAAAGAAGAAAGTGTTGGTACGTTATAATAAAAACTTGCTGATATGTTATAAATTAATGTTGTATCATTAATTCATATATCACTTGACATTGTTGGGTTCTTCCTTTCTTAGAAAAGTGTTTTATTTTTTTTCACTTGTTCCGATGTTCTTTTGTGCCTTTTATGGATGTTAAATTTCTTTTATTTTTTCCTCCCATGGATTTTTGAAAATTCTTGTTCCATTTTCTCACAGGCATTTTGTTGTGGTAATAATTGCTATTGCAAACAGGGCCTTCTTTTACAATATATCTTCTGATTATTTGTACATAGGAGATCAATTAATTTATATATTTTAATTTAATGAATTTTCTAATTGTTTGTAGTAGTTTTTCAATTGATTCATTTTATTCTCTTGGGGTTTCCAGGGATACAGTTTTATCTCCTTGAATATAATTTTTATGGCATTTATTATATTTCCTTATATAATTGCATTGTGCTAGTGGTGATAATGGGCATCCTTTTATTATTCTTAACCAGTGTGGAAATGTAGGTAGGGTTTCCCCATAGAACATGACATGACCCTGGGGCTAAAATGCAAACATATTTTGTAATGTTTAGGCTGTCTTCACTTATGATTATTTTAGAATAATTTTGTTTAAAATGACATATTTAGAAGTTCAGGAGAACTAACTAAATTAAAGACTAGTTTAGTAGTGTGATTTAAGATTAGCATATAGATATTAACAGGCCACATAATAAAATAAGTTTTAAATAACTGTAGAAAACAGAGAACAAAAAATAGCAATGACAGTATTAAATGTAAACATATCTGCCATATCAATAAATGTAAGCAAGCTTGGCCTATTAATTGAAAAATATTTTTAAACAAATTATATAGCCAAACCCAATATGACATTATATAGAGGAGAAACAGATAAAATAATGCTATAAGACTGTTTGAAACTAAAAGAGTGAGCCAAGGGACACCATAATGGAGCAAATTAGGAGGGAAAAAAAAGCGGTGGGTTGTGATATTAATTTTACACAATGTGAAATTTAGGGACCCAAGTCATTTCAAAGAAGAAGTTCACTTAATGCTACAAGATGCAATTCACAAGAAAGATATCAGCTAGAAAAATCTATCTCTAATTAACACATCAACAGCATTGATGATGCAGAAATAACAGGAAATATAGGGAAAAAGGACTAAAACAAGAGGGAAAAAGTAAGGATAAAGGAGACCAATGTAACACAACTAATATGGTAAATAAGACCTATATGTGGGAACCAATGATTGAGAATATAGCTTCTTTTTAAATGCCCATGGAACATTGATGAAAATTTCACAATTACTAATTTCATATTAATCAAATATTAGTCTTGATAAGTTCTTCAAATTAGAATATTACAATTAACATTTTCTGATTATAATTCAATAAAACTAGATCTTACTAGTATCTAAAAACAAAGACACTTTTAGCTGCTCTATAGAAGCTATCTAACAAAGTTGGAGCCTCCAAAGATTATTTAGTTTGGTGAAATTCTTGTTTCCCATGAAGTCTATATATTGACAATTTCAGTGTTCAAAATATTTTATCAGAGTGGTTTCATGTATGTGTGCTCAGTTTCTGATATGCAATTTAACTGAAAAGAATATTCTTTCTTGGCCAGGCACGGTGGCTCATTCCTGTAATCTCAGCACTTTGGGAGGCCAAGGTGGGTGGATCACCTAAGGCCAGGAGTTTGAGACCAACCTGGCCAACATGGTGAAACTCCATCTCTACTAAAAATATGAAAATTAGTCGGGCGTGGTGGCAGGTGCCTGTAATCCCAGCCACTTGGGAGGCTGAGGCATGAGAATCGCTTGAACCTGGGAAGCAGAAGTTGCAGTGAGCCAAGTTCATGCCACTGCACTCCAGCCTGGGTGACAGAGCGAGACTCCATCTCAAAAAAAAAAAAAAAAAAAAAAAAAGTCTTTCTCATACAATTGAAATGAGCATAGATTTATTCTAATATTAAGAGTAGAAAGAAGTTGCTGGGGACTTATTTATCTATTTTTAGGGGCAGTGAGCCTATTTCCTCGGTGGTACTTTTGCTATTATCATCAAGTGCTTGATCTTTAGGGGATAAGTAGGGAGTGTGTGCTTGATCTTTAGTGGGTGATGAGAAGTAGGGAGCGTATGAGAATGACAAAAAGATTAACACACACATTGGTAATGTGTTTACCTATTTGTGATCTTGCAGCCAGCTTAGATGGCTGCAGAGATAACATAAACTTTGTTGATTTTTCAAGAGTCTGAAATAAATTAAACACTCCCCAGTGGAGGGTGTGATCAATACTTTTAAAACTTTTCAGCTGTATATATACTTTTAAAGTATGGAGCAAAATCAGAACTTCTCTCTTCTTTCTCGGGAATCATCTAAAAGCAACAAAGATCATGAGCAACAAAAACAAAAGCTCCATTGCCATGAAATAAAAAGGCGTTTGAAACCCAAAACCATAAAAATAAGAGGAAGCCCTGCCAAAAACAGTGAAGGTCAAACAGGAGATCAAGAAGACATAGAGAGGAGATGCTTAGAGCTGTGTATTTCACAAAAAGCTAGCAAAGCACACATCTTTAAAATAAGTGGTACAGCCTGAGGCATAAACCAATAATTCTTTATCTGTAACAATGGTGTTAGGGTGAGGAGCTGGCAGATAAAGGTTTCCTGATTACATGTGGAATGAGATATTGAGAAGCTGAGAAGTCAAGATTGAAAAGGAATCAAACAAATAACTCATATTTACTATAAGTCGTCTATTGTTGAGACTGGAAAGAAGCCATTCTTGGTTTACTTGGTAAGTAATACAGTGTGACGTTTTTGTTAGCTGAGATGAAGAAATGATTCAGCAATCACATTCATATACACAGCCCTGTGTTGTGAGAATTATTTACCTTGGAACAAGGTTATAAGCCATTTCTTAAAACAAACTGACTATGAACAGCTGTTCCAAGAATTACTCATCTCACCCAAAGGTGAATTGCAGTAATAATAAAAATAAATAATAATAGAGGAATGACCACAGGGTCTATATAGATATACAATAAGGAAAACAGTTGGAAAGAAACAAGAAAAAGTAATGTTGGATAGGAAAAATACTTGTCATCAAAATATTATTACAGTACCAATTAAAACTGTGATTCAGCATATTGCTATAAAGTAAAGGAAGAAAGATAGACATGGAAGAAAGGCAAAGGAGATCCAAAATATGTATAACTGATGCCCCTTACACAGAGAACAAGATAAAAATATAATTCAAGAAAACTTTCAAGTCTGGATTCCAGAAATTATAAGGGCATGTTTCAGGAAAAAATTGGCATAGAACAGTCATACTAAAATCTCCTTATAAAGTTTCTAGATTTAAAGCTAAAGAATTTTAGGGGCACCTAGGTAAAAAGATAAAGGCGCTATAAAAGGAGAAACAGTGGTGGCCTTAGACTTCTTCACAGCAATATTCAATATTGGGAGAAAGTGGAGTAATACTTTTAAAACACTGAAGGAAAGAATGTGCGAGTAAGGAATATTATATCTGGACATATTGTCATTTACATATAAAAACAACAAGAGCAGCAACAACAAAATGTTTCTTAACATGAAAAAATAAGAGAATTTTCTTCATATGACCCCTTTTTGAAGATATTGGTGGAATAATTTTAGCTAACCAGTAGGTGAATGAAGAAATAAAAATAAATGGAGATGATCAATAGAATATAGATATAAAACCTCAAAATGTAGAAATAATGTACATAATAATAATTGGTGGAGAAAGGGGATTAAAAAACTGCAGATAGTAAAGTTGTGTCAAATTTTCTCATGAAAAAATAGAGATCATTTAAAAAGCTAGTAGCTCAAGTAATATAAATAGAATTATAAAGGTATTAAGGCAAACATTAGGAAAAACAGAAAAGTTATTCATACAATTCAGTGGGGAGGAGGAAGTTTAGTTATTTATGAAAGAACAAATGGTCAAAATAAATAAGGAAATAAAATCTATATTAAAGTATTGAGGGAGATTATACTGATATATGTATCTAACCTCTATATAATGAAAACTGAGGATAAATTCATTCTTGTGTACCAATGAAACATTTAAAAAATTGACCAAATTTCAGGGTATAAGGTACACCTGAATACATTTCAAAAAGTAGAAATAGGTGAGCCATGGTGGCTAACGCTTGTAATCCCAGCACTTTGGGAGGCGGAGGTGAGTGGATCACATGAGGTCAGGAGTTTGAGACCAGCCTGGCCAACATGGTGAAACCCTGTCTCTACTAAAAATACAAAACTTAGCTGGGCACGGTGGTGTGTACCTGTAATCTCAGCCACTCAGGAGGCTGAGGCACGAGAATCGCTTGAAGCTGGGAAGTGTGGAGGTTGCAGTGCATGAGATCACACCACTGCACTCCAGTCTGGATGACAGAGTGAGACTCTGTCTCCAAAAAAAAAAAAAAAAAAAAAGTAGAAACAGTTTTAATATATTCTATTCACTGTGCATAAATTAAAATCATGAAACTAAACAAAATAACAGCTGAGAAAGAATAACCTTCTCTTAAACACTAACTTTTTGAGTGGGTGCCGTGGCTCATGCCTATATTCCCAGCACTTTGGAAGGCCAAGGTAGAGGGTCACATGAGCCCAGGAGTTCAAGACCAGCGTGGGCAACATGGAGAAATCCCATTTCTACAAAAAAATACAAAATTTAGCCATGTGTGGCAGTGTGCACCTGTAATCCCAGCTACTTGGGAGGCTGAGGTGTGAGGATCACCAGAGTCTGGGAAGATTGAGGCTTTAGTGAGTCATGATTGTGCCACTGCACTTCAGCCTGAGTGACAGAGTAAGAATGCCTCAAAACAAAACAAAACAAAAAAATTAACTTTTTAAGTCAAAGAGGTTATCAAAACTGAAAGTGCCAGTTATCTAGAAAATAATGATAATGAAAACAAAACAAAAAGTTCATCAGGATACAGGTTTTCTTATATAGTACTTAGAGGAAAATTTATAATAATAAACAATAAAGGATGAAAACAGCTGAGTAAAGCACCCAGTTTTAATAGATTAAAAATATAAAAGCAAAACAAAGCTAAAGAAAGCAGAAAAATAAAAATAAGGATAAAACAAATTAATAAATTTTAAAGTGGATAACGTATATATAACAAGTCCAACAGCTGGTTCTGTGGGGAAACAATTTTTAAAGATAATCTAGCTTACTTAAATAAGACAAAAAGCAAGAAAACATATATAGAAAAAAAGCAATTATAATAGTAAAAGAGCCTCATATACAGGAAAGAAAGGAATTCACATGACTTTGTGTTCACATTTATAGAAATAAATTTGAGAATCCAGATACAATGTATAATTTTATAGAAAAATATAAATGACCAGGATTGACCCAGAGAGATAAAAATGTCATCTTATCATTTGTGATAGGAAAAATAAATGGATAAAACAATTTCCTCCTAAGAATCACTAGGTTTGATGGAGTCACAGGGGAATTCTATGAAATCTTTAAGGGTGAGAGAACTGCAATACAATTTAAACTATTCTTACACACACACACACACGCACACACCCATGCACGCACACACACATGTAAGTTTCCAAAACATTTTAGAATGAAACTAGCACTGATTTCAAAATCCAGCAGAGATTGAACAAAAGTTTGGACTATCAATTTCATTTATGAATACTGATGTAAAATCCCAAATTAAAAACTAGCAAATGGCATTCAGCAGCATATTAAAAAATTAATACATGCCGGGCATGGTAGCTCATGCCTGTAATCCCAGCACTTTGCGGGGCCAAGGCAGGAGGATTGCTTGAGCCCAGGTGTTTGAGACCAACCTGAGCAACATAGTGAAACCCCATCTCTCTCTCACACTCTCTATCTATATGAAATGAATGCAGCATGATGAAATTCATTCCAGGAATGTAAGAATTATTCATTGTTACAAAAATATATTACTAAAAGTTGCTACATTAATTGGTAAAATTAAAAAATAATATAGTGTTCATAGAAACTAAAAAATATTAAAATTCAATTTTCATTTCTGATTTTAAAAAATCTCTCAATGGGCTGGGTGCAGTGGCTCACGCCTGTAATTCCAGCACTTTGGGAGGCCGAGGTGGGCAGATCACGAGGTCAGGAGATCAAGACCATCATGACTAACACAGTGAAACCTCGCCTGTACTAAAAATACAAAAAATTAGCCGGGCGTGGTGGCGGGCGCCTGTAGTCCCAGCTACTCGGGAGACTGAGGCAGGAGAATGGCATGAAACTAGGAGGCGGAGCTTGCAGTGAGCCTAGATTGGGCCACTGCACTCCAGCCTGGGCGACAGGGCGAGACTCCATCTCAAAAAAAAAAAAAACTCTCAATGGATAGATTTATGTTTCTTTCTATGTAGAGTTTACATAGATTTATGTAGAAAAACATAAATTCAAGTAAATGAGATACTGGTTTTTGCCTATAATATTGCCAAAGATTAAAAAACTGATAGCTGCTGGTGGTAGTGTAAATATATACATGTATGCCACAAACACAGCATGATTCTTAACAGGAAAATGTTATAAACATTTCCATTAAAATTAAGAACAAGACCAAGATGTCCTTGCTCTTACTTAGCAAGTTCTAAGAGATTCTAGTCAATGCAATTAGGTTAAAACAACTGGAAAGAGAATATGCATGATTTCTATAAAGAAAAAATGTAAATACTAGTAAAAGACTAGTAAAAGAAGACTAACAAATGAAAAGGTGTACTGTAATTGATTTTGGATAGAAAGGATCAAAATCAGGAATACGTCAATATTCTGTAATCTATAAACTTTAAATAATCCCAATAAAAATATCAAAAGGATTTAATCTGTGGAATTATACAAACTGGTTCTGAAGCTCAAACAGAAAAAAATGCAAACAAGGAGAGCCAGAAAAAATTTGGATAAAAAAAGATGAAAGGAGGGGAAATTAGCCCTACTAGCTATGGACTCTTGTTATAAAGCTATAACAATTAGAACATTCTGGTATAGTTACATGAATAGACAGGCGGATCAGTAGAACAGAAGTGTAGACATAGATTCAAATACATATGGGAATATAGCCTATGATAAAGGTGGCATTTCAAATCAATGGAGAAAAGATGGATTATTCAATAAATGGTATTGGAACAATTGAGTAGCCATCTGGGAAAAATTTGAGTAATTAGCATGCTACAGCAAAATATATTCTCAATTGATTAAAGGTTTGAGCATAAAATGTAAAACCATAAAAATGCCTTAGAAAATTCTGGGGAATTATTTTTTATGGTCATAAGATGGAAAAAGTCTAAGTCTAACACAAAACTCAGTAGTCAAGAAGAAATGTGCGGTAGAATTTTATAAAATAAAACTATTTGATAAAGTTCATTCTTATCAAGTCAAAATATAACAAACAAATAAATATTTGTACCTCACAACAGAGGTGAAAAATACTTTGCTTATATAGAAAGACCTTCTACCAATAGATAAGTCCATATTTAAGAATATAATAGAAAAATAGTCAAAGATTATAAACACTGGTTCACAGAAAATGAAATACTCATGATTCTGGAAACCGAGCAGTTACTCAATCCTATTCACAATTAGAGAAACATAAATTCAAGTAACGAGATACTGTTTTTCACCTATGATATTGTCAAAGATTAAAAAACTTGATAACTGCTGGTGATAGTATAAATTTATACAATACACATGAAGGGAAATTTGCTACATTTATCGAAATTAGAAAGGTCTATATTTTTTGTTCTAGTCTTCTTTTGGATGCATATTTACTCTCTGGATAGATAAATGTATGAAATTACATATATACAAGTGTATTCACTTTGACACTGTATGTAATATCAAGAGTGAAAATAACATAAATTAATAAAATACTGATTAAGCATACTACATCCATGCCACCTAATTCTAAGCAGATGTAAAAAAGGATAATGGAGTTCCTTATATTCTGATAGAGAATTATCTTCAAAATATATTTAGTGAAAAAAACACAAGATGTATAAAAGTGTGCATAGTATGGTACCATTTGTTTTCAGAAAGGGAACACAATGTATATAAGAATGCATTTCCAAGGGCTGGGTGTGGTGGCTCACGCCTGTAACCCCACCACTTTGGGAGGCCGAGGTGGGTGGATCACCTGAGGTCGGAAGTTCGAGACCAGCCTCACTAACATGGAGAAACCCCGTCTCTACTAAAAATACAGAAAAATTAGCCAGGTATGGTGGTGCATGCCTGTAATCCTATCTACTTGGGAGGCTGAGGCAGGAGAATCGCTGAACCTGGGAGGTGGAGGTTGCAGTGAGCCAAGATTGTGCCATTGCACTCCAGCCTGGGCAACAAGAGTGAACCTCCGTCTCAAAAAAAAAAAAAAAGAAAAAAGAAAAAAAGAAAAAAAAATTTACCACATGCATAAAATGTCTACAGAATATACAAGTGTATAACAATGTTAATTGCATCTGGGGATGGGAAATAAATGCTGGAGACTTTTCAGTTTACACATCTTATAAAAGCAACCTGATGGCCTGGCGCGGTGGCTCAAGCCTGTAATCCCAGCACTTTGGGAGGCCAAGACGGGTGGATCACGAGGTCAGGAGATCGAGACCATCCTCGCTAACACGGTGAAACCCCATCTCTACTAAAAAATACAAAAAAACTAGCCGGGCGAGGTGGCGGGCGCCTGTAGTCCCAGCTACTCGGGAGGCTGAGGCAGGAGAATGGCGTAAACCTGGGAGGCGGAGCTTGCAGTGAGCTGAGATCCGGCCACTGCACTCCAGTCTGGGTGACAGAGCGAGACTCCGTCTCAAAAAAAAATAAAAATAAAAACAAATAAAAAATAAAAGCAACCTGATTACTTACATACAATAAGCTGAATTCAGTTAAAGTGTACAATTTGATTAATTTTTAGAGTTGCATACACCCATGAAACTACTGCTACAATCAAGATACTGAACATTTTCATCATTTCATCACCTCACATACCTTTTTAAAAATTGTATGATTTAATTAATTTTTTGTGATTGCATCTCTTACATTGGCCCCATCACCAAGCCCTAATATTTATTTATTTAATTATTATTATTTGTACATGAATAAGTTCTTCAGTGGTGATTTCTGAGATTTTGGTGTGCCCATCACCTGAGCAGTGTACACTGTACTCAATGTGCAGTCTTTTATCCCTCACATGCCTCCCACACTTTCCCGAGTCCCCAAAGTCCATTGTATCATTCTTATGCCTTTGTGTCCTTCTAGCTTAGCTCACACTTACAAGTGGGAACATACAATGTTTGATTTTCTGTTCCTGAGTTACTTCACCTAGAATAATGGTCTCCAATTCCATCCAGGCTGCCACAAATACCATTAATTTATTTCTTTTTGTGGCTGAGTAGTATTTCAAATATATATATGTCACACCCCCCCCCCCCATTATCCAGTCATTAATTGATGGGCATTTGGGCTGGTTCCATATTTTTGCAATTGTGAAATGTGCTGCTACAAACACGCGTGTGCAAGCATCTTTTTCTTATAATGACTTCTCTTCCTTTGGGTAGATACCCAGGAGTGGTATTGCTGGATCAAATGGTAAATCTAGCTGAGCATGGTGGCTCACGCCTATAATCCCAGTACTTTGGGAGGTCAAGGCAGGCTGATCACCTGAGGTCAGGAGTTTGGGACCAGCCTGGCCAACATGGTGAAACTCCATCGCTACTAAAAATACAAAAATTAGCCAGGCGTGGTAGCACACACCTGTAATCCCAGCTACTTGGGGAGCTGAGGCACGAGAATCACTTGAATCTGGGAGATGGAGGTTGCAGTGAACTGAGATTGCACCACAGCACTCCAGCCTGGGCGACAGAGTGAGACTCTGTCTCAAAACACAAACAACAAAAGCAACTGGTTGATCTACTTTTAGTTCTTTAAGGAATTTCAACACTGTTTTTGATAGTGATTGTACTGGTTTACATTCCCACCAGCAGTGTAAAAGTGCTCCTTTTTCACCACATTCATGCCAACATCTATTGTTTTTTGACTTTTTGATTATGGCCATTCTTGTGGGAGTAAAGTCATATCACATTGTGGTTTTGATTTGATTTCCCTGATCATTAGTGATGTTGAGCATTTTTTTCATATGTTTGTTGGCCATTAGTATATCTTCTTTTGAGAATTGTCTATTCATTTCTTTAGCCCACCTTTTGATGGGATTGCTTGTTTTTTCTTGCTGATTTGTTTGAATTCCTTGTAGATTCTGGATATTTTTCCTTTGTTGGAAGCATAGATTGTGAAGATTTTCTCCCACTCTATGGGTTGTCTGTTTACTCTGCTGATTATTTCTTTTACTGTGCAGAAGCTTTTTAGTTTAATTAAGTTCCATCTATTTATCTTTGTTTTTGTTGCATTTGCTTTTGGGTTCTTGGTCATGAAATCTGTGCCTAAGCCAATGTCTAGAAGGGATTTTCTGATGTTATCTTCTAGAATTTTTATGGTTTCAGATCTTAGATTTAAGTCTTTGATCTGTCTTGAGTTGGTTTTTGTACAAGGTGAGATAGGAGGATCCAGTTTCATTCTTCCACATGTGACTTGATAATATCCCAGCACCATTTGTTGAATAGGGAGTCCTTTCTCCACTTTATGTTTTTGTTTGCTTTGTCGAAGATCAGTTTTATTTATATCAGTAAGTATTTGGCTTTATTCCTATTTTCTCTATTCAGTTCCATTGGTCTATGTGCTTATTTTTATACTAGTACCACACTGTTTTGGTGACTATGGCCTTATAGTATGAAGTCAGGTAATGTGATGCCTCCAGATTTGTTCTTTTTGTTTAGTCTTGCTTTGGCTATGCAGGTTCCTTTTTAGTTCCCATATGAATTTTAGGATTTTTTTTTCTAGTTCTGTGAAGAATGATGGTGGCATTTTGAGAGGAATTGCATTAATCTTGTAGATTGCTTTTGGCAGTATGGTCATTTTCACAATATTGATTCTGCTCATTCATGAGCATAGAGGGTGTTTCCATTCGTTTGTGTCGTCTACAATTTCTTTCAGTGGTGTTTTGAAGTTTTCTTTGTAAGGTCTTTCACCTCCTTGGTTAGGTATATTCCTAAGTATTTTATTTTTTTGCAGCTATTGTAAAGGGAGTTGAGTTCTTGATTTGATCCTCAGCTTGGCTGCTGTTGGTGTATAGCAGAGCTACTAATTTGTGTACATTAATTTTGTATTCTGAAACTTTGCTGAATTCATTTACCAGTCCTCAGGGTTTTTTGGATGAGTCTTTAGAGTTTTCTAGGTATACAATCATGTCATCAGCAAACAGTGACAGTTTGACAGTTTGACCTCCTCTTTACTGATTTGGATGCCCTTTGTTTCTTTCTCTTGTTGGATTGCTCTGGCTAGGAATTTCAGTATTATGTTGAATAGAAGTGGTGAAGGTGGGCATCCTTGTCTTGTTCCAGTTCTCAGGGGGAATGCTTTCAATTTTCCCTGTTCAGTATAACGTTGGATGTGGGTTTGTCACAGATGACTTTTATTACCTTAAGATATGTCCCTTCTATGATGATTTTGTTGAGGGTTTTAGTCATAAAGCATTGTTGGATTTTGTCAAATGCTTTTTTGGCATTGATTGAGATGATCATGTGATTTTTGTTTTTAATTCTGTTTATGTGGTGTATTACATTTATTGATTTGGGTATGTTAAACCATCCCTACATCCTGGTATGAAATCCACTTGATCATAGTGGATACTTTTTGATATGCTGTTGGATTCCATTAGCTAGTATTTTGTTGAGGATTTTTGCATTGTGTTCATCAGGGAAATTGGTCTGTAGTTTTCTCTTTTTGTTATTTCCTTTCCTAGTTTTGGTATTAGCGTGATACTAGCTTCACAGAATGATTTAGGGAGGATTTCCTTTTTCTCCATCTTAGGATTGGTACCAATTATTCTTTGGATGTCTGATACAATTCAGCTGTGAATCTGTCTGGTCCTGGACCTTTTTTGTTGGTAACTTTTTAATTACCAATTTTCAGTCTCACTGCTTATTATTGACCCGTTCAGAGCTTCTATTTCTACCTGGTTTAATCTAGGAGGGTTGTATATTTTCAGCAATTTATCCATCTCCTCTATGTTTTCTAGTTTATGTGCATAAAGGTGTTCATAGTAGCCTTGAATGATCTTTTGTATTTCTGTGGTATTGGTTGTAATATCTCCTGTTTCATTTCTAATTGAGCTTATTTGGATCTTCTTCTTTTCGTAATTAATCTCACTAATAATCTACCAATTTTATTTACCTTTTCAAAGAACCAGCTTTTTGTTTCATTTATCTCATACATATGTATATATGTATATATATGTGTGTATATATAGTATGTGTATATATGTATATATCTGTATATATAGTATGTGTATATATACATATATATGTATATATACATGTTGGTAAATACTTATGTGTTAGGTGAGTCTCTTGAAGACAGGAGATAGTCGGTTGGTAAATTCTTATCCATCCTGCTATTCCATATCTTTTAAGTGGAACATTTAGGCCATTTACATATACATATACATACGTATATATACACATATACACGTATATACACATATACGTATATATACACATATATACGTATATATACACATACTATATATACACATATATAAATATATGTATATATACACATAGAAGTCTATGTATACATACGTGTATATATACGTGTATATATGTATATACATATACATATGTGTGTATATATATAGTTTCAATTTCATTTAGTTCTGCTCTGATCTTTATTTCTTTTCTTCTGCTGGGTTTGGGTTTGTTCTTATTTCTCTAGTTCCTTGAGATGTGACCTAAGATTATCTGTTTGTACTCTTTCAGACTTTTTGATGTAGGCATTTAATGCTATGAACTTTCCTCTTAGCACTGCCTTTGCTGTATCCCAGAGGTTTCAGTAGGTTGTGTTACTATTATCATTCAGTTCAAAGAATTTTTAAATTTCCATCTTGATTTCATTGTTGATCCAGCAACCACTCAAGACTAGGTTATTTAACTTCCATGTATGTGCATGGTTTTGAGGTTTCCTTTTGGAGTTGATTTCCAGTTTTATTCCACTGTGGTCTGAGAGAGTATGTGCTATAATTTCAATTTTCTTAAATTTGTTGAGACTTGTTTTGTGGCCTATCATATGGTCTATCTTGGAAAATGTTTCATGTGCTGATGAATAGAATGTATATTCTGCAGTTGTTGGGTAGAATGTTCTGTAAATATCTAGAGTATAGTTTAAGTCCGTTGTTTCTTTGTTGACTTTCTATCCTGATGACCTGTCTAGTGCTGTCAGTGGAGTACTGAAGTCTCCTACTATTATTGTGTTGCCATCTATCCCATTTCTTAGGTCTAGTAGTAATTGTTTTATAAATTTGGGAGCTCTAGTGTTAGGTGCATATATATTTAGGATTGTGATATTTTCCTGTTGAACTTGTCCTTTTATCATTATATAATGTCCCTCTTTGTCTTGTTTAACTGCTGTTGCTTTAAAGTTTGTTTTGTCTAATGTAAGAGTAGCTACTCCTGTTTGCTTCTGGTGTCCATTTGCATGGAATATCTTTGTCCACCCCTTTACCTTAAGTTTATGTGAATACTTATGTGTTAGGTGAGTCTCTCAAAGACAGGAGATAGTTGGTTGGTAAATTCTTATCCATTCTGCCATTCCATATCTTTTAAGTGGAACATTTAGTCCATTTACATTCAATGTTAGTGTTGAGATGTGAGGTACTATTCTATTAATCATACTATTTGTTGCCTGAATACCTTGTGGGTTTTTTTTCATTTTATTATTGCTTTATAGGTCCTATTAGATTTATGCTTTAAAGAGATTCTACTTTGGTGTATTTTGAGGATTCATTTCAACATTTAGAGCTTCTTTTAGCAGTTCTTGTAGTGCTGGCTTGGTAGTGGTGAATTCTCAGCATTTGTTTGACTGTATCTTTCCTTCATTTATGAAGCTTAGTTTCACTGGATACAAGATTCTTGGCTGTTACTTGTTTTGTTTAAGGAGATTGAAGATAGGATTGCAATCCCTTCTAGCTTGTAGGATTTCTGCTGATAAATCTGCTATTAATCTGATAGGTTTTCCTTTATAGGTTACCTGATGCTTTTGCCTCACAGCTCTTAAGATTCTTTGTCTTGACTTTAGATAACCTGATGATCTTTTTGCAATGAATTTCCCAGTTGTTCTTTGAGCTTCTTGTATTTGGATGTCTAGATCTACAAGGCTAGGGAAGTTTTCCTTGATTATTCCCTCAAATATGTTTTCCAGACTTGTAGAGTTCTCTTTTTCCTTGGGAACGCTTAGTATTATTAGGTGTGGTCATTTAACACAATCTCAAACTTCTTGGAGGCTTTGTTCATTTAAAAAGATTTTTTTTCTTTGTTTTTGTTGGATTGGGTTAATTTTAAAGCCTTGTCTTTGAGCTCTGATTTTCCTTTTTTTTTTTTTTTTAATTAAGTTCTAGGGTACATGTGCACAACATGCAGGTTTGTTACATATGTATACATGTGCCATGTTGGTGTGCTGCACCCATTAACTCGTCATTTACATTAGGTATATCTCCTAATGCTATCCCTCCCTCCCTCTCCCCACAATAGGACACAGTGTGTGATGATCCCCTTCCTGTGTCCAAGTGTTCTCATTGTTCAATTCCCACCTATGAGTGAGAACATGCGGTATTTGGTTTTCTGTTCTTGCAATAGTTTGCTGAGAATGATGGTTTCCAGCTGCATCCATGTCCCTACAAAGGATACGAACTCATCCTTTTTTATGGCTGCATAGTATTCCATGGTGTATATGTGCCACATTTTCTTAATCCAGTCTGTCATTGATGGACATTTGGGTTGGTTCCAAGTCTTTGCTATTGTGAATAGTGCCACAGTAAATATATGTGTGCATGTGTCTTTATAGCAGCATGATTTATAATCCTTTGGGTATATACCCAGTAATGGGATGGCTGGGTCAAATGGTATTTCTAGCTCTAGATCCTTGAGGAATCGCCATACTGTTTTCCACAATGGTTGAACTAGTTTACAGTCCCACCAACAGTGCAAAAGTGTTCCTATTTCTCCACATCCTCTCCAGCACCTGTTGTTTCCTGATTTTTTAATGATTGCCATTCTAACTGGTGTGAGATGGTATCTCATTGTGGTTTTGATTTGCATTTCTCTGATGGCCAGTGATGATGAGCATTTTTTCATGTGTCTGTTGGCTGTATAAATGTCTTCTTTTGAGAAGTGTCTGTTCATATCCTTTGCCCACTTTTTGATGGGATTGTTTGTTTTTTTCTTGTGAATTTGATTGAGTTCTTTATAGGTTCTGGATGTTAGCCCTTTGTCAGATGAGTAGATTGCAAAAATTTTCTCCCATTCTGTAGGTTTCCTGTTCACTCTGATGGTAGTTTCTTTTGCTGTGCTGCATCACGCTACCTGACTACAAGGCTACAGTAACCAAAACAGCATGGTACTGGTACCAAAACAGAGATACAGACCAATGGAACAGAACAGAGCCCTCAGAAATAATACCACACATCTACAGCCATCTGATCTTTGACAAACCTGACAAAAACAAGAAATGGGGAAAGGATTCCCTATTTAATAAATGGTGCTGGGAAAATTGGCTAGCCATAAGTAGAAAGCTGAAACTGGATCCTTTCCTTACTCCTTATACGAAAATTAATTCAAGATGGATGAGAGACTTAAATGTTAGACCTAAAACCACAAAAACCCTAGAATAAAACCTAGGTAATACCATTCAGGACATAGGCATGGGCAAGGACTTCATGTCTAAAACACCAAAAGCAACGGCAACAAAAGTCAAAATTGACCAATGGGATCTAATTAAACTAAAGAGCTTCTGAGCTCTGAAATTTTTTCTTCTACTTGTTCAATTCTATTGCTGAGACTTTCCAGTGCATTTTGCATTTCTCTAAGTGTGTCCTTCATTTCCAGAATTTGTGATTGTCTTTTGTTTATGCTATCTATTTCACTGGAGATTTTTCCATTCATATCCTGTATCATTGTTTTTATTTCATTAAGTTGAACTTCATGTTTCTCTGGTGCCTCCTTGATTAGCTTAATAATAGACCTTCTGAATTCTTCTGGCAATTCAGAGATTTTATCTTTGCTGGTGAGCTGGTATAATCTTTTGGGGGTATTAAATAGTCTTGTTTCATCATATTACCAGAATTGTTTTTCTGGTTCCTTCTGTTTTGGGTAGACTATGTCAGAGAAAAGATCTGGGACTCAAGGGCTGCTGTTCAGATTCTTTTGTCCCATGAAGTGCTTCCTTGATTTGGTGCTTTCCCCCTTCTTCTAGGGATGAGGCTTCCTGAGAGCCAAACTGCCGTGATTGTTATTTCTCTTCTGGATTTAGCCACCCAGCAGAGCTACTGGGCTCCAGGCTGGTCCTGGGGAATATCTGCAGAGTCCTGTAATGTTATCCATCTTCAGGTCTTTCAGCCATGGATACAAGCACCTGCTCTGGTGGAGGTAGCAGGGAAGTGAAGTAGACTCTGTGAGGGTCCTTGGTTGTATTTTTAAGTGCACTGATTTTGTGTTGGCTGGCCTCCAGCCAAAAGATAGCACCTTCAAAAGTGCATCAGCTGCAGTAGTATAGGGAGGATACAAGCTTGCCCAAGTATCAGGTGGTGGGCAGGGCTATAGAGCTCCCAAGAGATTATGTCCTTTGTCTCCAGCTACCAGGGTAGGTGGAGAAAGATCATCATGTTGAGGTGGGGTTGGGTTGTCTGAGCTCAGACTCTCCTTGGGTAGAGCTTGCTGCAGCTGCTGTGGGGGATGGGGGTGTGGTTTCCCAGGCCAATGGAGTTATGGTCCCAGAGGGATTATGGCTGCCACTGCTGCATCACACCAGTTGCCAGGAAAGTGGGGGAAAGCCAGCAGCCACAGGCCTCATCCGTCTCCCATGCAGCCCAAAAGTCCAGTCTCACTCCCACCATGCCCCCTCAAACAGCACTGAATTTATTTCCAGGCAACCAGTGAGCAAGTCTGAGAACTTGTCCTAGGTTACGAGACTCCCAGCTGAGAAAGAAAGTGGACTCACAGTTTCTTGGCTGTCTTAACAGAACCTGCAGTTGCATTCCACCTCCTTCAAAGGGTTTGTGGATTCTCTTGGCTTTCCCTGTATGTTCCTGTAGGAGTTCTTGGAGCAAGAGTTCACAGTGTGAGTCTCCACACACTGCTTTGTCTGTCCAGGTGGGAGCTGCAAGTTAGCCCTGCCTCCTATCTGCCACTTTTTCTGTATCACATACCTTTGCAATTTACTCCTTCCTCCACTCCTAGCTTCATTGTTTCATTTTTTATGTAAGTGTTATCAAGATATCATTCACATATCATCCAATCCACCCAGTTAAGGTATACAATTCATTACTCAAAGTTGAACACTTTTTCATGTGCTTACTGGCCATTCATATACCTTCTTTTATGAAATTATTATTCAAATCCATTGCTCATTTTTAATTTGTTTGCCTTTTTATTATTGAGTTATTATTTCTTTTTAATTTCCAGATTTAGGCACCTTGCTATACATGTATGCAAATATTTTTTCTGTTTAATGATTTGCCTTTTTGTTTCCTTAATAGTGATTTTTGAAGAATAATAATTTGAAATTTTGATGATGTCTAATTTATCATTTTTTTCATTTATAATTTGTGATTTTGATGTACTATGTAAGAAATCTTTGCCTATCTCAAGGTCACAAAGATTTTCTCTTGTGAACAAAAAATTTTTCTTTGTGAAAATTTTGTCTAGAAATTTTACAGTTTTAGCTTTTACATTTAGTTCTATCACTGTTTTATGCTGTGTGTGATAAAAGTTGATGTTCATTTTTCCCCTCATATATATCCAGTAAAAACAACACCATATGTTAGAAAATTTTCCTTTTACCACTGAAATGTCTTTTTACCCTTGCTAAAGTCAATTGATCACATGTGTGTGATCCATATCTGGACTTTGTATTCCATTCCATTTTTCTACATGTTTACTTTTATGCTAACACTACATTATCTTGAACTCTGTCATTTTGTAATAATTCTTGATGTAAGGTATATAAGACCTCCAGCTTTGTTCTTACTTCAAGATTTATTTTACTATTTTAGGTTCATTGCATTTCCATATACATTTTAAAATTAGCTTGTCAGTTTCTACAAAAAGATTGCTAGAACCTATAATTTGGAAAAAAGTAATATTTAATAGTCTTGTGTCCTGTACTCTATGAACATGGTAGATAGCTCCATTTATTTAGGTCTACTTTAATTTCTCTTAGTAATGTTCTGTAATTTTCAGTAGATGCTGTTTCATTGCTATTGTTAAGGGTTTTTTGTTTTAAGATTTTATTTTCCTTTTTTTTTTTGCTAGCAAATAGAAACACAACTAATTATTTCGGTGTAAAGTATTATGCCCCAAATTCAAGTGGCTTAAAACAACAATGAGCACTTATCTCTTGCCATTTCTGTGGGTTTGATATTCAGGTGTAGCTTACTTGGTTTTGTTGTGGGTCTCTCATGAAGGTTCAGTCAAGATGTTGACTGGGCCTGGATCATCTGAAAGCTTGACTGGGGCTGCAGGGTCTGCTTCCAAGATGGCTCACTCATGTGTCTGGCAAGTTGATGGCAATTTGGATAGAAGTCCTCAATTTCTTTACATATGAACTTCTTCATAGAGCTGCTTGAGTGTTTTCATGACATCGTAGCTGGCTTCTCCCAGAACAAGTGATTCAAAAGAAAGCAAGGCAGAAGCTGTAGTGCCTCTTGTGATCTACACTCAGAAGTCACATGTCATTATCTCCACAATATCCAGTTGGTCACACAGGTCAGCATTATTTTGTATGGGAGGGAACCATACAAGGGCATGAATACCAGCAGATGAGGGTCACTGGGAGCCATCTTGAAGGCTGGCTGTTTGACTTGGTGTGGTATTTTTTTGTGTTTGTCCTGCATTTTTCATGCTTTTTGAACATGTAGGCTTATTATTTTTATCAATTTTAGAATATATTCGACTATTATTTCTTTAAATTTTTTTTCTACTTCTTCCTCTCTTATCTCTCAATCTGAGACTCCAATTACATGTACATTAGACTGCTTGTCTGATATCTTACTAAGGTTTCATTCATTTTTTTCCAGCCTTTTTGCTCGCTTTGCTTGATTTAGGATAGTTTCTATTGCTATATCTTCAATTTTACTAATCTTTTTTTTTTACAATGTCTAAGCTGCTGTTAAGTTCATTAAGTGAATCTTCTTTCACTTCATATATGTTATTTTTGGACTCTAGAACATTGTGTGGCTCCTTTTCATATATTCAACTTCTTTATTTATGTCCTTGCTTTCTCTTAAATTGCTGAGTTTTGATAGTAGTTCTTCTAAAGTCCTTGTCTGCTAATTGTACTTCTCAGCCACTTTTGTGTTTATTTCCACTCACTTATTTTTCTCATGATTAAGGATCACATCTTGATACTTCTTGGCATATCTAACAATTTTTTATTGAATGTTAGATGTTAGGAATGTTACATTATTGACTGCTTGGATTTTGTTGTCTTAGAGTATTGATGTTTGCTTTGGCAGGCAGTTACTTGCATATCACTTTTATCCTTTTGAGGCTTGTTGTTAAGCTTTGTTAGGATAGGTCTAGAGTAGCCTTATTGTAGAGCTAGTTTATTCCTACTACTAAGGCTTGGCTTTTCTGTAGTCTTTATTGAATACCTAGGTATTCAAATGGAGTCTTTACACTCCAAGGAATAACAAGTCGAATGTCATTCTGCCCTGAATGAGCTCAGAGAACTGTTCAGATAGAAAACCCTGGCAGTTGTTCTTTGCCTGGATTTGTGGAGTTCACTTACACATGTGCAGTTTTGGCTTCAGCCACTCAATGGGACTCCTATGCAGGTTTCTGGCATTCTTCCTTTGTGTGGCTCCTCCCTCTCTGGAATACTGCCCTGTAATTTCCAGCTGCCTCAGCCTTTCTGAGCTCCTCTCTCTCCTCAATTCAGAGAAACTGCCAAGCTCTGCATGGGCCCCCTTTCCTGCCCTGAGGTTAGGAAATTGCTTCCAGGCTGCAAGTCATGCTTTCAGGGATCATAGACCTACACTGCTTCTTGTCTAATGCTGGAAAACAGACATTTTATATATTTCATTTAGTTTTCTAGTTGTTTATGGGTTATGGAGGTAAAAGTGCAAAGGCCATGCAATTACTATTCCTTCATGGAAGGAAGCAAAAGTCTTTCCCCTCTTGATTTTAAAATACATGGCTACTTGGGGGGCTGAGGTAGGAGGATCCTTTGAGCCAGTGGTGGAGGTTGCAGTGAGCTGAGATCACACCACTGCACTCCAGCCTGCGTGACAGAGTGAGATCCTGTCTCAAAAAAATAAATAAAATAAAATAATAAAATAAATGGGAAGAAGTATTAAAAGGAAAAGAAAACAATTCCAAATAATAAAAATAGTATTAGCTAGAGTGTATAAAACCAGGCCACATTAAAAAACTACTGGTTAAAATTTAGATTAGAACAATCTTTAGAAGTGTATTTTGGCAAAAAAAGAATAAAAAGCTTAAATTTTTATTTTTATTTTTATTTTTTATTTATTTATTTATTTTTTACTTTTGAACTGGAAATTCTTCTTCTAGGTATTTATCCAGAAGAAATAATCAGACATATATGAAAGTTTTAATTAAATGATGATAGTAATGAAGTGGCTACATTGTCTGGGTAATTGTTGCATGCCAGGAAAATTCAGGACACAGACACACGCTAGGAGTTTAGGAGCAGAGGTTTAATAAATGGAAGAGAAGAAAAAGAGACAGCTCTCTCCATAGAGAGAGGGGTCTCCAAGGGAAAGGACCGGCTGGTGCTGAATACACTGAATTTTATAGTCCACTTTGAGGAGGCAGTATCTGATTTACAGAGCGCTCACAGATCGGTTCGATCACATAAGGTATGAAGTTTACTTAGCTTGCTGGGAAGGCTGGTTGTCCCACCTTAATCTTATTAGGCAAATAGACTTTCTAGTTGATCTGCCCATCTTGTCTGCCCTTATAGTACATGTGGCTGGCAAAGACAGGAAGATGGAGCCACCATCTTGAAAATGTCTAGTCCTTAGCTCCTTTGTTTTTGAGACAGAGTCTTGCTCTGTCGCCCAGGCTGGAGGGCAGTGGCGCAATCCTGGCTCACTGCAGGCTCCGCCTCCCGGGTTCACGCTATTCTCCTGCCTCAGCCTCACGAGTAGCTGGGACTACAGGCGCCCGCCACCACGCCCAGCTAATTTTTTGTATTTTTGGTAGAGGCAGGGTTTCAACGTGTTAGCCAGGATGGTTTCAATCTCCTGACCTTGTGATCCGCCCGTCTCGGCCTCCCAAAGTGCTGGGATTACAGGCGTGAGCCACCGCGCCAGGCCTAGTCCTTAGTTCCTGCCAGCATTCACTCAGGCAAGCTCCCAGCTTGCTCCTCTACGTCTGCAGCTCACCTTTACAGGCTGATCTTTGTTAGAAAATGATTTGGGGCTGCTTTTCATTAAAAAGAAAAGCTTTACCAGGGATTCCCATACCCTTGCTATCTGCCTAAGTGATTTCTTCTTAACTGCAGTATCAGTAAGGAAATTTTTAATCTAAAAAAAAAAAAAAATTAACCAAAATATTCAACAGTATAAAACTGATTGAATAAATTTGTTCATGCATCCACATAATAGCATGCTATATGACTACAATGATCTTGGAGAATATAACTTAATGATATGGGAAAATGCTTTAATAATTTTAATGCTTTAGAAAATCAGATTACAAAAAAAGTTGTTCAGTTTAATCACAACAATATTAATCTATTATGACTATGATGTAGAGAATACAAAAATATTAGTCCCTGTATGATGTAATTCTATAAATATTTTATTCTTTGTGCTTTTCTAGGTTTTCTGAACTTTCGACAACAAACATAAAATTACTTTTTAAATTTTAAAATATTTATTTTTAAATGCTTCATTAGATTAGTTCACAGTTACATGATAGTTGGAATCTAGATAAATGGCAGTAAGAGAGCCAACATAGAGTAGTAGTACAGGCTATGAAATCTGGATTTAAATTCTGTTGTACAGTTGGCTAGATGAATGATCTTGAATACATTTCATAACTTCTTTGAGTCTCTATTGTCTTATCTGCAAAATTGGTATAAAGATGCTGCTCACCTTTTTATGGTTCCTGTAAGAATTAAATGAAGTAATTCATTTAAACTCTTAGCATGACAAGATTCTGTGAGTCTGAGTTAATGCACTGTAGTATTATAATTATTTTTACTCCTAGTGACAACAACAACTACTACTATTACCAATAAAACAATTAGGATAAAGGAGCTTATGAAGCATGGGTACATGATAAGATTAAGAGAAGAGGGTTGAAAGGGGAGCAAAAGCAAGATTGAAGCATTACTAACGTCACGACTTTTCTTACCAGCATTGCTGAAAATAACACAACAAAAACAACCTCAAACTGGGGAATGAGGAATTCTTTTCAAGATAATTGAGGTATGCACTTAACTTTTAAAATTCTTAAGAGAGACAGAAATCACACCCCTGCTCAGTTTACAAAGAGGTTTTTTGAGTGGAAAATAACTCTTTAAGTGAGGAAATGAATTCTAGGCCTTTCAGGTACTATATACAATACAATACTGATATACAATACAATACTGATGAGATGCCATATGACTGCTGTAGACTGAATGCTTGTACCCCTCCTCCCACATTCATATGGTGAAATCCTAATACTAATTAATATTAGTAGATGGGACTTTAGGAGGTAATTAGGTCATGAGGGTGAAGCCCTCATGAATGAGATTAGTATTCTTAAAAAAGAAGTCCCAAGAGATCCCTTGTCCTTTCTGCCATGTAATGTTATAGTGAAAAGATGGTTGTCTGGGAGGTGAGCCCTCACCAGACACTGAATCTGCAAGTACCTTAATCTTGAACTTCCCAGCCTCTAGAACTGCGAGAAATGCATTTCTGTTGTTTATAAGCCACCCAGTTATGGAATTTTGTTTCAGCAGTCTGAATGCACTAAGGCAATGACTTGATGGCTCAGTTTTGCTACCTGTCAACTAGGAAAAACATTTTGGTAGGCATTTAAATGAAATATATAAAATGAATACTTTACAAATATCTAAGAATTGAGCATTATTCTCCCCTTTCAGTGCTATCACCATGGGGCAAACCACCATCAGCTTTTGTATCACTGCTTCTTCCCTGTGCCCTTGAAGTCTGTTCTCTATACCAGCGGTCTCCCAAACATTTTCGCACCAAGGACCAGTTTCATGGAAGACAATTTTTCCATGGACCAGGGTCGGGGAGATGGTTTTGGGGTGAGACTGTTCCACCTCAGATCATCAGGCATTAAATTGTCATAAGGAGGGTGCAACCTAGTTTCCTTGCATGAGCAGTTTATAATAGGGTTCATGCTCTTATGAGAATCTAATGCCACTGATAATCTTCCTGAAGGCAGAGCTCAGGCAGTAATGCTTGCTCACCTGCCACTCACCTCCTGCTGTGCAGCCTGGCTCCTAACAGGCCACAGACTGGTACCAGTCCATGGTATGGGGGCTGGGGACCCCTACTCTACACAATACCGGGGTTGATACTTTTAAAATACAACTCAAGTCAAGTCAATGGCAGATAACTCTAGGCCAAGAGAGACACATGTGCAACAGCAGAAGGGCACTGAGCAGCAAGGTGTCCTTGGGAAACTATAAGAGTTTGGGATTGGTAGACCTTTGTGTAAATTTTGGGGACTGAGTTGAAGAGAGAGAGAGAGACCATAGCTTGAGATTTCACATATGATTGCCTGAGGTGTGTGTTATAGGTAATAAACAACTATTGAATAAATTTAAGCAGAGGAGTGATAATGTCAAATTAATATTTTAGAAAGATAATTCTGAAAATGCTGGGGACTATGGACTTGATAAGGAGAAAACTGGTGGGAGAAAAATGAGATTAGAGTTTGAACATTGAGGAGCTTATTGTCTAGGACAGTGGTGCACAGACTCTTTTGACCCTGACCCACATAGGTGGGACAAAAAATACCTTAACATACTTCAGGAATTTCAGTCTCTAGTACTAAATGAATTTAGAGAACAAAGACTCTGAATAGAACCAAGTTTTACTCAATAAGAGAAGAATGTGAGTTTAGAGATTTAGACATACATATAATCATTTTGTAGCTTATTGGGAGATCTTTCATGGCCAACCAGCAGGCTTAACATCCCATATTGAGAATCAGTGGGTTGGAAAAGAGATAGTTATTATGTGGAAATAGAGGGGAAATGACAGATGTGAAAGTTATTCATGAGGTACAATTGAAAAGACCTGGAGATTAATTGATCTGGGATTTGAAGAAGAGGAAGGAGTCAAAGTTGACATCTATGTTTCTGGCTCTGGTGGTTATGCATGACCAACAGAGATAGGAATTCAAGAGGAAAATCAGATCTGGGGAGATGGGCTTTGCTTCAGACAGAAGTGTGAAGGTTTTTTTTGCATCATCCCACTGAGGATATCTAGTTGACAATGGACTAAAGCATAGGGGAGATATTTGGGCTGGGTATGGTAAAATGGCACAGAATTTCTCACACACTGTGAGTGGTGCTGCCCCTAGAAGGGGCATTTTGAAATATATGAGTTGTTTTTTGTTGTCACAATGACTGGGTGTGGCATTGCTGACATGTATGAGAGGGGACCAGGATGCTAAATGTTCTGAAATAAAAGGGCAGTCCTAAACAGTGAATTGTCCCACTCAAAATGCCAACCAATTATGTCGCCATTGGGAAACACTGGAGCCTTGGAAGGGAGAGGGTGCAGGGTGAGCAGAAAAGAGGCCACAGTTAGGACAGGAGAGGACCTAGGAACAGAAAGTGAGAAGATTGAGGAAGAATAGGCAACAAGTAGTGGCCTAGAAGCCAAGGAAAGGAGAGAGTTTCAGGAAGACTCAGCAGTATCAAAGACAGAGAGGTTAAGAGGCCTTGTAGAGCAAGTCCTGAAATGTAAAGTAGATTGCGCCAGTGTCGGTGCTTTTCTATGGGAACTGAGCAGGGCAACGGTGAGGAAAGCTGCTGGCATGCTTTGGGCTATTTGCACTCACTCCCATAATTATGAAGTGTTTTTCGATCAGAAATAAAAAGGATACGTTTTTAAACTGAAATAAGAATTTGTGAATCTGCCTAGATAAATAGCAGTGACAAATGATTCTTTCATTTCTGTAATTAGCATATTGCTTGGAAGAGAGTTTTTAATGTATCTCAATAGTGCTACTTTTTATTTGTAACATCAGTATTTTATAAGAGTATGTCCTATTTTAGTTGTAGTGGTCTAGTTACTTAATTACCACTTCATTTTACAGATTGAGAAAGAGAGAATCAGAAAGTTTAACTCACCTATGAAGTTATGCATAGAATGCAAGAAATTTGAGCTATTAAATTCCTTATCTATGAATATTAGGTGCCTCCTCCCTCTGGTTGCTCCTTGCTTTGCTTAGAAAGAAAAGCTAAATTTGCTAAGGTATTCTGAGCTTATCTGCTATGGACAAAGTTCTGTCTGAAATTTCTTAATTTTGTTTGCATTTTTGTCATTCTTCCCTCCCTGCCTCCCTTCTTCCTTTCTTCCTTTTGCCCTCCTTTCCTCCCTCCTCTCCTTTCCTTTCCTCTCCTCTCTTTCTTTTCTTCCTTTGTTCCTTCCTTCCCTCCTTCCTTCCATTTTTCCTTTCTTCTTCACTTTCTCCCTTTATTCTTTCCACCATTTGTAATCAGAAAGAATTGAAACCAATTTCTGAAGATACGTGAAACATACAAAACAGCAGCTATAAAAGGCAGAATGAAAGAAGGAAAGGCAGGGGGCATTAAATAAAAAGGAGACATCTGTTGTTTTGAGGCAGTGAAATAAGGTGTTGAGAGGTAAAGTTGATGCTGAGGGGTGTTCCTAGTAATGAAGATAGAGCCAGGGATTTTTATGTTACACATGGGTTGTTGGTAACTTGGGGATTTTGAACACTACTGGTATCTGGGAATGTCAAGACTGGAAGCCACAACTTTTGGATTCTTAAATCCTAACTTTCTGCCCTAGACTACATAGGACAGATGACACTGTGAAGCCCAAATCCCTTGCCTAAGGGAAAAGAGCAGTTTGCAAGCTTCAGTGGCACCACCCAATGAAGGAATAAAAAAGGAGTAGGTGGGATGAGTAGGGATGGAATGTGCCCAGGAAAGGTGGGGCTCCCTGAGTGTCAGGGAAGGCCAGGACGAGCACGGAGTGTGTTGACTGCAAGAACTGCAAGTTGTTCTTGGCAGCCTTAAGCGTCAGGAGGTCCCATGACAAGCCTGTGTTAAGGAGACAGGAAATTATCTAGAAGGCAATCCTCTTTGGGACAAGACAGAATATTTAGCAGGCTATGCAAGATGGGATGTGTGGAGAATACAGAGGTGTGGCTTAATAGTAAGGGGGGAAAGGAATTTAACACACAGGTCAAATAACATTCAGCTTGGGGGCAAAGGTCCTCTATCAAGAAGTGTTTACTATCAGCAAGCTATCTCATCAGAAGGCAAAACAGCACAAGTTGCAGAATTCTGGGGCATGTGGAATGCATGTTGCCAGAGTGAATGGTATGTGACAAATATGCATTTGGAGCCCTGGTATTCCATGAAGCTGCACTGTGTCCTTGCTAGTTTGTGGAATGCCGCAGGGTCATGAGCAGGTGGACGAGAGACACGCTTGCTTGCATCTCTCGCCTGAAGCTTGCTGCATACCACATCCCTTCAAACATTTTTAGATGGGCAGCAACTTTTTAGTTGTCTTTGTTTATCCAAGAATTTGTGAATTGCCAGAAAACGTTTGTTTATGTGAACTGGACACTGTCACTTGATTCTTAAGACAAGAACTAAAGGTTTATTGACAGGCTGCACAAGCTGTTGTCTGTGACATACTTCTCCACCTTCACATGGGCCCTCCTTCCTGGCATGCAAATATTTGGGTATGAATTAGTAGGAAGAGAACCTAGGACCTGTGGACTCTTTCTTAAGGTTTGTAGAATATTGTGTTTTAGAGACTCATGCCTTTGGGAGGTAATAGAGCAATGGGGTTAAATCTGTGGGCTCTGAAGTTGTCTGGATTTAAATTCTTGTGTGATCTCAGGCCTGAGATTCCTCACTTGTGAAATGGAGAACAGAAAATATCTGTTCTTATAGAGTGGCAGTGAGGGTTTAGTAAAAAGAGTACATGGAAAGTGTATTTTAAAAGTTCCTGGCCCACATGAAATATCCAATAAATGATAACTAGCATTGTTATGATTATGATGTTCAGAACTGAGGAAAGACCTGGCTTAAATGGCAAAGTCCCCAGTGCTAAGGTTCTGCCCATTTCCTGCTTGGACATCCTTGTCAATATGTTGCTGCCCGAGTCTTGCTCAATTTCTGCCTGGACTCTTCACCCTTCCCACAATTCTGCTTTGCTCCTGGCAAAATAGAAATGGAGGCAGAGATGTACCTTGGGCTTGGAAACAGTGAGTGACTAGTGCCGGCCTGGGCGCCTGGGGCCAGAGCCTCAGCTCTTCTGTCCAAGGTGCTGAGTCATGAGTAGTGGTTGCAGGCCCGACTGCACCGCTGGGACTTGGCGTGGCATCTGGGGAGGATTAGCAGATTATGATCAGAACAAGACACAAAGAAATTACAGCCAATGTTGATAAGCAATTTGGAAGGCACCCAAAGGAGGGAAAAACATGAAGGCAGACTGCAAAATCAAAGTGAGCGTGGGCAGACAGTGCATTTTAGGGGGCAGAGGCATAAATCATGCAACTCAGAGAGGGCAAATGTTTCTTTTTCTGTTATTGTTTCTTTGGGTGCTTAAAGGAAACTATGGATGGTAATTGGATTTTGACATTAACCAGATAAAAACATTTAAAATGATTCTCGTCCAAGATGGCCGAATAGGAACAGCTCCAGGCTACAGCTCCCAGCGTGAGTGACATAGAAGACGGGTGATTTCTGCATTTCCAACTGAGGTACCGGGTTCATCTCACTGGGGCGTGTCGGACAGTGGGTACAGGACAGTGGGTGCAGCCCACCGAGTGAGAGCTGAAGCAGGGCGAGGCATCACCTCACCCGGGAAGCGCAAGGGGTAAGGGAATTCCCTTTCCTAGCCGAGAGAAACTGTGACACACAGCACCTGGAAAATCGGGTCACTCCCACCCTAATACTGTGCTTTTCCAAGAGTCTTAGCAAATGGCACACCAGGAGATTATATCCCATGCCTGGCTCAGAGGGTCCCATGCCCACGGGGCCTCCCTCGTTGCTAGCACAGCAATCTGATATCTAACTGCAAGGCGGCAGTGAGGCTGGGGGAGGGGTGTGCGCCATGGCTGAGACTTGAGTAAGTAAACAAAGTGGCCGGGAAGCTCGAGTTGGGTGGAGCCCACCTCTGCTCAAGGAGGACTGCCTGCCTCTGTAGACTCCACCTCTGGGAACAGGGCATAGCCAAACAAAAGGCAGCAGAAACCTCTGCAGATTTAAAGTCCCTGTCTGACAGTTTTGAAGAGAGTAGTGGTTCTCCCAGCAAGGAGTTTGAGATCTGAGAACGGACAGACTGCCTCCTCAAGTGGGTCCCTGACCCCCGAGTAGCCTAACTGGGAGGCACCCCCCAGTAGGGGCAGACTGACCCCTCACACGGTTGGGTACCCCTCTGAGACGAAGCTTCCAGAGGAACAATCAGGCAGCAACTTTTGCTGTTCAGCAATATTCACTCTTCTGCAGCCTCCATTGCTGATACCCAGGCAGTGTCTGGAGTGGACCTCGAGCAAACTCCAACAGACCTGCAGCTGAGGGTCCTCACTGTTAGGAGGAAAACTAGCAAACAGAAAGGACATCCACACCAAAACCCCATCTGTACGTCACCATCATCAAAGACCAAAGGTAGATAGAACCACAAAGATGGGGAAAAAACAGAGCAGAAAAGCTGAAAATTCTAAAAATCAGAGGGCCTCTCCCCCTCTAAAGGAATGCAGCTTCTTGCCAACAACAGAACAAAGCTGGACAGAGAATGAGTTTGACGAGTTGAGAGAAGAAGGCTTCAGATGATCAAACTTCTCCGAGCTAAAGGAAGAAGTTCGAACCCATTGCAAAGAAGTTAAAAACCTTGAAAAAAGGTTGGACGAATGGCTAACTAGAATAACCAATGTAGAGAAGTCCTTAAATGACCTGATAGAGCTGAAAACCATGGCACAAGAATTACGTGACAAATGCACAGGCTTCAGTAACTGAATTGATCACCTGGAAGAAAGGGTATCAGTGATTGAAGATCAAGTGAATGAAATGAAACAAGAAGAAGTTTAGAGAAAAACAGTAAAAAGAAAGCGAGAGCAAGAAACTCAAAATATGGGACTATGTGAAAGAACAATTCTATGTCAGTTATGGTGTTGTGCCTGAAAGTGTGTGAAGAAATGGAACCAGAGGGTGGAAAAACCTCTGCAGGATATTATGCAGGAGAACTGGCAGGCGGGTAACGGTGGGGTCAGGGGAAATACAGAAGCGCTTAAAGATACCCTCGAGAAGAGCAACTCAAGACACATAATTGTCAAGTTCAAGATTGAAATGAAGGAAAAAATGTTAAGGAGCAGCCAGAGAAGGTCCGGGTTACCCACAAGGAAGCCATCAGACTCACAGCAGATCTCTCAACAGAAACTCTACAAGCCAGAAGAGAGTGGGGACCAATATTCAACATTCTTAAAGAAAAGAATTTTCAACCCAGAATTTCATATTCTGCCAAACTAAGTTTCATAAGTGAAGGAGAAATAAAATCCTTTACAGACAAGCAAATGCTGAGAGATTGTGTCACCACCAGGCCTGCCCTACAAGAGCTTCTGAAGGAAGCACTAAACATGGAAAGGAACAACCGATACCAGCCACTGCAAAAACATGCCAAATTGTAAAGACCATTGATGCTAGGAAGAAACTGCATCAACTAACGAGCAAAATAACCAGCTAACATCATAATGACAGGATCAAATTCACACATAACAATATTAACCTTAAAAGTAAATGGACTAAATGCTCCAATTAAAAGACACAGACTGGCAAATTGGATAAAGAGTCAAGACCCATCAGTGTGCTGTATTCAGGAGACCCATCTCACCTGCAGAGACACACATAGGCTCAAAATAAAGGGATGGAGGAAAATCTACCAAGCAAATGGAAAACAAAAAAAGGCAGGGGTTGCAATCCTAGTCTCTGATAAAATGGACTTTAAACCAACAGAGATCAAAAGAGACAAAGAAGGCCTTGCATAATGGTAAAGGGATCAATTCAACAAGAAGAGTTAACTATCCTAAATATATATGCACCCAATACTGGAGCACCCAGATTGATAAAGCAAGTCCTTAGAGACTTACAAAGAGACTTAGACTCCCATACAATAATAATGGGAGACTTTAACACCCCACTGTCAACATTAGACAGATCAATGAGACAGAGGTTAAGAAGGATATCCAGGAATTGAACTCTGCTGTGCACCAGGCAGACCTAATAGACGTCTACAGAACTCCGAACCACAAATCAATATAATATACATTCTTCTCAGCACCACATCGCACTTATTCCAAAATTGACCACATAGTTGGAAGTAAAGCACTCCTCAGCAAATGTAAAAGAACAGAAATTATAACAAACTGTCTCTCAGACCACAGTGCAATTAAACTAGAACTCAGGATTAAGAAACTCACTCAAAACTGCTCAACTACACGGAAACTGAACAACCTGCTCCTGAATGACTACTGGGTACATAACGAAATGAAGGCAGAAATAAAGATGTTCTTTGGAACCAATGAGAACAAAGATACAACATACCAGAATCTCTGGGACACATTTAAAGCAGTATGTGGAGGGAAATTTATAGCACTAAATGCCCACAAGAGAAAGCAGGAAAGATCTAAATTTGACACCCTAACATCACAATTAAAAGCACTAGAGAAGCAAGAGCAAACACATTCAAAAGTTAGCAGACAGCAAGAAATAACTAAGATCAGAGCAGAACTGAAGCAGATAGAGACACAAAAAAAACCCTTCAAAAAATCAATGAATCCAGGAGCTGGTTTTTTGAAAAGATCCATAAAATTGATAGACTGCTCCAAGACTAATAAAGAAGAAAAGAAAATAATTAAATACACACAATAAAAAATGATAAAGGGGATATCTTTGACCCCACAGAAATACAAACTACCACCATCAAGAGAATACTATAAACACCTCTATGCAAAATAAACTAGAAAACCTAGAAGAAATGGATAAATTCTGGACACTTACACTCTCCAAAGACTAAACTGGGAAGAAGTTGAATCCCTGAATAGACCAATAACAGGCTCTGAAATTGCGGCAATAGTGTAATACCAGCCAAAAAGTCCAGACCAGATGGATTCACAACTGAATTCTACCAGAGGTACAAGAGGATGAGCTGGTACCATTCCTTCTGATACTATTCCAATCCAATGAAAAAAGAGGGAATCCTCTAACTCATTTATGAGGCCAACGCATCATCCTGATACCAAGCTAGCAGAACACACACACAAAGAATTTTAGACCAATATCCTGATGGTCGATCAAAATAAAATACTTGCAAGAGCGCTGAATCCAGCAGCACAACAAAAGCTTATCCACCATGATGATCAAGTGGCCTTCATACCTGTGATGCAAGGGCTGGTTCAACATCATAATCAATAAACCTAATCCAGCATATAAACAGAACCAAAAGACAAAACCATTATGATTATCTCAATAGATAAGAAAAAGGCCTTTATTGGAAAATCAACAGCCCTTCATTCTAAAAACTCTCAATAAATTAGGTATTGATGAACATACCTCAAAATAATAAGAGTTCTTTATGACAAACCAGCCAGTGCTCATGAATGGGCAAAAACTGGAAGCATTCCCTTGAAAACTGGCACAAGACAGGGATGCCCTCTCTCCCGCCTCCTATTCAACATAGTGTTGGGAAGTTCTAGTCCAGCAAAGATCAAGGCAGGAGAAAGAAATAAAAGGGTATTCAATTATGGAAAAAGAGGAGGAGAATCAAATTGTCCTGTTTGCGAATGAAGCCTTGATTGTATATTTATAGAAAACTTATCGTCTCAGCCCAAATCTTAAGCTGATAAAGCAACTTCAACAAAGTCTCAGGATGCAAAATCAATGTGCAAAAATCACAAAGCATTCTTATACAGCAATAACAGACAGAGAGCCAAATCTTGAGTGAACTCCCAATCTGGTGCTTCAAAGAGAATAAAATACCTGGAGATCAACTTACAAGGATGTGAAGGACCTCTTCAAGGAGGAACTACAAACACTGCTCAATGAAATAAAAGAGGACACAAACAAATGGAAGAACATTCCATGCTCATGGATAGAAGAGTCAATATTGTGAAAATGAAACATGCTATACAAGGTAATTTATGTTCAATGCCATCCCATTAAGCTACCAATGACTTTCTTCTGGTGGAAAAAAATACTTTAAAATTGTATGGAACAAAAAAGAGCCTGCATTGCCAAGACAATCCTAAGTCAAAGATAAAAGCAGGCATCCAGCTACCTGACTTCAAACTATACAAGGCTATAGTAACCAAAACAGCATGGTACTGGTACCAAAACAGAGATACTAGACCAATGGAACAGAAACTAATACCACAAAAACAGAGCCCTCAGAAATTATACCACACATCTACAACCATCTGATCTTTGACAATCCTTAGAAAAACAAGAAATGGGGAAAAGGATTCCCTATTTAAATAAATAGTGCTGGGAAGATGGCTAGCCATAGGTGAAAAGCTGAAACTGGATCCTTCCTTATACCTTATATGAAGAAATTAATTCAAGAGTTAGAGACTTAAATGTTAGACCTAAAACCATAAAAACCCTAGAATAAAACCTAAGAGCAATGCCACCATTCAGGACTTGAGCATGGGCAAAAGGACTTCATGTCTAAAACATCTAAAACAACAGCAACAAAAGCCACAAAATTGACAAATGGGATCTAATGAAGACTAAATGAGAGCTTCTGCACAGCAAAAGAAACTACCATCAGGTGAACGGGAAACCTATAGAGATGGGAAAATGTTTTTGCAGTCTATTCATCCCAACAAAGGGCTAATATCAGCACCTACAAAAGAACTCAAAACAAATTTACAAAGAAAAAAACAAAACAACCCATCCAAAGTGGGCAAAGGATATGAACAGACACTTCTCAAAAGAAGATATTTATGCAGCCACAGACACATGAAAAAATGCTCATCATCACTATGCATCAGAGAAGTAAAATCAGAACCACAATGAGATACCATCTCATACCAGTTAGAATGGTGATCATTAAAAAGTCAGGAAGCAACAGATGCTGGAGAGGATGTGGGAGAAATGGGAACACTTTTACACTGTTGGTGGGACTGTAAACTAGTTCAGCCATTGTGAAGACAGTGGCATTCCTCAGGATCTAGAACTAGAAATACCATTTTGACCCAGCTACCCTATTACTGGGTATATACCCGGGGATTTATAAATCAGCTGCTATAAAGACACATGCACATATGTTTTATTGCAGCACTATTCACAATAGCAAAGACTTGGAACCAACCCAAATGTCCATCAGTGACAGACTGGATTAAGAAAATGTGGCACATATACACCATGGAATACTATGCAACCATAAGGGCGAGGTTTCATGTGCTGTGAGGGATGTGAATGCAACTGGAAACCATCATTCTCAGCAAACTATTGCAAGAACAGAAAACCAAATACCGCATGTTCTCACTGATAGGTGGGAAATGAACAATGAGAACACTTGGACACAGGAAGGGGAACATCACACACGGGGCCTGTCGTGGGGTGGGGGGAGGGGGGAGAGGTAGCATTAGGAGATATGCCTCATGTAAATGATGAGTAAATGGGTGCAGCACACCAACATGGCACATGTATACATGTGGAGCAAACCTGCACGTTGTGCACATGTACCCTAGAAATTAAAGTATAATGAAAAATTTAAAAAGAAAAACATTTGAAATGTAGAGCAAAGGATCAGTCATACATTGTGGGCAGAAATGTAAAATGGTATGGCCACTCTGGAAATGAGTATGGCAATTTCTTACAAAACTAAACGTGCAACTACCATGTGACTTAGCAAATTGTACTTTTGGGCATTTATGCCAGAATTATGAAAACTTATGTTAAGACAAAAACCTTTATAGGAGTATTCATAGCAGCTTAGTTTGTAATGGCCAAAAACTAGAAATAAGCCAAATGTCCTTCAATAGGTGAGCAGTTAAGCCAATGGTGGTATATTCATACCATGGAATACTACTTAGAAATATAAAAGAATGAACTACTGGCACACACAACAGCTAGATGAATCTCTAGAGAATTATGCTGCATAAAAAAAACTAATATCAAAAGATTACATACCTTATGATTATATATATAGTATACACACATATGTTATATATACACATATAGTGTATATATATTATATATACATTGTACATAATATACATAGTATGTTATACTGAAAATCTTAGGACCCTTAAGAATTATGCCAAATCTACTCGGCCTGGGCTCTATAAATGGAACAACAGAGCCTGGATCATAGCACATCTGTTTATAGCATGGCTTACTGAATATTTTAAGCCTGCTGTTGAGAACTAATGCTCAGAAAAAAGATTCCTTTCAAAATATTACTGCTCATTGACAATGCACCTGGTCACTCAAGGGCTCTGATGGAGAGGTACAGGAGACTAATGTTGTTTTCATGCCTGCTAACACAACATCCATTCTGCAGCCCATGGATCAAGGAGTAATTTTGACCTTCAAGTCTTATTATTTAAGAAATGTATTTTGTAAGGCTACAGCTGCCCTAGATAGTGATTCCTCTGATAGAGCTTGGAAAAGTAAATTGACAACCTTTTGGAAAGCATTCACCATTCTAGATGCCATTAAGAACATTCATGATTTACGGGAGGAGGTCAAAATATCAACATTAACAGGAGTGTGAAAGAAATTGATTCCCACCCTCATGGATGACTCGGAGGGGTTCAAGATTTCAATGGTAGAAGCATCTGCAGATTTGGTGGGAATATATTAAAAAACAGAATTAGAAGTGGAGCCTGAAGATGTGACCATTACTACAATCTCATGATCAAACTTTAGTGGAAGAGGAGTTGCTTCTTATGGGTCAGCAAAGAAAGTTGTTTCTTGAGATGGAATCTACTCCTGGTGAAGGTGATATAAATGTTGTTGAAATGACAACAAAGAATTTTGAATATTCCATAAACTTCATTGATAAAACAATGGCAGGGTTTGAAAGGATTGACTCCAGTTATGAAAGGTCTACTGCGGGAAAAATGCTATCAAACAGCACCACATACACAGAAAAATCTTTGTGAAAGGAAGAGTACATCAGTGTGGCAAACTACTTCATTGTCTTATTTTAAGAAATTACCACAGCCACCTTGATCTTTAGCAACCACCACCCTGATCAGTCAGCAGCCATTAACACTGAAGCAAGACCCTCCACCAGCAAAACAATTACAACTTGTGGAAGGCTAAGATGATTGTTAGCATATTTTAGCAATAAAGTGTTTTAAAATCATAATGTTACATTGTTTTTTAGACATGATTGGACACTTAATAGACTACAGTATAGTATAAACATAACTTTTATTGCACTGGAAAATCAAAATATTTGTGTGATTCACTTTATTTATTGTGATATTTGTTTTATTGTGGTGGTCTGGAACAAAACCCACAATACCTGTGTATATATATTTTGTGTAGGTGTGTGTGTACACACACACAGTTGACCCTTGAATAACACTGGTTTGAACTGTGTGGTTTCAATTATACACAGATTTACTTCTGCCTCCACAACCCCTGAGACAGAAAGTTCATCCCCTCCTCCTCAGCCTATTCAGTGTGAAGAGGACAAGGATAAAGACCTTTATTTCGATCCACTTCCACTTAATTAATAGTAAATATATTCTCTCTTCCTTATTATTTTCTTAACACTTTCTCTTCTCTAGCTTACTTTGTTGTAAGAATACAGTATATAACACAGATAACATATAAAACATGTATTTTAATTGATTATGTTGTTATGGGTAAGGCTTCTGGTCAACAGTAGACCATTAGTACTTAAAGTTTTGGGGAGTCAAAAGTTATAGGTAGAATTTTTTTTACTGTATAGGGGGTTGATGCTCCTAACCCCCATGGTGTTCAAGGGTCAAGGGTTGTGTGTGTGTGTGTGTGTGTGTGTATTTACTGAAATAATTATAGAGATGGAAAACAGATTAGTGGTTGCTGGGGTGGGGAGAGAAGTGGTTGTGGCTGTAAATGAGTGTCATCAGGGAACCTTATGATGAAACTCTTCTATATTGTGATTGTGATAGTCACATGGGTCCACTCATATGATAAAAATCACATTAAAGAAAATACATAAATCAGTGCAGGTAAAACTGGTGAAATCTGAATAAGATTGAAGTATTGTATCAATTCAATAAGATTGAAGTATTGTATCAATAGAGTTTATGATATTAAACTCTAGTCATACAGGATGTTGCCATCAGGGGAAACTGGGTGAAGAGTATAGAGGATCTCTCTGTACTATTTTTTATAATCGCGTGTGAATCTACAATTTTCTTAAAAAGTTTTTTAAAATGTAGAGTAAGCCCTTGAGATGCCCCTTCTCCCTGGCATATTGACATCATAAATGGAATTTTGTAAAGAATATTCCATATTGGGTTTTTTAAAGGGAAGTCTCTTTAAAAGAATACTTGGTACAATTCCTTGGTTGAGGAGGGGGAGCCCAGGCTGAGGGGAACTGCCAGCCCCTATAACACCTTGAAGGGCAAGATAAAGGATGCCTCTCATGGTTGGAGTGGTGAGTCAATGCAAGTTGCTGAGAAAAGCCATCTGGTACCTGATGGCTGACAACACTGCCAGGCTGGTCAGATAGGCCCAGAACTCTCAGGGATGGAGGAAGGTTTCAGCTTGAGGGGAAAAGACGATGAACATCCCTGAGTGGGGTGTCTGGGAAAAGAGGTCTAAAACTGGACTATCAAAATGTTTGTATGCATACCAGTCACCTGCTAAAATGCACATTCTGATTCAACAGGTCTCCAGTGCAGCCCTAGAGTTCTATATTTCTAAAAAGCTTCTGGGTGAGGCCAGTCCTGCTAGGCCAGACACTGAGTCACGAGGGTCTAAATGAGCCACAGCCTTCAGAGTCAGGTTTGTCAAAGAAGTAAATATGCAATAGAAAGGAGGATGGGAGAACAGAGGGGAGAGACAGCACTTTGGAGGTAGGTACCTTCCTCAGGGCAGTTCAGCTGGGAGAAGTTTATTTGGCAACATCCTGCCTGGAGGCCCAAGCCAAATCAGCAGAGCAGGTGATTGTTGATGGAAGAGTTTTGACATGAGGCCAAGAGCGGAAAGGACCTGGAATCAGAACAGGAAATAGAGATGCCTAATTCTCTAGGAAAAACAGGCTGCAAGAGAGAGCTGGGCTCAAGCCTGGGAAAAGAAGGAAGAAGAGTTTGTGAATTTCAGAGCTAAAGCCTAGAAGAGAGGCCTGGGATTTAGCCTGGGTGGTTAGACACTGGAGGTGGGGGCCCTCAGGACAGTGTGATCCTTCAGCCCTGGACTGCTTCAGAGGCCATGTGAAATGGAACTTGTAGTTTCCCTCAACAGCGAAGAGCCTGTTGCTCAAGAAATTTCCTCACACTCTAGTAGAAAGGGATGTGCTCAGCGGTGCTATGTGACCTGGGCAGGAGGAGGACCAGGTGAGGAAGAGGACCTGAGGGGCAGGCGTTAGGGAAAAGCTGGAGCGTGAAGGAGCCTCTATGGAGTCAAGAACCACCCTGCGCTGTCTCATACACTTCTCTCAGGGCTTATACTAAGCACTGTGAACATGCTTGTTAAATGGGTGTATGAATAAGGGAATTCCTACATTGTAGAAGTGAAAAGTTACCTGCCACTGATGGGCAATTCATCTGGGAAAGCTTTCTGTTCATGGCTGCCTTGGGGAATGTTAATTCCACTCATCTTGAATCTCACTCATCACCAGGCTGGAGTGCAGTGGTGTGATCTCGACTCACTGCAACCTCTGCCTGCCAGGTTCAGGTGATTCTCCAGCCTCAGCTTCCCGAGTAGCTGGGATTACAGTTGTATGCCACCATGCCCAGCTAATTTTTGTATTTTGGTAGATGGGATTTCACCATGTTGTCCAGGCTGGTCTCAAGCTTCCAACCTCAAGTAATCTGCTGGCCTTGTCCTCTCAAAGCGCTGGGATTACAGGTGAACCACCACGCCTGGCCTTGAATCTCCTTTTACTTCCATTGCCACTTTGAGTCATTCCTTTATGTCATTTTTTTCTTTACTTAGGATCACCCATTGATATTTGTCTGGCTAGAAGTCACCCTATTGGTCTGTGCACTCTTTTTCCAGATTTCTATTCCAAACTTGGTGTCAACACTTACTACTTCTGTTTTTCTAGCCTGGAGGTATTTAAAAATACCTGGGCAGTGTGATAAACTATTTAGAACTAAAGTATGCATGGGGGATCAAGGTTAATGTTTACCCCTTTATGACTGCATTTACCCAGGTACCTTCATGTGTTAACACAAAGAAATATCTTGTGATGGAGCTTTCAGAGACCATGAGAGGTGGGAGAGAGATTTAGATGTAAATAACTGAGAAGACTTTTCCAGAGTTCTTCCAATCATATTTCCTCTGTCAAAATTAGTGCTTTTCCTAACCAGGATTCAGGCTTTCTACAAGTTGGGAGGTCAGAGCAGGCCTAGTATCCCTTAGGCCTGTGTGGAGGTGGAGCTCAGCTCACCACTGGTCATGCCCTCTTATCTGCAAACAGCCCACGATGATTATTCTTGGCTCTCTTTGCTTGAGATTTCCAGAAGCTGTTTTGTTGACAGTGATTTTGCTAGAAATGGGTCAAGGGGCTAGATCCATGCTAAATGTGCAAAATGGTCATTATCCAACTCATGCATTTGTCCTCTTAAATTCACATTTGCCAGAAATCCGTTCTTTCTTCAAAGCAACTATCATGTGTCCATTCTCCCATCCAGCCTCTGCTGTTTGGGGACCACCTGAGATTGACATTGCTCTCTGAAAGGGAGAACGACGCTCCAGAATTCCCCTTGCATAGCACAGGCACTCAGATCGGTCAGATGTGAAGCTGCAGTCAAAAGGCAGGCAGGGGTCAGCGTGTCAAGTAGGTCCAAAGTCCCAGAATTCACAGAACATTGCCTTATTTTTACCATTGGTGGGAAGAGTTCTCATATTTCTTATTGACTCAAGATAGATTTGATATGGTTGCTTGGCCCTGAAGCCTATCCGCCCAACAATTGCAGAAGATCCAGAGATACACAGCCATCCATCAAATCTGACAGGCCTGCCTCCTACAGCGGCTGTATTGTTTATGAAATGAGTCACTTTCATAGCAAATCCAAAAGCAGACTTGTGCAGGATTCGACAGACGCATCCCACTTCATTCTTCCCATTCTCTCCCTTCATGTGCTCACTCAGTCCTGAGTAGCAGCCCTAACTTTGCTAAGGTGGAACAAAATCATGACATTTGGCTTCCTAGCTTTAGAGAGTTCAACAAGCATGTGTCTTCCCTTTTTTCAACAGTGGCAAGTGGAGTGGAAAAAAGAAGTGGCTAAGAGTAGGGGTTGCCTGCCACATGCATACTCAAAGAAACAGGTTCCATTATTATTCCATTTATTGGCCACATGAAAAAATGTCTAAAATCTTTTTTATAGCATCAGTTTCTCAAAGGAGGTCAAGCTTTGCCTTTTTATGAACAGTAACAGAAAAATGGAAGCCACTGATTGGCTTTTGTTGATTGTAGGACTCTGAGAGGGAAGAAAAAACAAAGATTAACTTAAGAAATCGCAAAGGTTTGGGGTGAAAAAGTCATTTAATCTGGTTCACCATTATATGTAGACAGAATAGGCATAGAGAGAGAATTTGAGTGGCTCCAAAGGATTCAGTCCCTCATATTTTTTAATGATAAAAAATATTTTTGGAGTGAGGTCATACTTGACTGTCATAACACCCTGTGACCAGTGGGCTGATGATGTTATCAGATGCTGAGCTCTGAACAACCTGATAGAACTTACCATTCAGGACATGGCACTTAAAGGGTAAGGGCCAACTAGGGATGGCATTCAAGAGAACACTTATTGAACACTCATTGTTTGCCAGTCACTTTGCTAGGCTTCAGGGCTACAGCAGTGGATGAGACACAATCTGTGCCTTCATTGAAGGTCAGTCTGGTGGGAGACACAGATATCTACCCAGACAAAAATATAGAATATGATAAACACTATAATGGAAGTGTTATTTGATGATATTAAATGTGGCTAATGCAGGATATTGCAAAGCCACTCTTGAGAAAATAAAACCGATCACTTAAGGAGCCTGTGAAGTTTCTCAAGACTTGTAAATAAGTCAGACATACACAACTCTTGGGGTAAGAGACAGGGACAGAAAATGCCACCAGGAATCAGTGAAATTCCTGAGGAAAACATTTAAGAAATGTAAAAGATAAAAAGCAAAAGACTTGTTACTTGATTACATAAGGATTCAAAATTTTGGCAGGGAAAAATTAATAAGCAAAGCTGAAACTTGGAAACATGGAGAAAATAGGCCACATTAAGAGAAGCATTCCTTCATATATAAAGAGCACTTACAAAAGAGAAAATACAACAGCCTTATCAACTTACAGAAAGATGCTCAAACCACTGACAATTAGGCAAGTGCAAATTGAAACAGAAGGAAGCAGGAGGTTGCCTTAGAGATCAGTCTGTTTCTGGCCTTGCTGGGAGGGGAAAGAGACACAGAGAAGAAACACTGAACAGCAAGCAGGGGCACAGTTTAGCTCTAGGTGACCTTAAATCATTGCTCACCAGGTTTATGGTCAAATTCTAATTTCACAGCTATTCTGGAAACTCCCATCACGAGCTTAGGAATCTCAATCTCCCTTTGCTTCTTGTCATCATCGTAGGAACCACTGGTGGGGAGAGGGAGTATAGTTCTTCATATGACAGGTAAAGAAGGGGATTTCTGTATTCAAGGCATTTCTAGAACACCTTGTATTCAGATAGAACACTCTGCTGAAGGATCTTAAAAATCCTAAGCCTCCCAATCTGGAGATGATTACATTCCTAGAATATGTTACCCAGTCTGGCTTTCCAAGCCCTATGAGAAGATTGTTTCCAGAAAAAGAGACATTTTTATTTTGTTTTGATTTTCAAGTGGCCACCTAGAGTTGTAATAACTTTTGCTATTCCTGTTATGTGTTGAATTGTGTCCCCCAAAATTCATATATTGAAGTCCCAACTCCTAGTACCTTGAACCCTGACTTTATTTGGAGATACGGTCTTTGCAGAACTAATTAGGTTAAAATGAGGTCATGAGAGTCGGCCTTAATTTAATATGACTGACTTATAAAAAGGGGAGGAATACAGGCATACAGGGAGAACCCCATGTGAACATGAAGCCAGACATTTACAAGCTAAGGAGACAGGCCTCGAAACAGATGCTTTCCTCACAGCCTTCAGAAGGAACCAACCTGTGATGCCTTGATTTTGGCTTTTAACTTACAGAACTGTGGGACAATCAATTTCTGTTGTTTAAGCCACCTAGTCTGTGGCAGTCCTAGCAAATGAGTTCAGTCCTCATATTCAGTAATTTTCTTCCACACCCCTGTGTCTAGAGTAAAATTATATATAAATATGTATATATAAAGATATATACTTATATATAACAAATATGTTTTTTATATATAATACATTCCTGGAATTTAGTTTGATATACCAAGAATAATAATGATAAAAATAATGATAAAATGCTTGCTTTGATTACTGTGATGGGGAAAATGAAATGTTCAATTGTATTAAAACAAACTTTTCAAAAAATATGTATATTTAATATACAATATAAATATGTTTAATATACAATATAAATGTTTAATATATAATATGTTTAATGTATATCTAAATATATTACATACAAATATATATATATATACACTTATGTATAGAAAAATATATATATTTGACATAGGGTCTCACTCTGTCACCCAGGCTATAGTGCCGTGGTATGATTATAGCTCACTGCAGCTTCAAACTCCTGGGTTCAAGCGATCCTGCCACTTCAGCCTCCCAAGTAGCTGGAACTACTGGTGTACACTACCATGCCTGGTAAATTTTAATTTTTTTGTAGAGATAGGATCTTGCTATGTTGCCTACGCTGGTTTCAAAGTCCTGGCCTCAAGCAATCCTCTGAATTCGGCTTCGCAAAGTGTTGGGATTATAGGTGTGAGTCATCATGCCAGGCCAATTTTAAATTCTAACTCAAAAAATTATACCCTATAAAAGTGTTTTCAGATATAGAAAATGATAGAGAGATGGTGAGGGTGTTTAACAAACATTTGCATTGTTCAATCACCCCTCTGGATGTCAGGCACCATGGTGTGTGCTGGAGACGCAATGGTGAATAAAGCAATGTGACTTCATGGAGCCTGTGTTCTTCATGGAGCCTATGGTCTGGCAGGAAAAATCAGCCTCAGCCCAACTGTAAGACAGTGTGATGAGAGCTTTATGTGACAGGGTATGTGTAGGCTTCTGTGGAAACAGAAGAGAGGGCCCTCAACTTGTTCTTGGGATCCAGAAACACTTCCCTGATTAGAAGTGACATCTAAGCTGAAGCTTGAATAATGAATCCGAATTTGCTGGAGAAGGGGGTGGAAAATTAATGAAAGACAGTGAGGGCAATGTTTCCAAGCAGAGGCAATGGCTGGGCTGGTGCTTCCCATATACAGAGGGAAGAAAATGTGTCTTCCATTTTGGAGCTGAGGAAATAGCCCCAGGCTTATAAGGGAGCCAAGCAAAGCAGGTAGAGCTGTTCCAATGGAAAAAAAAATGCTCAGCTGCAATCCCTGTTCGGGGCCCCCTGGAGGTGTGGAGGTGGCCTTGACATTGTGGGTCACATCAGGAGCTAAACGCAGAAGAAATAATATTGGCTGCCTTAAACGGCCCCCCAGGCTCACTACCCAATCCTCCTTGATCCAGCATTCTCATATCACACATTCACAGTCTGATTTGGGAGCTTCTAAAAATGTTTTGTGAGGGGGCCAACCAACAAAGAAAATCCCACTGAGCGGATGGAGGAATTGTTGGGGCTTGTCCCCTGATGGGAAAGGCCACTCCCTCCTCTTCCAAACCCTTCCAAGAACCTGAAAACTGAAAGGGCCTTTTATGTTTCTGATAAATGGTTTGGCAAACATTTTCGGTTTTGGAATCATATCCTACCTGACTCGCCTTCCACTAATCGCCTCTTCCTCCTCCCCACCCCCGGCCCCCCGCCGCCCCATCTAAATATATTGTGTCTCCTGGCAACACAGCCTGAGCAATGAATGTGTCTCTGAAAGGTTAATGTTCTAGAGGTCGCTTCTGGGTCCTCGTCTGGGTTTTCCTTTTAACTAGTCCTGTGACTGGAAAAACATCACCTCTCCTCCCTGAATCTCAGTTGCTGAGAGTGCAAACCAAGGGCAGGGGTGGGGGAGGCCCGGGGTAGGGTGGTGATCAACTGCTAAGATCTCTCCCAGCATGAATGCTGTGATTCTCCTATTCTTTCTGTTTCCAAAGGCACTTGAATTCATCCCCACGCAAGCTAACCATGGCCTTGTCATTGTCAGAGGTCAGAGGAAGCGGCCTCTGGCGGTGTGGGGCATTCATGTGACTGCTGTGTTGTCGTCAGTGTGTGTAGTAAAGATGGGAAAGCATGAGCCAGCAGAAACGAACGGCCTCCCTCTGCTCTTTACCTGCCACCGTCATCCATGTCAACCTTTCCCCTCCACCTTGCTCCCACCCGCTTCCACCCACAAATTCATCCAAAAACTTTTGCCTAGAGGAAAATCCAAGACTTATTTCTTTAATGGTCAGAATTGTGCTAGGTCAAGACTTTTAACTGTGTATTTAATTAGTCATCTGTATGCATGTAACTTAAAGGCGTTCAGCTGTGCCTTTTTATAGGATTAATAAAGCGGGTTGTAAATCACCTATGCAGCCTATAAAAGTATTTATAGCAGCTTTTCTCTCCCTTTGCCATTACAGAAGCTTTGTTTGAACTAGCTGAGGTTTGCATGGGGATAGTTCTACCCAGTTCTAGGAAGAAAGCGTTAAAAGTACCTTCCTGGCAAACCGCAACTCCATCATTAGGCAAGGCAAAATGTGCTGAAACGTTAAGCTGTAGCAAGGACGTTCCAAGGCATGATTGCCAACAGCAAGCCTTCTGTGTTAATGAAAATCAAAATACAAAAAAGCTAGTCAACTGCAAGCACAAAACTTAAGCCGAACTCAAGAAATATGATCAGAGCTGGCATTCCATGGCTGCTTGACTTCTATAAACCTTAACAGGTTTTGGCAAGCCCTTCTCCAAGCTCATGCATTTGCACTGGCTAAATACCTGTTGGAACCACCTCGGCCTCCATTCCATAGTATCACTGAGTCTGCAAAGGAACAAGCCACCTTTTGTCTCATAGACATTCTGAGCTTTTGTGGGTAAAATGAACAGTGACCAGAACCCTTTCCTTTGTGTCAGCAGGAGGTTCATTTCTCACACCTCTTCTCCAGCCCTACCAGACAAAAGACCTCAGTTCTTAAAAGACAACTAGACCCATGTCTTCTCCCCAATATCATTTTTCTGTAAGTCCTGCCTGACTTGAATTCTTCTAACTGAATGCAAAAGAAAGTAGCACTGATGGCTGGGCGCGATGGCTCACACCTGTAATCCCAGCACTTTGGGAGGCTGAGGCGGGCAGATCACCTGAGGTCAGGAGTTCGAGACCAGCCTGACCAACATGGAGAAACCCCGTGTCTACTAAAAATACAAAATTCACCTGGCGTGATGGCTCATGCCTGTAATTCCAGCTACTCTGGAGACTGAGGCAGGAGAATCACTTGAACCCAGGAGGCGGAGGTTGCAGTGAGCCCAGATTGTGCCATTGCACTCCAGCCTAGGCAGCAAGAGTGAGACTCCATCTCAAAAAAAAAAAAAAAAAAGAAAGAAAGCATCGATGAGGATCCTGCCACAGGAGTTGACCATAAGTTAAACACAGACATGCTTTATCGTTCCATATTTCTGGGCTAACCCTGGACAGAAGCAGCCATAGGTTTTGATTTTGCAGACACATGTTCTGAAAACTCGCAATTCACATTTTGTCTTTAGAAAAATTTTGACTGTCTAGTGATCAGCAGCAACTCAGCCAAAAGAAGAAAATGAAACAGGAAATGTTAAATCACACCACCGTCTGAAGCATAATCTGCATGAGGTTCAGACACCGAAGGCACAGGACAAGCTGCCCTCTGCTCAGGATCAGGACTTCCATAAGTGGGTAGTGGTTTGCAGATGGCCCTGGCTATCAGAGGGTGAGGCACTTGGTTACTTCAGTGGCTTTTAAAGTTAATCAAACTTAGGGGCAGCTGGCTAGTGCTTTCCTATATAACTTGCATGTTGTGTATTTATTCAAGCGTAGAATGTAAAGGAGCAGGTATGGTAATGAGGGGAATAGCAGTGGGTCTTTCTCCCTGAAAATTGTCTCTATGAGTTGGGTGCTATGGGAATTTGGTTCACCAATTTTGTGAAATGTTTCCAACCTTGAAGATTGGCTTGAAGGTCTCCAAATCTCAAATGCTTTGTTTCTTCTCCTAGCTTTTTTGCTTTTCATTCTTCCTCTCTCCCTTTCTCCCCCCACACCCACCACTTCTTTCTTTTCTTCTTTTTCTTCCATTTGGAAAAAGATTTTCTTCTATTTGGGAAAATATGATGGATAACTGTCCTAACATCTGACTTTAAAATATCTGATTCAGGACCAATTCTTTGTAAGATGGGATCAAGTTTTATTTAGATGGAATACCTTCTACAAAGAAAATGTGTAAAAGAAATCTAGCTTTCCTTTTGGGTATGGTTAGGTATAACTAATAGACTATTTTATGCTTCCAGAAAAGGCATTCTCTATTATATTGTTTACAGTTAGAGAACTATTCTCCTCTTTTTCTCTTAGGGGAATAGGTTAATGAAGAATAAAATATATTTTAAATTGAAATTGAGATCTTCTATCATTGAGTTTCTTTTGATAGCTACTGACTTTTAACAAATTTATTGAGGTGTAATTTACATATAATGAAATTCACCTACTTTAAGTATACAATTCAATGATTTATTTTTTGGTAGATTGAGTTGTGCAACTTCACAATAACCCAGTTTAAAAATATTTCATCACCCCAATAAGATCCCTCCTATTCATTTAGTTAATCCCTGTTCCTATCCCTAGCCCCAGGCAATGACTAATCCACTTTCTGTATCTGTAGATTTGCCTTTTCTGTACGTTTCATATAAATGGAATCATTCAGTATGTAGTCTTTTGTGTCTTGCTTCTTTCACTTAAAATAATGTTTTTGAGGTTCATTAATGTTGTAGCATGTATCAACAATTCATTCTTTTTTATTGCTGAGCGTATTCTACTGTATGTATATACCACATTTTATTTATTCACACTTGGATTATGTTCACTTTTAGGCTATTATGAATCATGCTGCTATGAACATTTGTGTGCAAATCTTTGTGTGGACATGTTGTCATTTTTCTTGGTTAGATACATAGGACTGAACTTGCTTTGTCATACGGTAAATTTATGTTTAACATTTAAGAAATTATCAAACTTTTTTCCAAAGCATTTATACTATTTTACATTCCCACCAGCACTGAAAAGTTTCCTAATTCTTCACAACCTGGACAACATTGGCTATTACGTCTTTTTTATTATGGACATTCTAGTGTGTATGATGTAAATCTCCTTATGCTTTTGATTTGCATTTCTCTAATAACTAATGATATGGACCATCTTTTTTGTGTGGTTATTAGCTAGTCACTGACTTTTTTTTGGAAAAATGTTTATTCCTATCTTTAATCCTTTTTTAATTGGGTTGTCTTACTGAATTGTAAGATATTTTTGTATATTCAGGATACAGGTCCTTTATCAGTTATATAATTTGCAAATATTTTCTCCCAGGCTGTGGTGTGTCTTTTTATTTTCTTAATGATGTGTTTTGAAGCACAAAAGTGTTGAATTTGATGAAGTCCAAACTAAAAGTTCTTTTCTTTTATGAGTCATACTTTTGGTGTTGTATCTAGGAAATCTTTGCTTAACCTAAGGTTTTGAAGATTTTCTCCTAAAAGTTTTATATTTTAGCTTTTACATTTAGGTCTCTCATCCATTTTAAGGCAATTTTTATGTATGACGTGAGGTCTGAGTTCACCTTTTTGCATGTGGAGATCCAATTTTCTCAGTATTGTTTGTTAAAAATACTGTTATTTCTTCTGTTACATTTCCTTGACATCATTGCTGAAAATCAGCTGACCATAAATATAAGGGTTGATTTATCTTAATTTGATTCTATCTTTATATCTATCCTTATGCCAATGGTTACTACTGATTTTGATTATTCTGATATTCTGATTGTCTAAAGAGAATCAGTGCAAATGGGCTCAAGGCATTGAACTGTATTTTTTAAAAACAATTCCTCCCCACAAACAGAAATGGAAAAAATGTGATATTCTAAGAAATTATATGCGTGAGAGGAGAACACTGTTTGTGGGGCTACGATGGCTGTCTTACAGAGAAGCCCTGCTGTATCAAGTGAAAGACCAAAGAAAATGGGAGACTTGTATTAAACAAGGGAGCGCTGGGGGAGGGGAATGGAGTGTGGGAGAACTGAGCCAGGTGGTCAGTTAGGGAAAATATCTGTCTCCCTTACCTGTCAAAGAATGTCAACTTGGAACTTATTTAGTAAGAACCTCGAATTTTTTAAATGAAAAAGTCTCTAAAAGATTGTGATTTATAAAGAAAAAAAAAATACACTCCTTGTTTTCCTAGGGGGAAGAAAAAGGCAAAAACAAAGCTACTTTGATAAAGGAGACTGGCTTCTAGCTTTCTTGTCTTCTCACTCTTTCCATTCTTTCTCTAATTTATAATATGTCAGGGATCTGTCATTTTGCCCTAGATACAGACAGAACCAGCCTCTATGATTCTTTCTAAAATGGATATAGTATCAACAACACAATTGCTATTTAAAATGACAACAATACAGCAAGCCCGATTTCTGACATGATTTAGCACAACATGCAAAGGATAAGGAAGACATCTGGACATTACTGAAGTCCCTTGAGATGTTTCCTGAAAGGTCCCCTTTACCAAATTATGTGTTGTAGAATATGAGTATTGAGATTGCTTCCTCAAAGGGAGTACTGTGTTTTTAACTTCTCAGAGACAAATAGGAGGAGAAGCTCATGGAAGAAATATAAGCTGACTATATCGAATAAAAGTGCTTTTTCTGAAATCCTGTTGAGAAGATGTGGCCATAACTCCTAATGTACCTTGCCTGGAGTAGCCTGGGATCCCTGGGACTTCTTGAAGGATAAAAATGAGCTATAATTACTTTGGGAGCCTTCCTTATTTGTGGGTGAAATGAATTCCACATTGCCAAACACTGTAATCCAAGTCCCTTTCTCACTCTACTAGGTTAAGTAAAAGTAATATGACCTCTAGAGTCAGGAACATGTTACAATGAGCATGTGACAACACATTGGTACCGGGTGATGTTCAATAATTTTGGCTTCTGTATCACACCGACCACTCTCCATCTTCCACTCCCTGAAGAAGGGTACTTTCAGTAGAACTAGGACATGGGACAGGTAAGTTCTGATGAATGGCAAAGGAGACACGAACAGGGTGGAGTGCACAGCACTTATGCAAAAGCTTCAGATCTCAACATGTGAAAATGAGTTGACCTTTCAGAATGGTAACCCATATGGATTTTATATTAAATTTCCTTCCACATAACCAAGCTATACCAACTATCACCCTGAGTACTGAACAGGGATTTGGTGGATCTCAGCTGAGTACTACTGTCCTGAATCTGACTCACATGCCAATCAAACAAGAAGTCCCTTCCTCCCCTTATACCATACCACCAAGACAGGTGCTGGAAGACAGGCAGAAACCCCAAGCCCAGGGCTGGCACAGGACAAAAGATGGGGGAACCTGTGTCTCCACACCCATTTACCCGCTTTAGACACTCCCTCTTTTTGTTTTCCTCTCTTGCTTGCTGCCCCTAGAGCCCTGCAGTGGCTGCTTTTTCACTTAGGGTCTCCTTCTAGATCTGTACACTCAGAAAACACCTTCCTCATTGCTACCTCTTCCTCAAAACAAACCCATCCACCTGTTCTAATGGGCTCTCCAAGGAGAAGGCAGCAAGCCACTCATGCAGGCAGCTAAGGACTGACTGTGTTAAGGATTCTAATGGGCAAGTCTCTAAATCACTACAGAAGTGATTTTAGTTGACAGAAGCTTGTTGGAGAAGGATTTAGAGGCTAACAAGGGCTTTCAAAATCACACAGCTTTGTGGCCTGGAACCCCCTCCACCTACACGCCATAGCCTCTCTGTCTCTCCTTGCAGAAGCCCAGAGAAGCCAGGCCGGCCCAGGCCACACGCATGGGGGAACAATCCTGATGCCTTCTTAGCCGTGTTCTGCACAATTAATTGAGGTTATTGCAGTGAGACTCTTGTCTGATTGTGAAAAAAAATCATCCCAAGCTGGCCTCAGATGCTTTGGTGAGTCATTGCCGTGCCATGGGGCTCTTGTCAGTCCTGGACACACAGTGACAACAACTGCCACTGGCTGCCTTCTGCTCTGTGGCTCAGATACTTTGTTCGGACCATGCTGTGCCCCCAGCTTGGCTTCTGTTCCATGGAAACTGTGAAGTGCTTATTGTGCTGGGGCTGGTTGGGACTCAGGAAAGCTGTGCAGGATGAGAGCTGTGCGGATGAGAGCTGTGCTGGAGGGCAGGCTGCTTGCAGGATCTAGGGAGGAGGAGTGGAGCTGCTGTCAGACCCCAGGTCCTGGTGGGGCTTCCCAGTCCTTTCCTTACCCCAGGGATCCAAGAAAGGACTTGAGGGAAGAGTTGGTTGTGGAAAAACTATACAGAGGAGCCCTGTGGTGACACAAGGCATGATGGGGTGGATGGGCAGGGATGGGGTAAGGCCAAGGAAGTCTGAGTAGACCTGGCTTTGGCTTGTGAGCCAAACTTCTGGAAACAAACAAACAAAAAAAACATTTAGCAACTGTCATGAAAAGACTCAAATAACCTTTGAAAATAGTGTACTTTCCCCTGATTATAAAACATCCACGTTTACTGTAGCAAACATAGAAAACACAAAAATCACCAATGAAAAGACAAAAATTACCCAAACAGGGATAACTGCTGTTAATCTGTTAACATTTGGTACGCATTTTCTGAGCTCTTTTTTTCCTTATACATATAGAAATCATATATGCGTATATACATACTGTTTTAACTAAAGGAGGAATCATATTTTATTACATCCTGCCTTTTCCACTCAGCATTATATATTTTTCTATGACGTGATTTTAATTGCTGAACATTATTCCATCTTTTTCCTGTACCACAATTTACTCAAACACTTATTGTTGGACATTTACATTGTCTCTAATTTTTCCTAATTATACATTTTGCACATAAGTCTTTGCTCACCTTCATAATTATAATCCTTAAAATACATTTCTAGAGAGGAATATGCACATTAAATTTTTATACATACTGTCTATTTTCTTCCAAAAAGACTGTTCTAATTGATATTTCCACCAGCAGTATATGAAATGTATCTTTGTCCTTGAAGCCTAACACTGGGTAGACTCTATCTTTGTGAATCTTTGTCAAGGTAAAAAACACAAAGTTCTATCTCTTTATTTTAACAACCTTTTTCCTTATTAATGTGATTTGGTATATTGCCATTAAGTGGGGTCTTTCTAATTTTAATTGCTCTAGAAGAGCTATTTATATATTGGAATGTCTTCTTTTTGTTTTGTATAATGCAAATATATTTCTAATTTGTCTTTTCCTTTTACTTTTGTTTTATAATTATTTGAATGTCATATAGTCAAATGTATTGATCTTTTTACTTTAGCGTGTAGATACTTGATGCTATTTAGGAAGATTTTTTCCATCATGGGATATAATGGTCATTTTTTTGCCTAAAATTTAGAAATAATATTTTAATTTTACAAGTAACTCTAACCCATTTATACTTTGGGGACGCATGGTCTAAAGTAGGAAATTTTACTTCCTTCATCTTCCCCCAGAGGTTAATCTATTTTCCAGTATCATTTATTGAATAATAGAGTCATCCTTCATCGATATAAAATGCTACCTTGTTGATATATTAAGTACTTATGCATGAAGGCTATTTCTGGATGTTTTATATAATTTAATTGATCTATCTGTTCAATTCTGAAGCAATACTACATGACTTTAAGGATCATAGATTTATCCTACCCTTATATTTATGTATCCTTTTTTCCCTCTCAATGTCAGTTTGTTAGTGCTTGCTTCTCTTTTAGTGAATCCTTTTTCTCTTTATTTTGGTATTTTAGCTGTCTTTATAGTGTGTTCAGAGAATTCTTAGTATACATTCCCTTTCCTCTTTATTTAAAAATACATTTAATATTATAAATTTGTTTCTGATTACAACATCGCTTCCATACTATAGATTTTAAAATATAATATCCGAATTATTATTGTCTCCTAAGTATTCTTTAATTATAGTTTTGACTTTTTCTTTGTCCCAAGAGGTATCTTTAAAAGCACCTTTGGATAATCAAGTAGTAGTTTGAAATTTTTATACTTTTATTATTCAAACAAAATGTAAGATATCTTGCTTGGAAAACTTATTGCTGTTTTCTCTGTAATGTAAAGCATGTCAATGATCTGTCAATGGGGTCCAGAAGTCAAATGATATAAGATGAGCCATATCAGTTATATTTATCAAATTCTCTTTCTCCTTATTTGCTTTTTTGCCCCCAATCTGTCAAAAATTTATTAAAGTTTTTCCCAACTATTGTTCTTCTGTACAATCTTTCATATGCTCTAGGCTTCTGCTTTATGTATTTTGATGCTGTGTTATTCTGTTACTGACATGTTACTGTATCTAAGAAAAATATCACCAGTAATGGGACGAATTATGTACCATCTGATAAGATGCAATCAGAGCATCAATTCTGTGTTGTTTCTGCCAAAATATATAATCTGATATCATCATGAGGAAATACCAGATGAACCTTAAGTTGAGGGATATTCTGTAAAATAATTTGCTTGTAATCTTAAGATCACCACCCTTAAAGTCACTAAGGTCAAGGAAAGACTGAGAAATTATGCCAGATTGATAGGGATTAAAAGACATGACAATTAATCTAACACACCATCCTGAATTGGATCCTTTTACCATTAAGAACACTATTGGGACAATTGGTGAAACTTGAATGAGGTCTGTGGATTAGATGGTAGTAATGTATCAACATGCATGTCTCCATGTTGATGTTGGTATTGTGGTTATGTAGGAAAATATCCTTTGTCTTGTAGAAATTACAAACTAAAGTATTTGTGGGGGGGGGGGGCGGTGGTGGTACATCATGTCAGCAACTTACTCCCAAAAGGTTTAGGGAAAAAAGAGTTCTTGGTACTTTTGAAGCTTTCCTATATGTTTGAAATTATTTAAAAAATATTAAATTAACATGAATAAATTCTGAGTCATCTGGACCTCCTGCTTAGCGCAAATCTTGCCATATAGTTTGTCTTTATTGCCATTGGTGCCAATTAGCATCACTGCAAGTGGTGGTGTTTGGCTTTTGAATGTGTTAGTAAACACATTTGAGTGCTCTGTGTCCAGAGGGGCCCAGCTAGCAATCTAAGCAGTGAAGTAGTGCAAAATTGGGAGAAGTGGGGAGAGGGAGCAGCAAGGGCTTGTAACAGAACTTCCTGGAGACACTCAGAGCAAGGAAATATTGAGAGTCCCCAGGTTGCAGTAGGAGGCTGAAATATGGTTCACAATGGAATAGAATGAATTCTGCAGAAAGAAGTGACCCCTTTGCCTCATTTTTTGTTTCAGGGGTGAGACAACATGTGCCATGAGTGATGGCCTTTGGTGATCTACAGACATTCCTGGTTCTAGCAATCATTTGTGTAGGGAGGTAAGAAGGCAAGTCGTTGCCTGGAGACTTAGATTCTTGTCTTGTCCCTTCTGCAAACCAGCTGTGTGACACTGAGACAGTCTCTTAAGTTCACAATAACTGGATTTCCTGTTCCATAAATGAAGAGGATGGCATCTCAGGTTCCTTCCAAGCTTCAAGTTATAATTTTGACACCACTAAGTGTGGATGTTTTAAGGACCTGAAGGAAAGAGAGATCCATTTGATGTGGAGCTGGTAGAAAAGCCATCAGGGAGTAGCTGGGAGAGGAAACAGGTGCCTCAGGGGAAGACTTTGAGAAAAGGCTGCGGGTTGGAGTGAGAGGTAGAGACAGTGGAGAATAAAAGCCCGGGGCTGGGGAAGGCGTGGTGGGGTAGGGGGTGGTTCCACATCTTTCGCCCACATGAACTCCAGTCCATGAAGATCCTGGCACAAGTTTCTGCTTTTAAGGTTGTTCTGTGGATGAAACTCCCGAAAGCTGTCAGTACCATTAGGAAATGATTAGCTATTAAATGCCAAATCTGCTTTCTTACAGTATAATTACTCATGAGTGTTTTAAGGGGATGTTATGCTTGTTGTTTTCTTAAACTAGTAGGCAGACAAGAGGAGAGCAAAGGGAAATGGAAAGAAAGAAGAACCCTAAAAATTAATTTGGCATTCCCATATGAAATGTCATAGGCCACAGTTGGGCCTTGTGGGTGCTTTGTTTTCTCCGTGTCTCTAAGAAAAGGTCTGGGTATGGTCCATGTGGAAGAACAGAAAGCAAAAGAAACAGGGACTCCGAATGGTGGAATGACCCAGGGGAGCTCCGTGGCCCACATACCTCTCATTCCAGTGACCCCAATACCACAGACCCACAGCCATGTGCACCCCCTCCCTGGAGAGGCAACAACTGAGCAGTGGTGAATGGAGAATTTCCAAGAGGTAACCAGACCTGGCTGGGACAAGGAGCTCTGCATGCTATGGGGGTGCCCTGGCTTTGTCTCTTGGTGACAAAGGAGTGCGATACCTCCTGGCTCAGCCTGGAGATGCTGGGCAGGGAGGAATCTGTCCCATGGGGCAAAAATCAGGCTTTGCTGGCCCTGTGGCTGGGAAATTCTCTTCATTTATCTAAAGAAAATAAAAATATGGGCAGCCTGTGTATTTGTGAAGGCAGACAAACGCAGCCCAGAGGAGAGAAGAGCCTGTACCCGATGGCTAAGTGGAGCGTGGAGCCCTGGCAAGGAGGAGAGAGAAACGCAGCCTGGGCTGGAGGCCATGGGTGGCCTGCCTGGTGGGAACATCATTATTCCGCCCCCTCTCCTGCTTTCTGTGGCTGGGAACACAAAGGGAAAGAGGGTGGGGTGGGAGGGCTTGGCCTCTCTCCCTGCAGAGGTCGGTCCATTGGCCTCAAATGATTATTGTGTTTAATGAATTGCAGCTTGTAAAAGGCTTTGAAGCTAGAAGGCAAGGCCTGAACGCTGAGGATTCTTTTTCTTAAATCATTTTATTCTATGACTCGAAAAACAAAATCCCGCTTGAGCAGAGGGCAACAGTCAAGGCTGCCAAACTCCACTTGCGGTAACTTTGTTTTTTTTTTTTTTTTTAAACAGCAGTTAAAAAAAAATATGTGCACTGTAAAATGTGTACAAGCCAAAGCACAAAAAGACAATGGACATGACATGTAGGCAGGAGGTGGGGGAAATGCAAAAGGGGCTTCTCCTGGAGCAGTAACAATTAGCCCCATTAGCTTGTGCATAACCCATAAATGTAACATACAGGGAAATGGTGGCAGCGAATCACTGCCATGCCCCTGGGAACATCTCTCTAGGCTGGAACCATCTTACTAACTGGACGTAAAAAGATCATATGGTGTGTGTCTTTCAGTGGCAATTAACCTCAATTATTATCCTATAGTCCATAAAAACAGCGGCATGGAACAGGGTCCATGAGGGATCGGTATCTAGGTCTGGTCTCTACTCACAGTTCTCCAAGACAGTGACTGTGTTTGGGGCATTTTCAGACATGCTGTAAATCCTGACTGGCATTGTTTGCTTCCAGCGATAAAAGGAAGAGTAGCAGGTGTGCCTCCCAACGAACCCTTTATTGCCTGGGCATGTGACAGCATTTTGTGGCACCTCAGTAATGAGCTAGAGAAAAGGAAGGAAAGGCAGATGAATTTGCCAGCGTTATTGCAAGTGTCTTGAAGGAGTGTTGAGCCCAGCTTTTCAATTCATACAGATCCTTTCTCTGAAGAACCCCTTCCTGATATTGTCACTAACCCATCTCTGTGGTTTTATTTTGAAATTTTTAAAGATATGTCGTATTTGTATTTTCCCTTATTAGCATAAAATCAGCATTTCTGCAGACATCAGAATAGTTGCATGCTTGTTCCTTGGAAACATTTAAAACATTTTTGTTCTTCCTCCAGTGTCTTGCTGTTCTCCTCTCCCCTCTCCTTTTCCCCTTCCCCTCTTCACTCTCTTGTCACCTCCTCCTCCTCCTCCCCATTCCCTACTTCCTCTTTCCCCAACTCCTTCTCCCTCCCCCCCTTTCTCTCTGCTTTTGGCAATTTATTTTTCTAATTCTTTTATACATATCTAAGGTTTTTACCATTTACATAATTTCATGCTTATTTGCACTTCCTTTTCCCATTCATTGTTAACAAGACTAAAGAAATACTCCATTTGAGTTACATTTGTCCACATCCCTATACTCTATCATCTTGATCAGGTGTCCCTGAGTATCTCTGTTAATAGTGTGTTCATGGACAGGCATTTGTTGCCTGTTCTCCTTTCCTACCCTTCTTTAGGTTGTACTCTGATCTACCCTAAAACTTTTTATGTGTTTCTCATTACTTCTCAAATCTGTCTTCATTTAAACATATTTCCTTGTGGCTAATGGTTTTTTTATGTTTTTATGTTTTATTTTTTTGGTTAATGGGTTTAAAGGCCCTGGTTCTATAATCCATGTAAATGCCTTTGTTATTTTTCCATCATACACCCCTTCTTAATTTTCCTTTCTAAGTTGCTTATCCTTCTCCTCCACTTTGCCATCTTTATTTGCCACGTGCCTTTCCAAAAAGGCCATATACCATGAAAGAAAAATAATTCTGGGTTCCAACCTTGACTCAATTAGATCTGAAGCAAATTACATAACCTCTTAGCCTCAGCCTCCTCATCTATGAAACGGAAATTGCAAAGCCAAGTTATTGGAGGTGTTATGATGATTAAATTGAATAGCATAGCTGAAGCCCCTAACTCAGTGCCTGGTGTATTATAGGTATATTCAACCACAAATGTTAGGTTCCCTTTACTGTTTTAGGCCAACCCTGTTCGTTTTATAATTTCTTAATAAGAAATGACTTTCTATGAGTCTTTCAATATAGACAGGTAGAATCTGAAGCCTCGTTTCCCAGTTTTGTTATCTTCTGACTTTCCAGTATTGAAACAAAAACATTCTTGGTCTATCAGTAAAGTAGGCTTTGGTCACTTCCAACTTCCTCTTTGAGGAGCACAGCTCCTCACCATAGCTCCATAAGGGCTTTGGAGGCATGAGAACCCTTGTGTTATAGAGGCTCAGGCAAACCACAGATGTCTGCTCCAGCACTGGGTGTGGTTGTACCCCATTCTGAAAGTCCTTACGGTCCCAAGTGAATGGGAAAGAAGAGAGGAGTGGCTGTTTAAGGTTCAAGACATGGCTATTATTAAGGGAAGAAGAGTGGGGAAGAGGAGTCTTGTTAGTTCCTTGCCCAGTGTAATCAAAGTGCCGGTTGTGTCTATTTCAAGTATAGTCATGTGCCGCATAATGACATTCAGTCAATGACAGACTGCATATATGAGGTGGTCCTATAAGGTGATAATGGAGCTGAAAGATTCGTACTACTGAATGACATCATAGCCATTGTAACATCATAGCACAACCCATCACCTTTTCTATGTTTAGGTATGTTTATTTAGAATTGTATTAGTCTGTTTTCATGATGCTAACAAAGACAAACCCGAGACTGGGAAGAAAAAGAGGTTTTAATTGGATTTGTAGTTCCACATCGCTGGGGAGGCCTCAGAATCATGGCGAGAGGCAAAAGCAATTTCTTACATGGCAGCAGCAAGAGAAAAATGAGAAGGATGTAAAGGTGGAAACCCTTGATAAACCCATCAAATCTTTTGAGACGTATTCACTATCACGAGAACAGTATGGGGAAAACCACCCCTATGATTCAAATTCTCTCTCACATGTCCCTCCCACAACATGTGGGAATTATGGAAGTCCAGTTCAAGATAGGATTAGGGTAGGGACACAGAGCTAAGCCATATCAGATACACAAATACTTACCATTGTGTTAAAATTGCCTGTAGTATTCTGTAAAGTAACATGGTATACAGATATGTAACAACAGGCTACACCATATAGCCTGGGTGTGTAGTAGGCTAGGTTTTTGTAGATTCACTCTGTGATGTTCACATGGTGACGAAATCACCCAACGAGGCATTTCTCCAAATGTATCCCTATCATTAAGTGACACATGACTAGATTTCATTTTATTGCACTGCATCAGCTTTACTACTGAATCAACCTATTGTTAGCTAATCCATAAGAAAATTGTGAGCAATAACATAAGACAGGGAGAGACAGAGAAAGATAGAGAGACACACCCTCACAGAGAAAGAAAAACTCAAACTCAGGTAGGGAGGTTGTAGCTGTTTTGGTGGCTAGGTTCACTGTAGGGTTGAAATGGTAGGGCCAGGGTTTCTCAAAAGACACAGAAATGCAAAGTATTCTAAATTCTGAGAACCTGCCCTAGGACTGTGATGGTGGAGAGAACCACCCCAGTAAGATCAAGTCCTGCCCACACAAAGGAGGCATTCACTTTAAACTGGAGAGTCACAATTAAGGATGTGTGTCTTGGATGTTCTGGGTCACAGTAGAGGAGTTTTATCTAAACTGGGACATTGTTACACAAGAAATACCTCTAACTCTCCATTTTTTCTGTTTTCTTACCTGGCCTTGGGCACATCAGTCAGTGTTCTCAGATTCTCTTTTAGGAAGTAGGGAAGGGAGGAGTCAGAATAGTGTTCTGTATTTGAAGTTCTTCCCTGAATAAGTAGCCTTTTAAGAGTGTGATTGTGGGTGATCATACTGAGGCATGAGAGCAATGGTTCTCAGAGTTTGAGCCCCTGATCTACAGAATCAGAAATTCTGGGGTGGGGCCCAGCAATCCTTGTTTTGACAAGTCCTCTAGGTGATTCTGATGCAGGCTTCAGTTTGAGAGCCCCTGAATTAGAGCACAAGGTGTAAGAATACAGACTATGTTACCTGGTTTCTAATGTCAGCTCTGCAATTTACTAATTGTGTGACATCACAGGGCTGTTACAAGTAGTAAATGAGAAAATCCCTGTAAACAGGATTTTAACAACATCAGAATTATAGCTGGCACTCCATTGATGGTACTTATAAACTTGGGGGAGGAAATGAGCTGTGAGTCTGCTTGATGACAGACTTACTGAAGGAATTTCTTATTTTTGCATTTCAAACTTCTGTCCACCTTGTTGAAGGTCCTGGGTTCTGAATAACCTTGTCTTCCTTGTATCTCACTACTATCGACGAAGTGTGGAACTGTTGTTTTGTGGGGACCCTGCTGGTGTATAGAATGACCCCCACTGAGAGCAGTGAAAACAGGCTGGCTGACACCAGAGCTGCACGTTATTTTGTTTTTTGAAACTGGGTGGAGGGATCAGGAGTTACCCAGTTTTTTTTCCCTTTGGTGACAATGTTCTTCCTGAACCATGAGGAGTAATGAAGAGAGAAATACCAACATTTTTGTGGTTCAGCTGACATTAAAATGGGAAAAAGCACATCACCGGAATTAGAATGTCCTGTTCATTAGTCACTCTTTCTTCTAAAATTAAAATGTCTCTGAAAGCAGGAAAAGAACAAGCCCTCAATGACTTCATAACTCATTATTTCCAAGGAATATACTTAATTCCCAGCGGAGATGAATCTGGAATCGATTTTCCATTTCTGTCAGCCATTGAATGGCAGCCTCATGGATCCTTCTGAAGGAGAATATATACTTTTTGTGGGATTGGCAGGGGCTGATGAAGAGAACTGGTTGCTGTTGTCGGTGACCTTGTGGGCAGCTGCTGAAGATCCATTTTCTGTTGCAAGCCATTCTGAGCCTTTCAGAAACCAAGAAGGAGGTACTCAGTCAGGCTTTTTCATTGTAAGGCTTTTCTGTCTGTGCACATGACCACTCTTACAGCTGAAATCCCTCATTTGGGCCATTAGAAAAAAGTGTGCCAAGTTAGTACTGCTGCAAAGGGGTGAGAGGGAAGGGAACTGGAGCCTTCGTTAACACTAAAATAGTCAGAAAGAGGGTCGGTCTGATGCTTTCTGTAATATCCTTTGCCTCCCCATTCCCCAGACCTCTAAGCTTGAGGTTAACCAGAGCTGTAGCTGAACTATAAACTTTCAGAGGGCCCCTCTCCCATGCCAGGGGTTATACCCATTCCTTAAGCAAATGGTATGGTTCAGTGTTCTTCTCTGTGGTTAGAACAGAAACAAATTTCTGGACATGGTTCAAGTATCTCATACTATGACAAGCTGGGTCAATACTGGACACCTATGTGAGTAATATTGCCATTATCACCCCCCAAAGTCAGCAAACTAAGAATGTAGATCATCACAGAATGCAGCAGTGACAAATTCACCCCCAACCTCAGTGAAATGTCTGCTGATTTTCAAATACAGTTTTCATGTTGAATTTACAGTTACCAGCTGTGCAAACATAAGATGATAGGAATGGAAGTCACGAATGAGCCACGCCTCAGAAAATGTATACTAAATTTAGCATTTTGTAACTTAATTCCCCATAAATATGCTCACATTCATTTTTACGGCATTAATTACATTGAAATTATGCTTGAGGCAAATTATTTGCTCAAGGCAAAAAACAAATCATGATTATATGATGCAAAGTAGCTGAATGATGAGTAAATCTATATTTCCTTAGATATATTAACAACCTTAATAAATTACATTTAAATAGCAGTTTTACATATAACACTCTAATTTGAGCCATTGTTTAGCAGCATTCTCTCCCGAGGATGATAGTATAAGTTTCTAGGGACCTGGTCAGGAGACTGTTTCCCCATGGGCACCTTGCTGACTTATGTCTTTGTAATAGGATGAATAATAGCCCCCCAAAGACATTAGGTCCTAATCCTTGGAACCTGTGAATAGGAAACCAGGCTCTGGGGGCAGAATATGTGAGTTCAAATTTTATCTCTACTACTGCAAGCCATGTAACCTTGGGCATGACTTCTTGGGTTTCAGTATCCTCACATAAAAAATGAATATTATAATAGTTCTTATCTCACAGTGTTTTTGTAAGGATGCTCTGAGATATGCATGTATATAGCATAATATCTCCCACTAAGAAAAGGCACAGATAAGGATGTCCTCTCTCAGTAGTTCCTGTTGGAACTTGTTGGAAGTTCCAGCTAATGCAATAAGACAAGAAAAGGAAATAAAAGATACACAGATTAGGAAAGAAGATATAAAACTGTCTCAGTTCTCTGATGACATGGTTTTATATGTAGAAAATCAGAAAGAATTGACAAAAACAAAACAAAACAAAACAAAACCTCCTGCAACTAATAAGCAATTAGAGCAAGATTGCAGAGTGGTCAATCGCTCTTCTAGATACCAGCAATGAACAAGTTAAATTCGAAATTAAAAACATACCATTTATATTAGCACTCCCCCAAATGAAATAGGTATAAATATAATGAAATACATACAATATCTATATGAGGGAAAATACAAAATTCTGATGAAAGAAACCAAAGAACAACTAAATAAATGGAGAGATAGTTCATGTTCATGGGTAGGAAGACACAATATGGTCAAGTATTAGTTCTTCCCAACTTGATTCACAGATTCAGCAAAATCCCAGCAAATTTTTTTGTGGACATTGACAAACTGATACTAAAGTGTATATGGAGGGGAGGCTGAGACGGGCGGATCACGAGGTCAGGAGATCGAGACCATCCTGGCTAACACGGTGAAACCCCGTCTCTACTAAAAATACAAGAAAATTAGCCGGGCGAGGTGGCGGGCGCCTGTAGTCCCAGCTACTCGGGAGGCTGAGGCAGGAGAATGGCGTGAACCCGGGGGGGCGGAGCTTGCAGTGAGCCGAGATCGCGCCACTGCACTCCAGCCTGGGGCACAGAGCAAGACTCCGTCTCAAAAAAACACAACAACAACAACAACAACAACAACAACAACAACAAAAGTGTATATGGAGAAGCAAAACACCAAGAATAGCCAACACAATATTGAAGTTTAGAAGAACAAAATCAGAGGACTGACATTACCTAATTTCCTAATTACCTTATTTCAAGCCTTACTATAAAGCTACAGTAATGAAGACAGAGTAGTAGTAGTGAAAAACAAACAAACAACAAAAAACAAACAAACGAACAAACAATAAAAACAGATAAATAGATTAATGGCACAGAATAAAGAGCACAGAAATAGACACACATAAATATTGTCAACTGGCTGGGCACAGTGGCTCACACCTATGATGCCAACACTTTGGGAGGCTGAGGTGGGTGGATCACCTTAAATCAGGAGTTCAAGACTAGCCTGACCAGCATGGTAAAATCTTGTCTCTACTAAAAAAAATACAAAAAGTTAGCCAGGCGTGGTGGCGGGCACCTGTAGTCCCAGCTACTTAGGAGGCTAAGGTAGGAGAATTGCTTGAGCCCGGGAGGCAGAGGTTGCAGTGAGTTAAGATTGCGCCATTGCACTCCAGCCTGGGCAACAACAGTGAAACTCCATCTCAAAAAAAAAAAAAAAAAAAATTGTCAACCGATCTTTTACAAAGGAGCAAAGGCAATACAATGGAGAAGACAGTCCTTCAACAAAGGTGCTGGAATAACTGGACAGCCATGCAAAATGGATCATACACCTAAACATAAAATACACAATTATGAAACTCCTAGAAGATAACATAGGAGAAAATCTGACAACCTTGGTTTTGGCAATGACTTTTTAGATACAACACTGAAGGCACTGCCCATGAAAGAAACAACTGATACTCCATTAAAATTAAAAGCTTTTGCTCTGCAAATACGAGAGAATAAGAAGACAAACCATGACTAGGAAAAAATATTGCAAAATATGTATTAGATAAAGGACTGTTATCTAAAATATACAAAGCTTATAGCACAATGTTTGACCCAGTTAGTGCTCACTAAATGTTAGCTATTACTATTAGTTGACTATCACTAGTTCATATTTCTTCAGAGTCCCTTCATTTCCATCACTTTTCATCATCTAATATTTTGTTAGTAGCAGTTGGTTTATGCTAGTTAAGTATTTCTCAGTCAAATCTTGATAGTCGGCTGGCAGATTTCATCAAGAGTTTATTGAGTTCATCTTCCAGACAAGCCTTGATGACACAGAGGAAATGTGTTTGCTGAACCTGGGGTCATGCTACAGGGCCCTGAAGGCCATCTGCTGTTGGGCATTTTGGAGGTAGGAGCAAGAAGAGCCAGCAGCTTACAGGCTCACTTCACTCTATTGCCTCCTCAGTGAGAAAAGTGGGTGGGGTTAATGACAGTAGGTGCAACCCTCAGGGAGTAGACACGGCTCTGCCCGCTCTGGCTGTGTAGAGTGGGCTGTGGAGAACCGACTAAACCAAACTTGGAAACAGTACAATTCTAGGGAAACACCTCCTTTCCCTGTCCACTCCCATATCTGGAAGAGTTGACTTTACAAAGTCTAAATTTCTCTCTCTCTGAAGTTCTGGGGCCCATCTTTTAGAAGCCATTCCCTCTTGGGGAAGACCTCTGGAGAATCCCCTCTCTCCTTGCCTATCAAGTGCTGTAGGTGCCACCATCCACACTGCTATGGGACTCACAGAGGCAGAGATGCTGCACAGGAACTTCTAGGTGAAGTTTGTGTGAAGTTTGGTTCACAGTAAAGAGTGAGTTGTGTGTGAGTCCAGGGTGGTAGTAATGGTGGCCCTGAGAGTGTGTAATGTAATGCATCCTCCACCATCGTCCCCACCCCAACATCTCTCTAATTCTCCCCTCTGGGCCACCTCCTGCTTGAGTAGCAAGCTTCCTTCAGCCCCTATCAAATGAATTAAAGAATAGCTTTAGAGGAATTATAAAACGTCATAAACGAAGATTAGAGGTTTTTGTTTTTTGGTTTTTTTTTTGGTTGTGGGGGTAGTTGAATAGAGTCTTTATTAACATTAATTTCACTTGCTTCTTTATTTTAAAATTCCAGGGTACATGTGTAGGATATACAGGTTTGTTACATAGGTAAATGTGTTCCATGGTGGTTTTTGTGAAGATTAGAGTTTTAGAGTTTGGGTTTCTCTCTTATTGTTGGGACTATTTAATTGCTTACTAAACACCTATGAGGTGTTGGCAGCATATGGAAGATGTAGGGAGGTTTCCTGGTCAGTGGATTTATATTCTTATCAAAAATGACAGAACAGCTGGGCACAGTGCCTCATGCCTGTAACCCCAGCACTTTGGGAGGCCGAGGCAGGCAGATAACCTGAGGTCAGGAGTTCAAGACCAGCCTGGCCAGCATGGTGAAACCCCATCTCTACTAAAAATACAAAAATTAGCTGGGCGTGGTGGCGTGCGCCCATAATCCAGCTTCTAGGAAGGCTGAGGCAGGAGAATTGCTTCTAGGGAGGCTGAGGCAGAAGAATTGCTTGAACCCAGGAGGCGGAGGTTGCAGTGAGCCAAGGTCACAATACTGCACTCCAGCCTGGGTGACAGAGCAAGACTGTCTCAAAAAAAAAAAAAAAAAAAAAAGACAATGCAGAGCTGTAACAAAGAGACGCACCAGGTAGGGTTAGACAAACCTTCCCAGTGAGTTTTTAAAAGCATTTCATTTCTGTTCCTCTAATTCGTCAGCCTTACATCAGTAAAAATGAGGAGCAGGTAAAAGTAAGCAGTGGAGTATTGCATTATATCATCTCTGAACATGTGGAGCATAATGAAGGCTTTGAAAGAGCAGGTAGAGAGAAGAGTTTGACAAACCAAATTAAGAGCATGTACAAGTAAAAGTAATAGTGACTGAGAAAAATAAAGTGAAAGAATGAAGAAAAACAAAACTTAAGTATTATTGAGTTTATTGGGGAAAGATGGGAATTGGGTGCCCAGTCCTTCACTTGAGGGTTTTAGACTTTTTGAAGAGGAGGATGAGTCTATGAAAACACAACTAAAAACACAGAGACGTCTGTGTGTGTGTGTGTGTGTGTGTGTGTGTGTGTGTGTTTTAAAGGGACAGAAACCAAAATATGGGAAGCTGCTCAAACATGGCAATCCCTGTTCTATCTTCTGCTATTAGCTGAGTGCCTCTATGATAAACCTGTATCGGTTAGAATTAGCATTGGCTGCAAGTAACAAAGGCCCCAGTTCTAGTAGCTTAAACAAGTTAGTTTATTTTTCTGTTGTGTGCAAGTCGAAGGTGGGCAGTCCAGGACTGAAATAACAACTCTGCCTCACAAAGTCCTCAGAGACTTGGGCTCTTCAACTTGCTGCTCTGCTATCTTTAGAGTAAGACCTTTGTCATGCAATATGGTGGTTAGAGCTCAAGTCATCACATCCAAGTTACCAGTAACATAATGAAGGAAGGGATGGAGAGGAAAGGGGCAAAGGGTATGCTTCAGCTTTCTTTTAGGAAAGTTACTGAACCTGCATGACACTCCCCTCTATTTCCCAGTGGTCAGAAATTAGTGATATGGACACATCTAGTTGCAAAGAAAACCAAGAAACATGGCCATGAGCCCAGCTAGAAATTTGGGTTCCATTACTGTGAAAGAAGGTGATAAGATTGCCATTGTAATTTCCTAAATCTTAGCTTTCAATAGAAGAATGTGTCAACAATGCATAGTGGTATAGCCTTCTTAAGTATCAAAGTAAGACTGCCATTATATGCAATGTAAAAAGACGTGACTACTTACAATTTCAGGTTGGTAATCAAAGAATCCAGCTTCCTTCCATGATTCTGATAAGTCTGAACAGTTCTTCTCAAGGGTGACCTAATAGTTACTGAGTTTCCACTACAAATTGGAGTAAGAGACAGGCATAACTGGATTGAAATCCTGGCTCTCCCATTTACTAGCTGTGTGACTGAGCAGATCAATTAAGCTCTCCAAGCCTCAATTTCATCCCCACAATAAGCATGACATCTATGCCTAAGGATACTGTTAGGACTAGACAGCAATACATATGTGAAATACTTGGCATGTAAGTATAGTTAATACAATTAATAAGAACTTTCTTCTGTTCCCTTTTCTTTTAATGTATATTATCCTTTCTCATTTGGAAGCTGCTTTTCTGCTCGCTGACTAGGTCTTTCTAAGAAGTCTTTTTCTTTCTGGTGTGGATCTTTATCACCCAGTTCACATAAAGGGGTAGTACCAGCATACCCAAGGTATACCACCAACTATAGCAATTGCCATGCTGATATCAAAAACAGGAAATTCACTATAACCAGGAAAACATTCTATGGACTAGTGTTCAACAAGAAACATGCAAAACATACACAGCTATATCAAAGACTGTAATATACATGCAAATGAGCAGAGGCATAAGCATTTATATTTTTATAAGCAACAGATCGTCATAGCTGAACCTTAAATTTCCTGGAAGAGCTGAAGCAAATATGGTCTCTAAACTAGTTGCACACTGCAGACTTCAGGAGGTCTAGATGGACAGAGGACCAGCCATCAGGCGCCCAGCCTGGCCCCCATGATTTCTCTTGACTCTTGCCCTTGCTAACATTCCATTTTTGTTTCTCATCAGTCATAAGGTTCACTAGGAGGAGTATATTTATACTGCAGTTGTTTTCTACGGCTGCCATAAAAACGTACCATAAACTAGGTGGCTTAAAACAGTAGACATTTATTCTCTCATAGTTCTGGAATCTGTAAGTCTGAAATCAAGATGTCATCAGGGTTATGTTCCCTCTGAGAAACCCTGAGTGGGATCCTTCCTTGCTGCTGCCTGCCTTCTGGTGGTCACTGGCAATCCTGGGTATTCCTTGGCTTGTAGTTGCATCCCTTTAAGTCTTTGCCTCCACTGTAATGTCATGTTTTCCCTGCCTGTGTGTCTTCTCCCCTTCTTATAAGAAGACCAGCCATACTGGTTTAGGCCCTACTTAAATAACTTCATCTTAACTTGATTACATCTACAAAGGCTGTAATTCCAAGTAAGATCACATTCCCAGGTATGGGGGGTTAGGACTTCAACATATCTTTCTAAGGAGCACAATTCAATTCAAAACACTTATAGAATTTTGTGAAATTAAAAAGAAACTAAAACAAATTCAAGGTTAACCTTATGCAGATTTCACTCTTAATTGCTTCCTGATAATCTTGATTAGTGAAAAGAATGGAGTGGAGTCATATACTCTGACACTGGAAAAGTCAGGACTCTGAGTTTTGGGATTGTCTTGAATGTGAATGTCACTATTATTATATAGGTCCCCCAAAATGAAAGGTTTTCCTCCTGCTTAGGGGTGAAGCTGGGTTGTTCAAGGGAAGGAAGAGATGGCCAAGTAGTTGCACAGGTGTTCAGAGTCAGGAAGTGGATTCTGCTAGGTTAACATGAGAATATGTGTATGTGCTTAGGAGTGATGGTGTATGTGTGCGTGAATGACTGTGTATAAGCTGTGTGTGTGTGTGTGTGTGTGTGACTGTGTACACATGCAGTGAACTAGCATGTGTGAAGTTTCTGGGAGAAGGAAATAATGAGAACATTGAGATGTTAACAGCAGTTAGGAGGTGGGTGGGGAGAAAAGACTATCACAGGGGCAAAGCATCTAACCACACAAAGCTAGAATGTGACTTTCTGGTGAAAGGGAACACAGAAGATTCTACAAAATTAGAAACCTACAAGTCTGTGCCAAGTCTATATCTGGTTGCCTTATGCTTCCCTTCCTTCATTATTTAGCATGAGTGGCTATAGGCCAGATCCAATTGTAGTTTTTGCCTCTGACTTTTTTTTTTTTAATGAGAAACAAACACTAGTATTTTTTATTTTGTCATATGTAGAAAACTATATCTCTTCTTCCCCCTTTCTTGATTCTGCTCTAATATAAGAACCACCAAACAGATTGAGATCAATCTTGCCAAGAAAGTTTTACTATAAAGATGAAAATGCACAGAGGAATGTTTTAGTCTGAAAATGTAAGGTAGTTAGATATCTACCAAAAGTAGAAATCAGAAATTTTAATGCATGGACACATTTTGTTGTAATTATTTAATTCGCTATTAGCAATGAATCTCAAGCTGTTGAGCAACCAAAAATCTGTTTGGGGACTTAGTACCAGTGAATGAGCCACTATCTTTACCTATTCACTTATTCCCAAAGTCCTTTGATGTCACATTCAAAGAGTTTGACTGTAATGAAATAACGCAAAAGAACAAAATAGAATGAAAAGTGAAACTAGCTTTGAAGCTATTTTTTCTGGAAAAAAATTGTAAGAATTCCCAAGAACATGGTACACCAAAGGGAGATGAATTCCCTGCATTCTTGCTGTTAAATAAATATGAATCAGAATATGATGCCCTGCACGTGGAAGACAGTAAGTAAGAAGTTGTTAATAGTGATAGTGGTGGGAGTAGCAACTTCAGATCTGGAATAACTTGAACTCAGAAGAATATTTGTGTGGTAGATTTGATTTTCCAAAGGTAGCCACAATTATATGGCCATCACAAAAATATCTCTTTCCACATAATGTTTTTACAATGTGACATTCACCCACCTTTATTGAGAGGTTGGGTCTATGTTTTCTTCTTCTCAACCTAAGCAGAACTTTGTAACTGTCTTGGCCAATGGAAGATGGAAGAAATGATGCTGCATGACTGCCAAGGCTAGGTCATGGAATGCAATATGGCTACAATTTGGTTGTCTCTCTCTCTTATCCTCTCTCCTTTTCTCTCTCCCTTTCTTCTCTCTCTCCATTCTTCTCCCTCTCTCCCCTTTATTCTCTCTTCTGTTTCTCTTTCTTTCTCCCTTTCTCAATGCTTGTCCTTGGAGCCCAACCACCATGATCTGAGGAAGGCTAGGCCACAAGGCGAGGCCATGGGTGGGTGTTCCAGCTGGCAGTGCTAACTAGGCCCCCAAATGACAGCAAGCATCAGTGGCCACACATGTGATTAAATGAGCCTTCAGATAATTCCAGCCCTTCCAGCCCTCAACTTGCAAGTCTTCCAGCTGAGGACTCAGGTCCAGTGCCCTGTCTGAATTTCTTACTGAAGGAACTTATTATTGTTTAAGCCATTAACTTTTGGGGGTAATTTGCTATGCAGCAATGGCTTATCTCCTGGGAGGATTTGGGGATGCACCAGATTCCCCCATCCTGGGAGGCAAGAGCTTCCACTTCTTGTAGAGATATCTTGCTGGAATGATGCAAGAGGTCTCTGTCCTGGTGCTCCTTCTTGACCCAGGTCCCATCATTGCCAGGCTCAGCCACCATCTTCAAACTGAGGCATCTCAGATATGGTTAGACTTCCATAGTCCACTATCAAAATCATTTTTGGTACGTCACATAGTTTACTTATTTTGAATTTTTGATCATCATGTTGAATAAATAAGTGCTTCTCGACCTGTAATGTGTATACAAATCACCTGGGGTCTTGTTAAAATGTAAGTTCTGCTTTAATAGCTTTGGGGTGGAGTCTGAGATCCTGCTTTTCTAATTCCCAGGTGATGCTGAAGCTACAAGTCTGTGAACCACACTTAGACTATCATAGGTGTAGAAGATTGTATGGACATAGCAAAATTTTGCATAACTCATCCCCAAGGAAGGAAACCAGGGATAGCACTTAATGTCATTGAGCATCTACAATGTGATAAGAATCTTCCTTAATTATTTCATATATATCACTGTAGTCCTCAGAATACTCCTCCAAAATAAATACAATTTATTTGCCTCACTTTATAAAGAAATTAAGGGTCACAGAGTTTAGGTAAATGGAAAAGCCAGGACTCAAACCCAAGACTCACTATGAAATTGTGTCCTTGCCACTATACATTCATCTTTTATGATTCCTAAGCCTGGGATTGGTTCTTCTAGTTACAATTTCTCTTTGAATAAAGAGGTGCCTCTGTAACAGTGCTGCCCAATAAACTTTATGCAGCAATAGAAATGTTCTCTATTTATCCTGTCCAATATGGTAGCTACACGTGGCTCGTGAGAATTGAAGTATGGCTAGTGTGACTGCAGAGCTAAATTTTAAGTTTTATTTAATTTTAATTGAAAATATAAATAGCCATCTATGGCTAGTGCCTGGGACAAGTGGCTGATTTCTGGTGGCTACCATATAGGACAGCATAGCTTCATAGAAAGAATCCCAAAAAATAATGGGACATTAGGTTTGAAAGGTGCCTTGGATTTTCACTGTGGAATCTGTGTCATGGCTCTCCCGCACATTCAGCATCTTGAGTTGTGCAGAATTCTCATCTTTGATTGTGTACAGTTGTCATCCACAATCTTTCCTTCCCTCTGCTTCCCTTTCCTGTATTACACAGCATCAAACAACTTCTTCCTTTCGGATTTACGTCAACTAAACAGAAGTCCTAACCATGGTGCAAGTACTGGAGATACAAAGAGGAACAAATTCCAATTCAGGAAGAACCCCTAAGAGACTGAAATAGCAAGTGAAAATCACTCTTCCATTCATTGAGGGTTTGGAGAAATGAATGAAAAAGATCTCTTCAGATGCTTCCCCTTCCTGTTGGGAATTTTAACAATTAGAACACTTTTGACTACAAGTAGAAGAAACTCTGGCTTGACTTAAACAATAAAGAAGTGTATTATTTCAGGTAATTGAAAATCCAGGAGTGGAGTGGACTTCAGAGTTAGTTGATTCAATTGCTCAGCAATATCTTAAAAGGCCCATCCTCTTACTATCTTTCCTTTCTCCCACTTTGAATGTTGGCTTCATCCTCATGCCGGTAGCAAGATGGCTGCAGAAGTTCTGGAAATATACCAGACATGGCAGTGCTGCAGAGGAAGGAGGGAGAATATGCCTTTCTGCAGATCTTTCTTGGAAGAGAGGCAAGTTTCTCCAAAAGTACTCAGATGATTTCCCCTCATGTGTCTCTGGCTGGAATTAGGTCACATGACCATTCCTGAACAAAAAGACAAGGAAAGTAAGACTTTTCTTATACCCAGCCACTCCTGGGGCTGGGAGTAAGGTCAGCTTTTTGCAGGTTCATGGGCTGTGTTAAACAGTGGGGGAATACCTGAATAAAATTGGGGTTCTGTTAGAAGGAAAGAAAGAAGGAGGTAACCAGTGTATACCCCAGGACTAACCCCCAAAGGGTGTTTGGGATGGGGGAGCTGTGAAACATTCAGTTCGGTAAAAGCAACCTGGAGGTTATCAGGGTTAGTGGCCTCCTTCTAGTAGCATGGCCGTGTGTGGCTCTAAGTCTCTAGGGAAGTCCCACATTCAGCTCAGTGCCACACTCAGTGTATTTTGGGACTCAGAGTGTTGGTGCACTCCTGCTGATGGGCCTGCTGTGGCATCCCCAATTCCTCATGGCCTGGGCAGGGCACACAGACACCCAGAGGTTCCCACATGCCCTGGCAAGAGGTCAAAGAGGGGCTGTGCAGTCCAGTGGACCATCACAGAGTTTGGAGTAGAATGTCATGAGTCTTCTTCCTCTCTCTAGAAATATTCCCAGCTCCTTTCTCTTTTCTACAGCCTGGAACTGAGCTTTGCCCATCCCTATGAAGACTCCATTGTGTCAGGAGACTACTTTTGCCCAAACCTGAGTCCTTGCTTTTTGCCCCATTTGGAGAACACCCATCTGGCATGGCCAGTACCTTCAGGGCTTCACCCCAGCCCTCTGTGCAGAATCAAAGGCCTAGGTACAATTTGGCTTTGGTATTTTTTCCTCCACTTCTGTAAAAACATCTAACGAAACCATGGCAAACATCCATCAGCATCAAATCTCTTTCCTGTTAATAGACATTCTGAGTTGCATTCTCTTATTTTGCTTTTGTTTAAATTAACTCGAACTATTCCTGCACTCTCAGAGTTAAGTGTCCAAGGTGGCCGATACTGCACCTGTGCCACCTCACTTTTTCTGCCTCCTGGTGATAGTCATAACTTTCCTATTGAAACAAGAAAGCATCCAGCGAGGACCCCGTGGATTCAGGCAGGAACTACTTACCCTGGCTGGGAAGTCCCTCCTCCCGTGCACATTGGAAATCCCCAAGGCTGAACCTCCGCAGCAGCCTTTCCTGAATTGCTCTGTAGCTTCCTCAGACTTCCTGCCTGCACCGCTCCCCCCCGCCCCCCGCCGCCATCCTTTCTCCCCAAAGCCTTGTTTCTGCAGTCACCTTTTCCGTCATTATTCACGTCATACCTCACAGTCCTCCCGAGTTTCCTGAATTCAGTGGTAAGGGGTGTGCTCTCACCTTCACCTTCTGTGTTCCTCAACCCCACTCATCTCTGCCTATCAGATCCCCCTCCCACCAACAGATCCCATTCCTAAGAGTGCTGCCTCACCACTCCCTTGGGTGTCCTTCCCGCTTCCTTGGTTCCACATCCCCTGTAACACAATAGACCAATCCGTTTAGAAAAGTCTTAACTGAGCCCTGATGGATGACCCAGGTCAAAGTTTCCAAAGGCCAGTCTACCCACTAGATTCCGATCTGTATCAGAACTACCTGGGGAGTTTTTGAAAAAGGCACATGCAGCTGGGTGCAGTGGCTCACACCTGTAATCCCAGCAGTTTGGGAGGCTGAGGCGGGTGGGTCACTTGAGGTCAGGAGTTTGAGACCAGCCTGGCCAACATGGTAAAACCCCATCTCTACTAAAAATTCAAAAATTAGCCAGGCATGGTGGCACACACCTGTAATCCCAGTACTAAGGAGGCTGAGGCAGGAGAATCGCTTGAACCTGGGAGGCAGAGAGGTTGCAGTGAGCTGAGATTGTACTACCGCATTCCAGCCTGAGCGACAGAGCAAGACTCCGTATCAATTAAAAAAAAAGGCAGACTCCTGGGCCCATGTTCTGACTACTGAACTAAAGCCTAGAGGGAAGAGGTGGGGGCGAGAGTCTAAGTTTGTTTTAGTACACTTCTCAGGCAATCCTGCTGATCCAGGTGTGGGATGCACTGGCTGGGTGCCTCTCAAGTTCTCTTGTAGCCGCTGGTTCCATATGGCTGCCTGGATTCCCATGTTGAAAGCATTCATGTCATGGAGGGTTAAGTTGGGAACCAAGGCCTCCTTTAGGCTCTGGGCTAATACAGTTCCCTGGGGAAACAGAGTGGGAGAGGAGATTCACCTGCAAGCCAGACCGCAGGTCCACATACTCTTCACTGCCATTTGGTGGGGTCAGCAATAAGGTGCTGCAGACATTTGTGTTTGTTTATTTGAGGGCTAGGTGTCTAGGGATTTAGGTTAATGATAATGCCTAGAATGGTGTCATGGGTTAGACAGTTGAGGAAGCATTAACTTAATTATCATCATCAACAAACAGCCATTGAGTGTACCTTGTATAGGACGCTGGGGCTTAGTAATAGAGACTCAAAAATAATTAAACACCTTCACCTGGAATCACTTACAAGCTAGCTGGGAAAGATCGCACAGGCTTCTAAAGATGTGCTGACATTGTTATTTTCTAAGAAAAATTGGAATTTAGTTGTTTTTGGCTTATTTTTCTCAACTCATTCACTCCAGAGTTTCCTAAGGGACTGTGATATAGCAGGCACTGTGCTGAGCCAAGGGTAGGGAGAGTGGTAAGAATACAGAAATGAGAGGACATGGGCCTCTGTAACAGAGAGAGATACATTACACACAATATGATCAGGGCCAGAGAAACCTACTAATTCCTGTGGGAGCACAGAGAAGTGAGCTCTTTGACTGTGAAGTTCAGGAAACGGGTTGTTTGGATCTGCCCAAGAATAAACTATAATACGTACTAGCGAATGCACTATAATATGGACTATATAATACATAAGCTATAATTTGTACTAGCGACTGCACCAGGCACTTTGAATATGTTACCTCACTTAATATAATCTAATTTCTCATTCCCAGACCCTCATTAGGTACGCATTATTACCATAGTTTTACATGTTACATAGATTCTCCCTTGATGGTAGGTGATGCTTGATGTTGAGAAGAGACAAAATACTGTCCCTGCAACCCCCAAGCAACTATTCGCATACACTGATTTGCAGAGGAGGCCCTGAAGTGCTGAGATGTAAGAAGGACTTAAACTCAGGTGGGAACAACGAACTCTCAGGTGGGAACAGTTGGAGAGCCCTTAGGAGGAAACCTGCCAAAAGGGGAACAGGTGTCTGGCCCACTGAGTTGACTCAGTTAAAGTTTGACCAAGGTGTAAGGCTTAGAGAGTACGTGGGATTTTTGCATACAGGTGTACTCGGTATTTATAATCAACCACAATCTGGAGAAAAAGAAAAGCTGCAAAACTTTGAAGCTCAATAAGCATTGTTTGGAGGCAATCCTTCACAGACCGAAAGATGAGAGCTTTCTATTTTGTTTCTAAAAGAACTGTTAAGAAACAGTGATGATATTGCCCAAAGGCCTGAGCATGGAGGAACCAGATGGCGACAAGGATGGTAGTAGAATTTTCTCCTGACTGGCAGACAGTTGCTCTAACTGGCAATGAAAGTCAGTTGCTTTCAGGTGACTGAAATAATGGTAGCAGTAACAATAAGGGAAAGATCCCAGATTCCAAGTGAACTTTGTGGATGAGCCGGGTCTGGACTTAGAGTCTGTTCAACAATCTCCCTTAGAAGTTCCCAACAATGGTTGCAGAGGGAGAATCTGTTAGAAACAACAACAACAACAGCAACAAACTAAATAGCCCCTACACTGATTCGGAGAGGGACAGGGTAAAGGCAATCAAGTCAGAAATTTATGTTAAGTGCCTAGATTTTCACTCCCAGCAACATGGAGCTTGAACTCTTCGGACTCCATACAGATGAGAAAACTGAAAGTTATTGCTCAAGGCCAAAGAACCAGGAAAAAGCAGAGCCAGTATTCAAACCCAGACTCTTCTGTCCACAAATTTATTCCTCTTGTGAGATGATATTTGAATCGAGGTTTTATAATTGGATAGGGGGCTAAAGGCAGATCATTCCAGAGATAGTTGCAACTAAGGTTGTAAAGGCAGAAAGGATGAAAAGAGTAGGGCTGGGCCAGCCACGCAATTCATAATTCGGTGAGGCTGATGATGGGCTGCGTAGAGGAAATTTCAACAGATGAGTCTGACAAGGCAGTTTAGTGATAGACCTGTGTGTCTGCTAAGGCAGAGCTTCTAGTCCTTTCTTAACCTACTCTCCCATCTTTTGACAAACACACAAATCTCTTTCCTCCTTTGTTATTTCACAGTTATTTGAAATAACAAACGCAGTGAGTATTTTGACCAAAAAAAATCTCAGCAATGAAAAATTTTAAATGTGAATTTTCAAATTGCTATATTCTTGAGTCCATTGAGTATTTTCTTCTCAGCTGCCTGGAGGTAGAGCTGTCCGTCAGTCAAGGAGATGAGGAAGAGACCATCACACGTCTATGAAGGCAGTGAGGAAGGTGAAGGAATGGAGTCAAAAGCCCTTTCAGAGGAAGAGCTGATGAGGGTCTCATAGGAGAGAACAATTAGATTTCCAAGCTACCTTGATCTTGAGGACATTTGCTTTGAATCAGAAAGCTGCAATATTCCAACCCTACGTGCACTGAGGGTTTGTTTCTCAGTTCAGGAATCAATCAAAGAAGCGAATTCAATCTAAGTTCAATCATAGAAGCGAATTTTAGTCCTGACAAATACTTTGCCATTCACAACATCCCTAGGTGTTTTGTGTCAAAATGAGGGAATCTATGACTTTAATGATTTCTCCTGCAAAGTAAATGGACTCTTTCCCAGATGCATATTGATTACTATAATAACTGCTGACGATTGTTGGGCTTCTATTGTATGCTAGATGCTGTACAAAGTACTTTCTATGTATCATCTCAATAATCCTTGCAATAACTCCATGAGTTAAGTGCCATTGTTATCATCCTCATTTACAGATAAGGGAACAGAGGCTCAGAAAGAAGGGATCTGCATAAGGTCACACAGCTAGTAAGTGGCAGCATTGCAATTAGAACTCAGGTCTGTCTAATATCAGTCACTGAGTGTATGAGGAACCACTCAAAAGGGAATTCAGGGACCTGTAGAGTGAGCTGGAATGTGGTTGTGTCCTCATCTATACCTCGGGCAGGAGATCCAGACAGCATCAAAGAGTAAATACCCCCTGGGGTTAGGGTGCATCATTCCTGCAGGGAGACTCTTACCCTCTGATGAAGGTGGCCTCTTCAGATTTTTTTTTTTTTTTTTTTTTTTTTGAGATGGAGTCTCGCTCTGTCACACAGGCTGGAGTGCAGTGTCATGATTTCAGCTCACTGCGATCTCCACCTCCCGGGTTCAAGCAATTCTCCTGCCTACGCCTCCTGACTAGTTGGGACTACAGATGCGTGCCACCACACCCAGCTAATTTTTTGTAGTTTTAGTAGAAACGGGGTTTCACTATATTAGCCAGGATGGCCTTGATCACCTGACCTCATGATCTGCCCGCCCTGGCCTCCCAAAGTGCTGGGGTTGCAGGCATGAGACACTGCACCCGGTCTCTTCAGTTCTTTGACTTAGAACAGACAAAGCAACATTCATTTCCCATTTTCAAAAGCTTCCCCTGAATGCTGTTCAACTGAGGTCCAGATGGTATACAGAATAGGTCTAGGTGTTTGGTGGCCAAAAAACTAATTCCTGAATTGTAGGACTTGTCCCCAGGCTTGATAGTAGAGATGCTGGGAAGGCCAGGACAATGCCAGAAACAGAGTCTCAAAGGAAAACAGAGATAATTGTCCACTGAGACCTCTGACTCAGTGTCCCCAGCCATTAAATGACCTTTACCTTACCTGGGGTATATGAAGAACTCCTTTTACATGTCCTTTTTTATTTTTTAAGTGATATCTTAAATGTAACTGGGAAAAAAGTACATACTCTTCTAAAATTCAGAAGTTATAAAATCCTTGAGCAGCTTTTAAACATTTAACTTTCAAAGTTTTGCAACTTTGGCTGCAAGTATGAAAGAAACAAGTTATAAATGGCACTTAAACACAAATAACATTCTTTTCTCACAACAGATATGGACTTTAGTCTTGCTAATGATAGGACAGAAGTTTACCTTGTCATCTATGGCATCCTTTGTTATTTGTCATAGATTCTGGGGAAAAAAGCACATCATGTATGCTTGTCTTAAACTTAGCAAATGTAGTTGCTTAAAATTTAATAAATATTTTTCTGAAAACCACTTGCAGATTATTTCTAACAGAGTTACAACCTAAGTTACTGAGGTTTAGAAGTGTACAAAGATGTCACAAATGCCCTTGGCTATTGCCGCTCTTTATTCTCCATGTATTTGACACCTAAGTCCAGACCAGACAAATCCCAGCTGTAATCCGATGATGATCAACCTCAGAATTGTGGTATATGGCTCTACAAGTTAAAAAGAAAAGAGCCATTACTGAAACAGCTGAAATTTGTTACCACTTAACTGGCAGAAACTGAATAGTATAATGGTGGAACAATGAATCCATGCTTCTTTGGAAGAGGAAACTAAGTATGAAAGGAACAATCTATAAATGTGGGAGGGAAGTAAACAGCGAGCCTCCCAGGGTTAACTGCAATGCCAGTACTATAATTTTCCCAAGTTGGAAAAAAATGGACATAGTTTTGCACCACCCAAAATGAAGTCAGACCAAGCCCATCATATTTTAAATATGTGGTGATGCTTTCTTTAGAAATGGCCTCTGAAGAAGATGTAAGAAAGAATAGTTCTGCTTGCAAGCTCGGTCTAATGCTGGCCTTGACAGCTCCTGTGGGCTTCTATGTGACTACTGTGAGTAAATAATGGAACAACATTCTCACGCAAGGCCTGCTAATTCTGCAGCCTTCTGAGATCCCTAAGTTACTGCAAAAACCAGAGTTTGTGCTTATATGCACTAGGAGATCTCGAAGTCCAGCAAGAAGCTTGAAAACCCCTCACGCTGGAATTCTTCATCTAACTAACACCAAAAGTCTTTGTTCCATTTGCACTTAGGGTGTTGTATTGTTTTTTGGTTGGTTGGTGTGTCTTCCAGTTACATTTTAAAGAAGGGATGGGGCAATAGAGTATTTGCATAGATTTGTAGGAAAAAGGTTGACACCTACCTCTGTCTTTCACCTGAATCTAGCTGTATCATGTTGAGTTTCCAAAGAGATCTCTTATCAATTATTGGGGGTGGAGGGAGCAAACAGAATTAGTAATTGACTTCTCTTTCTCTCAATGATGGTATAGGAACAAGTGCTAATAGCCAAGGTAAAGGGCCAGCTTCTCTCCTCCACAAGTGGTATTCTCCAAGGTGTTCAGACTTTTCACTGTAATGAGGGAAGGGAGTGGAATTAATTGTGCATCCCTCTTTTGCTAACCTCTGAGACTGCTGTTATCTCTCATTGCCATGCTCACCACTCCCCAGTCCTATGGGGAGCCCACTTTCATTAATATGCCCTTTGGGAAGTGAACTCTGGGTCAATGAGAGTAAATCAAATGGAGGAAAAAGACTAGAAAGAACAAAAAAGAAGTGGGCCTTCACTTTAGCAGTGGTCACACTTCAACTTGAAAACAGATGGAAAGAAATATAGACTGTGGTTACCACAAATAGAGAATGCATAAAATTGCATTCGTTAAATTAGGTACACATTTTTACCATGACATACTTGTAGCCTTCCAAATGATTCTCTTTACTTAGACGCTATGGAAGGAAAGGATTTTTTTTTTTTTTTTGTAAATTTCTTCTTTTCCCAGATGATGTCTGCAGAACCACAAATGTGGAAAAGGTGGATATTTCTCAGTAACTGCCTGCTGACTTGTTTGCTTCTTCTAATTGTAAGCTCCTTGAGGGAGGCAATGGGTTTAACCACTGCTGAATACCCAGTGTGCATGGGAGATGCTCAGATAGTTAATGAGTGAGTGAATGAATGAATTAGCAGCAAGGAGGATTGAAGAGATAAGAAGTGAGTGCTATAGCAACAAATGCACTAAGTGAGCCATAAGTTTTATTACTACATGTATCCATAATGGTGACATGCAGGTAAAAGAAATACTCTTTTTACGGTTTACAGTTGAAGTTCAGTTTTAGGAGTGAGGGATGACAAGAAGTAAGTGTCAAAGTGTTCAGTGAAGTTGCCAATATCAAGGACTGATGAGCAAAAGTAATTAGTAGTTAGTGGCAGTAGTTAGTAGTTTTTAGGGACTCAAAACAGTCATTTGCAAGGAGGGCTAAAAAAAAATCAGCTGGGAAGTGTCAGATTCTCTTTTGCCCCGTCTCTTTATGACACCACCACTTTCTTTAAGGAAGTCAGACATCCATAGGCGTTACACTAACCCTTAAAGCTGTTGATTTGACAAGTCACTCCCCTGGGATCAATCATTTATTCCTTCAATAACTTTTCTTCTATCTAGTATAGGGCATTATACTAGGTGGAATAGAAAAATGGTAGCACAGTCAGGTGCAGTGGCTCATGCCTGTAATTCTAGCAGTTTGGGAGGCCAAGGTGGGCGGATCATGAGGTCAAGAGATTGAGACCATCCTGGCCAACATGGTAAAACCCTGTCTCTACTGAAAATACAAAACTTAGCTGAGTGTGGTGGTGGGCGCCTGTAGTCCCAGCTACTGGGGAGGCTGAGGCAAGAGAATCACTTGAACCCGGGAGGTGGAGGTTTCAGTGAGCTGAGATCCCTCCACTGCAGAGCAAGATTCTGTCTCAAAAACAAAAAAACAAACAAAAAGAAAGAAAAAGAAAAATTGTAGCACACAGTTCTTATCTTTAAGTTACTTATAACCTAATTGCAGAGAAAAAATATAAAAGCACTCAAAAAACTAAGGTAAAAAATCATGGAAATAACAATACAAAAAAGATGTCAGAAGGCAACATGTGATCACAAACCTGAAGAAAGGGTCTACCCAGTCTGTCTTTTGAGAAATATCACATCCCGTCCTGATATACAAGATTACTGTATAAGTCACGTTCCTAGGACATAAACCTGCCTGCCTGGCCAAAGTTGAATGGACCCAGGGTGGCACCTGACCAAGCTTGGCCAATCAGATCCTCCCATAGGAACTTGGAATTTGTGTAAGTTCCAGTTTGGTTTGGTTTTCCTCCTCTATAAAATAGATGTAAATATTGGTAGTGACCATTTTCTACCATGACAAAGCAAAGAAGGTCAGTTGCAGAAAGGAAAAAAATAAATGAATCAAATGTGAAGAGAGGAGCAAAGATAGGAGAAGGAAAGAAGAGACTCTCTGGTTCCCTAATGGGCTCTAGTCCCTAGGTTCAGTAGTTCTGAGATTTAGTTTCCTCCCTGTCCTTGAGGTGCATGAGACATTACTGCATCCGTACAAGAGTGCACTTCTGCTTGCTTCTGAAGAAAGCAATTTCATATTTTACAAGTTGGGTTGACATTGTTGACTTGACAGGCCTGTGTTATTGGAAATCCAGGAAATTCCTGGGTCAAGTTGAGGATGCTTTCCTAATACCCCTTTCCCCTGCCATGTGTGTACTAGCACCTCCTATCTCATGTCATCCCAGAGGCTGGGTCCTTCCAAAACCCCCTTAGTGCCCTCTCTTTCTACTTCCAGAGTACCAGTGCTTCAAAGATTTTATTTTGTGGAATCCTTATAATAAGTTCCTATGAGGTAGATTCTGTTATCTCCATTTCACAGATAAATCTGACACAAAAAGAAATGGGACAATTTTCCCAACATCACATGTCTAATAAGTGGTGGAGCCATGACGTGAACTGAGTCAGGGTGATTCCTGAATGCTTACTCCTAACCACTAAACTACCCTCCCTCTTTTTTATTTTTATTCTGCTAGTATACTACAGGAAACATTACATAGGATGATCTTTTCTTTAACATGTTACAATATTTCTGTTTCTACTATTCCATGTACAGTTTGTTTGTTTATTTGAGACGGAGTCTTGCTCTCTCCCAGGCTGGAGTGCTGTGGGGCAATCTTGGCTCACTGCAACCTCCACCTCCCATGTTCAAATGATTCTCCTGCCTCAGCCTCCCGGGTAGCTGGGATTACAGGCATGCACCACCGCGCCCAGTTAATTTTTATATTTTTAGTAAAGAGGGGGTTTCACCATGTTGGCCAGACTGGTTTTGAACTGCTGGCCTCAAGTGATTTGCCCACCTCGGCCTCCCGAAGTGCTGAGATTACAGGCATGAGCCACCATGCCTGGCCTCCATGTACTGTTAATTAAGGTATAAACCTGATCGTAGAGACTAGGGAAATGCTCACCAGTTCCTTTCATCTTGCTAGGCACACTGGAAATCTAAATTTCCTACCCTTCCTTGCAGTTAGGTTGGAGATATTTGCTGGGTACTGGCCAATGAAATGGGGACAAAACGTGATATATGCTACTTCCAAGTCTCACGTAAATTTCTCTAGGTGATTTTCTTTGGTCTTTCTTCTCCTTCCTTGTAGATAAGGAGTTCATATGCTGGAATGCTAGTGACACAGGCTATAAGGAGCCTCGATCCCTGAGTCATCATATGTAGGAGAACTACTCAGGAGAGTCATCCAACCTTCATAGACAGTGGCATGAGTGGGAATTAAACATTGATTATGTTAAGCCATTGCAATTTGGGGTTGTTTGTTATAGAAGTATTCATTTTCCCTTATTGACCCACCTACTGAATTCCAAAAATTGGGGTAAGCACTGGTAGCAGCCAATAAAGTAGGCACTTGGGTAGACATACAAAGATTACTTTTTATAGAAGCTTGATCCTTTACAAAATCTGGTTTGTGTGATCAATGAAAGTACTGATAATATTCTCAACAGACACTTGCCCTAGTGCTGCTTAGATATTAAGAAGACAGTTTCATGGGAGTCTTTGCTATAGCTGTTGGAGTAGATCTTTCTTTTGCTCCTCAGAGTGTTCCTTGGGTTGTAGGATCAGCTTCTTGCTTATGTAGGGACAGGGACTTTAGTCAGAGGGTCAGGGAGTTAATTTCCTGATGGGATGCTCAGGGGCCCAGCTCCAACTTACATGGAGTCTGCATTTAGTTGGTTTTTGATAGCAACTGAACAGGATAGAAGTGTGTGTGTGTGTGTGTGTGTGTGTGTGTGTGTTTAACTTACATACACTATGGCCATTCAGCCTTTTTGAGCCCAGCATTGCAAGGGCTTTCTCTATTCCTACAAGGTAGAAAGGGAAATCACAAGTACCCAAATGGAAAACTTCTAGCTTGAGTGAATAAAAGAAGATGTAACCAAGTAGATTTGATTAAGGATGAACCCCTATTTTTGCAGCTCCACTGGTGGGGCTGTGGAATAAAACCTAAGTTTCTTCATGCTGGGAAATTCAAATTGGAAGCTGATAAGTTAGGGAAATAGCATAAAATATGCAGTGAAAGTTGTTTAATGTTAATCTCATCATTAAGTCAAGGATGAAGGTTTATTTCAAATGAAATTTATCATGAACTTAGGAAAACTTCTATATGGTTTTGGTAAATTGCCATCTTTCAAATAAACCTCCTGACTTTCCCAGTGCAAAAAGTTATCTGCATGGCCACCTTAAGAGAAAGAAAGGCATAGGGCTAAGATTCATGCTTTTGTTGCATTTCTACAGTTGAAATTAAATGACCCAAGGATACTCACCATTCCTTCAAAATGCCTTGGGCTTCCAAGAGACTACTGCATTAAAATTAAAGGTCATGAGTTTTGGAGGTGTCGTGCTCTAAATAATCTGTAGCTGTTGTTGTTTTAGTATTATTATCCATCCAACTAGTATTTCTGGAGTACCTCAATATTCTAAGAACTATCTAAGTGAGACAAAACTGCTATTTACTATCTAATGGAATAATTATTTATTTACAGTTTGCTGCTACTGCCACTAGAACAATGGAATCCAGAGTCTAGCACATAGTAGGAGTTCAGTAAATGCTTGTTGAATAAATGTACAAGCTCCTATGAAATCTGAGTTATCTCATGGGAGCAGTAGCAACAATATTGCCTCTGCTTTATCTTAGTCTTTGTCCCTATGAACAGGATTCACTTTCCCACTTTGAAAGAGGAAATAAGTTGTTTCTACAGGCAGCCAATACTTCTTGAGTGCCTATTTTGTGGTGGAGACTGCTAGATATACTGCCTGGGAGAGACTCATGCTCTGACCTCTGGCTTCCAACAGTGGCATAGTGGCTGGCCTTTGCTTTACTGACTTGAGTAGATAGATAATTCTCAGATAAGTACTAATGCCTCTGAAAATATCTCCTTTCTTTCACATTCAGTTATTCCAAGAAGGCAAAGAGGGAGACAGTTGATGGCTATGAATTCAAGGCCATTATAACCCTGATTTACTTAAGAGTACATGGAATGAAACAAATAAAGTGTTAACCAACATTTTCTTTGAAATGAGGTTGGGTAAGATTAGCTTAGAGGAGGGCATCATTAGGGGGAGAAGAGCCATTCATCACTGTCTGCAATAATCCATGTTGAATATCTTAATGTTTAATTATTTTTAATCTTTTGGAAATAAAGAACTGCCCCAGGGTGTTTTCTTTACTCTCTCCCTCCTACAGAGCAGCCTGCTTTGGGAGCTGAAGATTTTCTATGTATTCTTTGAACTGGATCCAAATTCATTACAGATACACTGTGAAGTGGACATAGACGATGAAACTGGTGGGTGGGGGCGGGTGTGTGGAGGAAAAAAAGGAAAGCTAGCACAAGTAGCCAGGGCTAGTTTGAAAAGTTGAAAGGTGATCTTTGACCTTCTCATGACTCATAAAGCACTTTATGACTCCTACCCCTTAGTCAAGAATTTTCAAGCTCAACAAAAGAGCTTTTAGCTGAATTGCCATTTGTTAACCTAGCTTCACAAGGACTACTTATTTCAGTTTCTATGTTGACCAAGTGAAGTTCTTTACTTTTGACTACCTTATAGTTTACCATCTTGATTGATTTCGTGTCGATTTTCTAGGCCATGTTATTTTTCCAGCCATAAAACTGGATGGGTGAGGAAAAGACCAAGTGTCTTATTTAGCCATATGGATATAATAGAAAAAAAGGGAAAAGGGGTGGGGGTTGGGGGAGTGGGGAAGAGAGAGAGAGAAGAATTTGCAATTAAGAGACATCCAGAGTTGCAAACCCCAAGAAGGCAAACTAAGGGTATTCCTATAGTAGAAGTTTCCTGGGCTAAATACCCTGGGCCTATTCCTAGAACTTTCTAAAACTTTCGCAGCTCCAATTTCTGACCTTGTCTTAAAACTGATAAAGGGTATCAATTATTTCATTCACCACTATTGACATGTCCATTTACCTTCTGGGGAAGGAACTACTGGAGGCCACAGTGGGATTCAAATGTAGTTCAAAAGATCTGTGAGCAAGTTAATTGGACTAAGCTATGAAGGGCCACAGTCACTAGAAATATCCTTGGATTTTTCTTTCTTTCTTTTTTTTAATACTTTGTCTCATGTCTTGTGAGCTCTATTTCCTAGGCCACAAAACAAGATTGGTTTATTTGCCTCTTTGAAAGGCTCATAAAGTCAGATTAAAGAATTATACCCAGTCTGTTTTTAATAGACTTTGGCAGGGGCTGTGTGGTAGATTAAAGATGGCCACAAATTCAACATTCCTTCAGTGAGAGGTAGAGTCTTTGTCCCCCCAGCCTTGAATCTGGACATGCTCTATGACTGTTTGACCAATGGAATTAATTGGAAGTGACATTGTGCCAGTTTTTGTGGTAAGTAGTTATATGGCAATAGAGAAATAGAATATGTTGGTTGGTTTCAACCAACATATTCATCTGGATATGGTCATATGTAAGGAACTCTTATAGTTGTGAGAAATGGATCTCATATTTAGCAAAAATCTGCCATGTTCCAGGAATTGTGCCCAGTTTGGAGAATATGGCTCTTCATATATGGCTCCTGTTTGCAAGAAATTCACAGTCTAATGGAAAGAATAGACATGTACATGAAACTTCAAGATTTAAACTAAGGATGCTACAAAGGGCCATAGCAGTAATTCTCAAACATCAGTGTGTGTAAGAATCAACTAAGGAGTGGGTTAGAAATGGAATACCCCAGGGCCATATGTCCAAAGACTCTGACTTAGCAGATCTGTGATGGAGTGCAGGCTTAACAAGATCACCCAGATTATTCTAAAGAATAGGACTGAGAACAACATTTTAAGAAACACTTGCTGTAGGAATAACTAGCTTGGAATGACTCCCTGGGACTGTATGGAGAGGCCTCCAGAGAGCTCCACAGTTCCACAAGGCTTTGAAAGAAGAGTAGGAGCTCCCAAATCCAGGCTTCTGACATGTTGTCATTGGTATAAGATGACAAATGCTAAAGGACTTCCCTAACCAAAAATACTTCCCTTGTGAATCCTGCTATAGTGTTTAACACTCCTACATTATTTAATCTTTGAGAAGGCTTTGTAGGACTCTGCAAAATGGTAAATATGATCTGCAAAGGGTAACACAGTAGGCCATTTTTAGTGACTAATGCATTAGCCCAAATTTACTTCTTTTATGTTCCAAATAATCATATTTATTTAACTATTTGCTAGCTCTTGTGTACTGTAAGTGCTCCACATACTTTTTTTCTGATTGAATAAATACTTGTTGTGGGTTCAGAAAGTATGAACCATGGGTGCTTCAAGGAATAGGCTATTTTATAGAAAGACGCTCCAGTGAATTGTAAGGAAATTCTCCTTCCAAAGCACAAATCGGTTCCTGGGTAGAGAGTGACTACCTGCTCTTGAAGAAACAAATACTGTCTGTGTTCAGAGCATGTTTAGCACTGGAGGTGGTGGTAAGGAACACACAGTGGGATTAGGAATGGTGCATTCAAGGAGGTTGAAATCTAATTAATCAAAATTAACAAACTCAGAGAAAATTACAATGTGTACATAATTGCGTGTGAAGTAATGTGGCAGCTATTTAAAGTAGTGTAGGAGTTCAGCAGAAGAGTCAGTCTTCTCGTGCCAAGGAAGGCTCCTTAGAAGTTTAAGACAAAAAAGAACTTGGCCCTCCTATGCAATATGTTCAGTGTGTTCCAGATGCAGCCAAAGAATATCCATAGATTCTGTGAAAGAATACAAAGAACCTAGAGGAAGACTATCTCATAGAGAAAATAATTAAGCAAAATCACTGTCTAGGTTATAAAGGAGGATGATTGTACTGACTCCTTCTCAGATGTTACCAAAACCAAAGCCTTTGGGACTATCATGGTCAAGAAGAATTATTTTATTTATGTTGATTACCTAGTTTTTTTGTCCTACCTGTTTCTGGAAAGGGGTTTGAAGCTCCACAGCATCATTAATCCCGTCTCTAGGGAGCTGATAGACTTTCTAAAATGTGGATCTGAAGCTACGTCCATCAGACGCTCGCATGCCTTTACCTGGCATATGGGGATTCCACAGGCCAACCCCTCTGTCTCTCCAGGCTGCTCTCTTGCTGCTGCTGCTGTTTACGCCCCGGCTCTGGCCACATAGTTGTTTTCTAAAGCTCTTTTCCCTATAGGCTTTCTCAGCCCACAATGTCTTCCATTTCTATCTATATCAGACTTTTACCTGTGCTAGAATCAGCTCAAATATCAAATCTCTAATTACACATTTGTGTTTAGCTTCCAGAAAGAATAAATTTATTGCATGCTTCATTGTGTCCTCACTTCCCTTAAAAAACTCAATATGCCAGGTCTGTTTGTTTGTCTCTGCAGGTTCACTCTTCACCCTTCTATGTCCTCCTTTGTGCCCCAGGAGGCTGTTCCATATGGACTTTTGGCTGTCTTGTTCTCCAGCTCCCAGTGGGGTTCGGCCAATGTGAAATACCAGCAGGAGTTCATAAAAGAGGAGGAGAGAGTTATGGTATTTATTTCCTGGCTGTCTCCCTTCCTTTTCTCCCTTCCTGTCTCCCTTGCTTTGGTTTGTCTAGATCTTTATACCAGGAGCTACAATTGCTTTTAGGCAGCCCTCTGTAGCTGCCTGCTTTTGTTCTGGTATATCCTCCCCTCCTTGTTTTCTTGGGCCTCTGGTGGTAGCAGCAGTTCTCAATTGCTGCTAGCCCTTACTTCACTGCCCTTGTTTCCTGAAACCCTGGACATGCCTTTCTGAAGAGTCACTAATTTGTTTCATGAATTGCTCAATATGAGTGGACCATCCACGTCCTATAAGACTGACTGATACACCTAGTTTGCAGAGTAGATCAAGAACTTTTTGTAATGTTTATAGTCTGATAATTTTATGTCTTTCTTCCAAGATGCTCTCTGCACTGCTTCTGTGAGCTGTCAAATGGGTAGACCAAGCCCAATGATAACACCAGAAAACATTATTCCAAGCCCCCCACCACTGTACCTCAGATGGAGTGTTTGAATGTCATTCACCAAGTCCATAGAGACAAATCTAATCAATCAGATCAGGAAAACTCTAACATTAGAACTTCAGTAGCTGGGTGTCCCTCAGGCTTATTAGCAGAGGATGAAACATTTATAAGGCAAATGTGGCAGCAAATGTAGAGAAGCAATCCTGGTAGTCCAATCCCACTACAGGATAAGAAGGCAGCAGTTCAATTAAATAACAGGCAGTTAGATTAGTTATCTATGGCAAACCAAATCACAAATTAGATGCTCAATAAATGCTTGTAAAATGGAATATAATCAGATTATTGCTTGAGCCATAAGCTCTGTGGAGCACTGACTTGAAAGCAGAATTGAATTCCTGTTTGAACCAGCCAGAGTTTCTGAAGGCACCATGTCCTTCTTTGGAGGTTGGTGGAGTGCCCCAAGTGGGGAATGCCATGTAACGGTCTCTTAATTGCAAATTGCAGGAGAGCAACTCAATGTAAATTACAGTCATCCCCCAGTATCCATGGGAGATTGGTTCCAGAACTCCAGCAGATACCAAAATCCATGGATGCTCAAGTCCCTGGTATAAAATAGCATAGTATTTGCATGTAACCTAACCACATCCTCCTATATACTTTAAATCATCCCTAGATTACATATAACACCTAATACAATGTAAATGCTATGTAAATAGTTGTTCTACTATATTGTTTAGGGAACAATGACCAAAAGATGTCTGTACATGTTAAGTACAGATGCAATTTTTTTCCCCAAATATTTTCTTATTTTATTTTTGAAATGCAGCCTCACCCTGTTGCCCAGGCTGGAGTGCAGTGGCATGACCTCAGCTCACTTCAACTTCTGCCTCGTTGGTTCAAGCGATTCTCATGCCTCAGCCTCCCGAGTAGATGGGACTACAGGTGTGTGACACCATGCCTGGCTAATTTTTGTATTTTTAGTAGAGACAGGGGTTTACCAGTTTGGCCAGGCTGGTTTCGAACTCCTGACCTCAGTTGATCTGCCTGCCTCACCCTCCCAAAGTGCTGGGATTACCTCCCCAGATATTTTCTATCTGCAGTTGGTTGAATCCATGAATGCAGAACCCACAGATATGGAGGGCCAACTGTATTTGCTAAATGATAACGGCGACCACACAGAAACTGCAGTGTGTGGAAAATTACATGTCTGAGCTGGGGACAGTTGAATATTTAGAGGTCAAGATCAATGAGGAATCCCTCTGGCTTTCCTCTCCCACAAATCCCCAGATTCACGCAGGCACATGCATCTGAGCCTCTAGGCTGGGGGGTCTGGAGAGGCAGGCACCGTAGAGAAGGAGTTTTTCATGAGTGATGCTTGTGGATGAAAGAAAAACCCCTGACTGGTGTGCCCAGGGGCTAAGATCTGAACTCCTGGCCTGAAAGAGGGGCTCTGTTGAAAGAACAGTAGGCCTCCCTATGCTAAATTTGGCCAGTGGGATTTTTTCAATTTGCACCTGGTGTTGGGCTGGAGTTCATGAAAATCCACAAAAAGCAATGTTTCCGAGTCGAATGACGAAAGGGGAAAAAAAGCTGAACGGTACTCCTTTAGAATCATGAAAAGCACTGATTCAGTTTGTGAACGGAGACTGAAGTCTTTGCTAGGGAGAATGTTTCTAGGCCAGTCTCAGAGGTCTGGACTCTGTTCTCCACAAACATGTGCAATGGGGTATTTGCTATCACCTGGTGGGTTAGTCTTTGAAAGGTGAGTTGAGATGCTCAAAGCCACCCAGTGGGAGCCAAAAAGTCTATCCTTTTCTAACTAGGAGCCTTGCTCATCATCTCTTTCCATTGCAGAAGGTTTTTTCCACCCCACTAAATATTTAAAATTCATATTCAGTGACAGCTCTTTCTTTACTAAGTTGAAGCTTTTTGGTATTTTCAAAACCCACTTATTTTCAAAAAGGCTAGTCTTTTTATAAAACATGCATTTTATTTCATCTAAAAACTTACCTTTTAGTAGTATGAAAATAATAAATGCTCATTATACAAATTTCAAATGGCAGTAAAGAGAACAATGCAGAAATACAAAGTCATCCTTAATTTTACTCCAGAGACAACCACTGTCAAAAGATTGGAGGATATTCTTCCAGACTTTATTTTCCATGCATTTAGCAATATACAAGGCATGCATCTTACAAATCATAATACAGCAAAGTTAAAATTGCACAGTGAATTCTCTGTACTTATGCACAGGAATAAATTGCTTTTCTGATAAGCATAGATGACCTAATTGGTCTCATTCTTGGCACATTGCTAATTTTTGAGACATTTAGAAAACTTTCAAATGACTTGTCCTAAAAATATTTGGCAGGATGTATATTAGAAAACTATGGAGTGAAGTGATCAGGGTGAGGTAGAGTGATTCAGTTTATGATTTTCAGTTTATTCTCAGGCTGGGTCCACATTAATGAGGGAGAAAGATGGTACTGTTAATCCAAATGATGTGAAAAAAGCTTCACTATGTTTTATTGAAATGCTCTGTAAAGTTTTACAGAAAGGGTTGTTCTGATGTTGTACACTCCTCGCTTGTTGCCTTGTCAGGTGAGGCTGCTAAACCCATCAGTCATTATTTTAATTTCTTTTTGTTATTGTTGTTCTTTTAATTTTGTCAGATTTTACAGATGAATTTTCTACTTTTTTTTTTTTTTGAGACAGAGTCTCACTCTGTCGCCCAGGCTGGAATGCAGTGGCATGATCTCGGCTCACTGCAACCTGCACCTCCCAGGTTCAAGCCATTCTCCTCATTTTCCTGCCTCAGCAGTAGTAGCTGAGATTACAGGTGTGCACCACCATGCCTGGCTAATTTTTGTATTAGTAGAGATGGGGTTTTGCCATGTTGACCAGGCTCGTCTTGAACTCCTGGACTGAAGAAATCTGCCTGCCTCAGCCTTCCTAAGTGCTGGGATTACAGGCGTAAGTCACTGCACCTGGCCCATTTTCTGCTTCTGTATATGATTTTAATTTCTATTAAAATGCTCATTTGCTCCCATATTGACTAGTCTCAGCCTCAGCCTTGTTTCTCTGGGGCCTTTCTTAAAGGTGCTTGAATTCTTCAATGTGCTTGGCTAAGGCTGTGCTTCAAAGTTATGATAATTTGTGAAGTTGATGGATGCAAAAACTTTAGAAATGTACACTGGACTTTCCAGTGCCTTTATGAAGATTAGAAATTTTTTAATGTAGAAAGATAATGATAATGAAAAAAACTGGAGCTCTGACCATGTATCACAAAGGCACATTGTATCAAGTGCCTTTTGTGCCTTATTGAATTCTCCATTGTTCTTATGCAGTAACTACATTTATTATTGCTAGTCTAAAGATGTGTAAACAGAGGCTCAGTGTATTAGTCCATTTTCATGCTGCTGATAAAGACATACCTGAGACTGGGCAATTTACAAAAGAAAGAGGCTTATTGGACTTACAGTTCCACATGGCTGGATAGACCTCACAATCATGGCAGAAGGCAAGGAGGAAGTCACATCTTATGTGGATGGCAGCAGGCAAAGAGAGAGCTTGTGCAGGGAAACTCCTGTTTTTAAAACCATCAGATCTCATGAGATCCATTCACTATCTCGAGAACAGCATGGAAAAGACCCACCCCCATGAGTCAATCATCTCCCACCAGGTCTGTCCCATAACACGTGGGAATTAATGGGAGCTACAAGATCGGATTTGGGTGGGAACACAGAGCCAAACTGTATCATTCTCCTCTGTCCCCTCTCAAATCTCGTATCTTCACATTTCAAAACCAATCATGCCTTCCCAACAGTCCCTCGAAGTCTCAATTCATTCCAGCATTAACTCAAAAGTCCACAGTCCAAAGTCTCATCAGATACAAGGCAAGTCCCTTCTGCCTATGAGCCTGTAAAGTCAAAAGCAAGTTAGTTACTTCCTAGATACAATGTGGGTAGAGTCCTTGGGTAAATACAGCCATTCCAAGTGGGAGAAATTGGCCAAAACAAAGGGCTACAGGCCTGATGCAAGTCCAAAATCCAGCAGGGCAGTCAAATCTTAAAGGACCAAAATGATCTCCTTTGACTCCATGTCTCAAATCCAGATCGCACTGATGCAAAAGTTGGGTTCCCATGGTCTTGGGCAGCTCTGCCTCTGTGGCTTTGCAGGGTACAGCCTCCCTCCTGGCTGCCTTCACAGGCTGGGTTGATTGTCTGTGGCTTTTCCAGGCACATGGTGCAAGCTGTCAGTGGATCTCCCATTCTGGGATCTGGAGGATGGTGGCCCTGTTCTCACAGATCCACTAGGCGGTGCCCCAGTAGGGATTCTACGTGGGGGTTCTGACATTTCCCTTCTGCACTGCCCTAGCAGAGGTTCTCCATGGGGGTCCTGCTGCTGCAGCAAACTTCTACCTGGGCATCCAGGCACTTCCATACATCTTCTGAAATCTAGGCAGAGGTTCCCAAACCCCAATCCTTGACTTCTGTGTACTCACAGGCTCAACACCATGTGGAAGTTGTCAAGGCTTGGGTTGTGCACCCTCTGAAGCCATGGCCCAAGCCCTACAGTGGCCCCTGTTAGCCACAGCTAGAGCAACTGGGAAGCAAGGCATCAAGTCCCTAGGTTGCACATAGCGCAGAGATCTTCAGCCTGGCCCATGAAACTACTTTTTCCTCCTAGGCCTCCAGGCCTGTGTTGGGCAGGGGGGCTGCCATGAAGTCCTCTGATATGCCTTGGAGATATTTTCTCCATTGTCTTGGGGATTAACATTTGGCTCTTCATTACTTTTGCAAATTCCTGCAGGCTGCTTGAATTTCTTCTCAGAAAATGGGATTTTCCTTTCTATTGCATTGTCAGGCTGGAAATTTTCTAAGATTTTATGCCCTGTTTCCCTTATAAAACTAAATACCTTTAACAGCACCCCAGTCACCTCTTGAATGCTTTGCTGCTTATAAATTTCTTCTGACTGATACCCTAAATCATCTCTCTCAAGTTCAAAGTTCCACAAATCTCTAGGGCAGGGGGAAAATGCCGCCAGTCTCTTTGCTAAAACATAACAAGAGCCATCTTTGCTCCAGTTCCAACAAGTTCCTCATCTCCACCTGAGACCACCTCAGCCTGGACCTTATTGTTCATATCATTATCAACATTTTTGTCAAAGTCATTCAACAAGTATCTAGGAAGTTCCAAACTTTCCCACATTTTCTTGTCTTCTTCTGAGCCCTCAAAACTGTTCCAACCTCTGCCTGTTACCCAGTTCCAAAGTCGCTTCCACATTTTCAGTTATCTCATCAGCAGTGCCCCACTCTACTGGTACCAATTTACTGAATTAGTCTTTTTCATACTGCTGATAAAGACATAGCAGGGACTGGGCAGTTTACAAAAGAAAGAGGTTTATTGGACTTGTAGTTCCACATGGCTGGGGAGGCCTCACAATCATGGTGGAAGGCAAGGAGGAGCAAGTCACATCTTATGTGGATGGCAGCAAGCAAAGAGAGCTTATGCAGGAAAACTACTGTTTTTAAAACTGTCAGATCTCATAAGACCAATTCACTATTATGAGAACAGCACAGGAAAGACCTACCCCCATGATTCAATCATCTCCCACTGGGTCCGTCCCACAGCACACGGGAATTATGGGAGCTACAAGATCAGATCTGGGTGGAGACACAGAGTCAAACCATATCACTCAGAGAGGTTGAATCACTTGCCCAAGGTCACCTATCAGGCAACTTGCAGAGTCTAGATTTAAACCTAGGCTAGAGCCTTAACCACTGTGTGTTACCTTATTGTTATGAGGCATTTCTCCTTTGTTTAACCCTGTGATGCCATTTCAGGCTATGTGTAGAGGATCTCAAACCTAGATGCACATCAGACTCACTGGGGATCTTGGAAAATATACCAGTTCCAAGCCCACCTCTTAGAGATTCTGATTTGAGACTGAACATGAAAATAAAAGTTAACAAAAGTTAACAAAAGTTAAATAGAGACCAGAGTTGGTCCTCAAATAAGTGATTCTAAAGCACAGGCAAACGCTGGATTAGAAATACATTGTTCTGGGAGATGGACACATAAACTCTGAGAGTTTCATAGCTTTTCCTTATTTTGTTTTACCTTACTTTGAATACTCATGACACATCTCCCTTTGACACACCTGTTTCAAGAATCAGCTCCTATATGAAATTTTCTAATCTCTCTCTTCTTATATTCCCTAAGCAATTTCATATTTAGTTTCACCCAGATACTGCTGTAGTAAATGCCTTGTAGTTAGATTTTGATCGATTTACGCAGCTGCATCATCCGACCCAGTTAATTTGTATAGTCTTTAAGGGAAGAACTATGTCTTCTACAACTTCTGTCTTCCTTAAACTTTACCCTCCATGGTGCTGGGAGTGCAGATATACAAAAAAATTCTGGCTGAGTTAGTGGCAAAACTGCTGTGGATTTTGAACCTGTGAGAGGGTGTGCAAGGGGCAAAGAAGAAAAGTAAGTCAAGTATGGCAGTCTTGTTGTTATAATCACATTTTATTTACATCATACTTGTTGAGCATCACCTAAGTGGTAATCTTGTTTAGTTTGCTGCAGATGCCAGATAGTCCTTGCTGTCATGTTGCTTATATTCTAGTGAAAGGGACATTGATTTCTCACATAAATAAATGTACAACTAAGTCATTTCAGATACTATAAGGATCTGGAAGGAAACATAAGAAGTTAATGTGGAAGACAGTGACTGGGAGGAAAGGAGACTTCAGGGAAGTTGGGGAAGGCCTTGCTGAGGGAGGAAATGTTTGAGACTGAAATCAGAGGAGTCAGCTGTGAGAATTCTGAAGAACATTCTAGGCAGAAGCCCTGGAAGTAGGCATAAGATCTCGGTCTGTGTGTCAGGTAGGGAAAACATACTCAACAAGGAGGACAGTGAGGGGTCCAGAGACAAAGGGTGTGTTGGATTCTGTAGGCCTTGTAAGTCACAATAAGAAGTATGGATCTCATTATGAGCATGAGCTTTTGAAAACGGCATGTACCCAATTGCAAATCACAGTCAATTGTCAATGCAAATGCAAATGCATATAGGCTGCCCTAATTATTTCATGCATTTGGATGGAGGCCTTAAGACAATTCTGATAGTGACTTTAGGGTAGAGAAAGGTGCAGTGTATTGGGTTCTACTTGTTGTAACAAAACATGTCCCTTGATGCAGCATCCAATGCCTGAGGGACAGATGTTTTTTCTAACTATGCTGAAAGAGGGGAAAGGCAAACCCCAATTTAATGTTTCTCATTTTACTCTGGTAGTAACTTGGCACTAGTAAAGTTGTGGCTTATTGTACTGTTTAATAATATCAGTTGACTATAACTCAGCTTTCTTTTTCACACATCAGTGTGAAACTCATAAGTAGCAGAAACAATTTTGATAGCTACATGGTGTATTAGTTTTCTATTGCTGCATAACAAACTCCCACTAGTGTAGCAGCTTAAAATAATACACACTTATTACCTCACGGATTCTGTGAGTCAGAAGTCCCTGTACCACTTAGCTGAGTCCCCAGCTCAGGGTCTCACAAGGTCACAATCAGTGTCTCAAGGCTTCACTAGGGAAGAATCTGCTTCTGAGATCACTCAAGTTGTTGGCAAACTTCATCTCCTTGCAATTGTAGGACTGAGGGCTCCAGTTACTTGCCAGCTCTCAGCTAAAGGCCACCCTCAGACCTAGAAGCTGCCCTCAGCCCCTTAACCTGTGGGCCAGTTGGCTAGCTAGATGGTGTCTCAGGTAATGCAACACCATCATGGAAGTGACAACCCATCACCTTTGCCATATTCTACTGGGTTGGAAGCAGCTAACAGGTCCCACCCACACTTAAAGGAAGGGGCTTACACCAGGGTGTGAATGCCAAGAGGCAGGAATCGTGGGGCCAGCTTAGAGTCTGTCTATACTTGGTTTTATTAAAGAAAAGGTATTTGTCTTTGGAAGTTACAGTCTACTAATGTAATAAAATTCAGTGGTTGCTGATAAGCAGGTCTCATACATTTTTCTTTTATACATTTACTTTGCTCTCCATGGATATCTTCTGGAGGTAGAAAGGGAGGCGCATCTTTTAAAACACTAGTTGAAAACTGGCTTTTAAACTCACAAATAATTGCACCATTGTTAGTTTTGACAACAGTCCCAAGGCTACTTCCTATTTTTTTCAGGTAAGATCATGCCGTTCTGTAGTATATAGTCAAAATAAATCTACTGAATTTTCCAACCTACCTTTCTAGGAGACAAGCCTGCCCCTGGAATATTTGCAGAGTGGATGTCCTATACACACACACACGAAGTGCTCTGTCATCTTTCAGAAGAAAGCCAATATTATAAAAATTACCAAAAAAGAAAAAATGAATCACAAAAAAATAACCTGGGCATTTAACTAGTCCATGAGTATGGTATGATGTCCATATCTCTTGTAAACCAAAAAGCATCTGAGACAAGTCTCAATCAATTTAGAAGTTTATTTTCCTAAGGTTAAGGACATGCCCAAGGACAGCCTCAGGAGGTGCTGACAATAGGTGCCCAAGGTGGTTGGACTACAGCTTAGTTTTATACACTTTAGGGAGACATAAGACATCAATCAATACATGTAAGAAATGCATTGGTTTGATCTGGAAAGGCGGGATGACCCAAAGGGTGGGGTGGGGCACTTCTGGGTCACAGGTGGATTCAAAGGTTTTCTGATTGGCAATTGGTCAAAATAATTTACCTGAAGGCCTGGAATCAATATAATGGAGTGTCTGGGTTAAGATAAGGGGTTGTGGAGACCCAAGTTTTTATTATGCAGATGAAGCCTCCAGGTAGCTGTTTCAGAGAGAATAGATTACAAATGTTTTTTTGTTTTTTTTTTTTTTTTAAATCAGTCTTACAGAGTCTATTCTGTCCGTTGTAAGGTCTCTGTTTTAATGTTAATGCTGGTCAGCCGTGTCTGAATTCCAAAGAGAGAAAGCTATGATGAGGCACGTCCTACCACCCATTCCCATCATGGCCCAAATTCATGTTTTGGGTTTACTTTAGAATGCCCATGGCTGACAGGAGGGGTCTATTCAGTTGGTTGAGGGGCTTAGAATTTTATTTTTGATTTACACCTTTTAGCAAAGGTTTGTCTTTAATTGTCACTCTTTGCCTACCCAGTATTTGAGTGGTTCCTGTTGATTCTGGAGACTTCAGCCCTCAAGATATTAGATCCAAAGTGTAGTATCGTCAGGTCAAAAGCAGTGAGTAGTGGCAGCCAAGATTTCCCATGACTGCCATAGTCCACTCCTTCCCAGTTCCCCACTCCATTACCTCTACCCATTCCTTGATATGGACAGTAGATGTTTTTTCCATCTTATGTAAAGAGTTATGTAAACTGGGCTCCAGGACAAGACACATCGACACTCTTCAATTACATTGCTGCTCCCAAACCTCTTCCATTTAGAATACCTGGGACTGCTTCCATTTCAGGTTGATATCAACTAACAGACATTTGGAGACATATCTTTTTCTTCACCTCTGAGAATTCCAAGAGAAAAAATATCATTTAAAACCCTGTCTAAAGGAAAGATGTGGGCTAGCTTCTTCTCAGGCTCAGAGAACCAGTTTGGTTTGTTCTTTAGGGGTGGCTGCTGCCAATCTCTCAGGGTTTCCTGGGTCAGAGAAACAGAATTTGGAACCTGTAAGTGTTGACTAAGACAAATACCACATATTTGATCAGCTAAGTATTAATAAATCAGAAATTTGTGCCTTAAATTCCCTTTGAAATATACACACACACAGGTTAAGGAGAGAAAGCATTTGGCAGAATACATCAGAGGAATTGCCAGCCGTATAATTCTTGAAAAATAGCCAGATAAAGTTTGCCAAACCTAAAAGTAGTTAGATTTGCTCATCTATATATTAAAGAAACATTAAGGTCTTTACCTATTGACCTGTACCTACTAAAGAAAAGAGAATTTCAGAGTTGAAACTAACATTTCTTCCAAAAAAAAAAAGCCTTCCCCTGACTAATCATTGCTGAGATCTCAATGTGTAATATTGAATATCTAATGCATGATATCTAATAACAAACCAGTGTGGAGTTTGCAAATACATAAAGGTTGTTTTAAAGAGGGCAAGGACAAGTTAGCCTCATTAGGTCAAGCAAATATAAGAGCAAGTAATGGCCTCTGGTCAAAGTAGGCAAGAGGTAGATAAAATATTAGAAAAGATGGTATTATGTAATAAGCAAGGCCATAACTGTGTCAGAATATAAAATGGCATGCCAGAGGTAGAAAGTATGCTATAGATACAGTCTTGAAGTTCTCAGAAGAAAAGAGGTATTCAAATGATGGTGATGATGATGGTGGTGGTGATGGTTTATGTGTTTATTATTATTGTTACAGCTACCATTTATTACATTCCTAGCATGAGTTTAAAACTGGGTTAGGTTTGGTGCTAAGCCCTTTGCATATAGCATTTTTAAGCCTTCGCAGAGCCCTTCAACATAAGTATTCAGTTTATGTGATGACTTCCATAAAATGACTAAACAGAACCTAAAAGACCTGTTGTTGTCCATCTGAATCTTAGGACCCTATGAAAAGTAGAAGGTCTGATACTTAGAAGTCCTCACAGATTTCCAACCATTCGAACATACTGCCATGCTCAATTTGACCCAAAATGATTATATGAAGCTTATCATAGAACCCAGTAGTAACTATGAGGGATGGGTGGCCCAGTCTGTGTTCAAATTTGCTAAAAAGATACAAATAGTATTTCTTCAAGTTAATGGACCAAGTGGGGTTCTTGGATTGACCCAACCGGACAATTCTACACTTATAACATGCAAGATAACATTTATCAAGAGCTTATCATATGCCAGATACCGTTCTATAATAGTACTCTATATACAGTAGCTCATTTAATCTTCACTACTACCCCAAGATATAAGTTTTAGTCAATAGTGACTAATACTTTGAAATAGTATTAGAGTAGGCTAACTTCTATAACAAAAGTCCCCAACATCTTAGTGCCTTCCTACAAGAAAAGATTTATTTCTTGCTTACATCGCAGTAAATCTGATGATTGGAAGACAAATGTTCACGCCATATTTCAGGAAGGCAGCAACAGCTTCAGGGTCCTAAATCTTCCTCCCCTGGGTCTTCTACAACTGGCCAGTGGACAATGAGAGGAGAGAAAAGGCATGGAAAATCTTGTGGGAAGTTTTAGGGGTCAAACTAGTACTAATGTAGCTAGCCATGTCTGCCCCCATCCCAGTGGGCAGAGCTAGTCACATGATCCCACATAGATGCAGAGAAAGAATGGGAAACATGATTTTCCATTGTTCCAGGAAAGAAAAGAACCAGGAGAGTAGGCACAAACAATGTTTCTGCAACAGATAGGTACTACTATTATCCATGCCCTATAATGGAGGAAATTAAGGGACCACTATACAAGATCACACAGTTTGATACCCAGTATCAACCAATCAAGAAGTAGGATAGGGATTCAACAAGCAATCTTATCCTTAGCCTATGCTTATACCATGACTACTGCTCCTCAACTATAATTCAGGGAGAAAAACATTGTTCTCAAGTCATCATTATTTGGTTTGATAGTTTCATCCCAAATCTAGCCCAAAACTGTCATTTTTATGATTGCTTAAATACGTCACTTACAGATCCCAATCACAGAGCATACAAGATTCTAAACTTTGCAGAAACATTGTACATTAGTCTTCTACTCCCACCTTCTGTATTCATTCCTAATTTCAGGCCCACCCTCCTACTTACTACCTACCACTACCACCCCCTAAAAAGAAAAGAAGAAGAAAGAAAAAGTCCTGATAAAGCTTTTCCAGTATTTAAGAAGGTCAAGGGGAGCTTAGTGAGTTAATATCTGCCCGCACCTCGATTTAAGCAGACATTTGGCTCCTTTCTTATAATGGATGGCTGAGAATATCAAACCATGAGCTGTGACTGAGTCTAACCCAGCTTTCAGCCTTGTGCTCAATAGCAGGATGCCCCATTACTTTCCTTACCCACAACTGCTATGTCTCATGTGTCCAAAGACATTTGAAACCAATCACTGAGACTCCCCTGTGTTGCTTTTCCCTGAAGTCTTACAGACAACTCAGACTGGCCTGGTCAGACCCTTGGAAAGCTTCAGAAGCCCGGCTGTCAGATGTGTACATGTCAACACACCACCTGTTCTGGCAGGAAACCCACTTTGTTTTCTATTTCTTCCTCCCTTGGGAAATGTGCCTGTATCTGGCATCCATCCCCACTGATCCTGCATCACACACCTAGACAAAAAAGTCATTTCATTTCTCAAGCCATTTCTCCCACTTTTGTGAAAATTTACTTGAGTTCTCTCTCAACAGGCATGTTGAACTCCTACGTCTTCCTCCTCTTTATGTATTCAAAACTATTCTTGCTCCATTTTTTTCATGCTTCCCCCAATTTGTTTCTGTTTGGAGTCTTAATTCCATCTCTTCTTACTACCTTTGATTATGTAAAAGAACCCTTCTTAAGTAACCTAAGATGTTTTCATTTGTATCAGCTACTAATCTTAATTGTTTTTACTGCTATTCTGGAATCTACTGTCATTTCTCTTTAGACAAGTTTGACTATTTGCTTTTCTTCACTCCTAATAGCACATACTAAGGTATAAATAGCATGAGTGGGTAAACATGATAATATTAAAATATGATCTTATGCTATCGATCTGTATTTTCAGAAACATTGCTTTCTGGATCTTTAAAAGATCAATGGATTTTCACTTTTTCCAAAGTTCTACCACCTCTGTTGTTTCAAACATAATTTCTCTGGAGTATGAAAAGAAATGGGTTTCAAGGAGGTTGCTTCACTAGAGTGTAGGCAGGTCAGATGGATTTTCTTCTTCCTACAGAATCATCCTGTGATATTGAAAAAGTGAAGCTGGAGGAAAAAATATATTTAAGGAAAGATATTATGGGACCGGAAGCTTAGAGAATTTAACTTTACTTCTGTGACTCAGATGCCTCCCATTTTAAGCAAGTCATCTGAACACTGTGTACTTTGGTCTCTTGCCTCTTTATAAAAAGGAAACCAATAAAAATATAGCACCCAAAATATAGGCCCCTTACAAATTTCCAATAATTGCTCATTAAAATTCTCTTCAAAGTGCTGTAGGTGAAAAATTAATGAACTTACCCAGCAGGTTTTTTTCCTAGAAATTGATACTTTGTAAACATTCCATGCCTTTCTCCTTCTATCTCCTCCTGCCAAACTTTCGGCTGGTTCTTCTTTGTGGAACACCCTTCCTGTGAGCAGTACTTGGATTTGTGTTTCATGGGGCATGAAAATTGTAGTGAAAAGCATGGGAAAACAGAGTATAATGAGATTTGTGGTACACACTCTTGATCATGACATGAATTTTCTTGTCCATGCCCGTCTATCTTTTCTACAACACTGTGACACGTGTCAGTACTCTTACAAGTTGTCTTGATTCTTTCAAGGTCAAGTTGAACGTGTCGGCTCAAATCCTGGCTCCATTTTTCATTAGTTATATGATTTTCAGCAAGATTTATAACCTCTCTGGGACTTGGTGTCCTCATAAGTGAAGAACTCATTGGGAACTGTGAGAATTAAATGAGAAAAAGCCTGAGAAGCACATAGTGCCTGGCGTATGGTTAGCACACAATAGTTTGTTCTCCATAAACTCAGTGGAGGATATTTTAAAAATATTAAATTAGTTTTTCTTATTCTTCCTTTCAAGAAATTCCCTGACAAATCCTATTTACCTGGGTTCGTTTTTAAAGTTGGTTGCCACGGGGAAAGGGATGGTGGGCACAATAAGCTTGAAAGCCAAGCTTTTGAAAAAGATAGGAATCTTCTACATAGTAAAACTTCCCTTTACTTATTAAGAGTCAAGTCTGATATACCACATTAATAGAATAAGGATAAAAATCACATGATCACCTCAGTAGAAGCAGAAAAAGCATTTGAGAAACTTCAATACCCTTTCATGAAAAAAACACTCAACAAACTGGATATAGAAGGAATATACCATAACATAACAAAGACCATGTATCATAAGCCCACAGCTAACATCATACTCAGTAGTGAAAAACTGAAAACAATTTCCTTTAAGATCAGGAACAAGGGAAAGATGCCCACTCTTGCCACTTATATTCAACATAATTCTGGAAGTGCTATCCAGAGCAATCAGGTAAGAAAAAGAAATAAAAGAAACCTAAATTGGAAAGGCATAAGTAAAATCATCTCTGTTTACACATGACATAATCTTTTATGTAGAAAACTGTAAAGGTTCCAAAAAAAAAAAACTTTTAGAGCTAAAAAATGAATTCAGTAAAGTTGCAGGACACGAAATCAAAGTACAAAAATCAACTGTGTTTCTGTACACTAACAGTGAACTATTTTAAAAAGAAATTTTAAAAATTCCATTTACAGTAGCACAAAAAAGAATAAAATACTTAGGAATAAACTTAACCAAAGAGGTGAAAGACTTCTGCACTGAAAACTTTAAAACATTGATGAAAGAAAGACACAAATAAATGAAAAGACATTCTATGTTCATTGATAACAAGAGTTAATATTGTTAAAATACCCATACTACCTAAACTAATCTGCACATTCAATGCTACCCCATCAATATCCCAGTGAAATTTTTTACAGATACAGAAAAAATGATTCTAAAATTCATATGGAATCACAAAAGACCCAATAGCCAAAGTGATTTAGAAAAAGAAGAACAAAGCTGTGGCCATCACACTTCCTGATTCAAAATATATTACAAAGGTATGGTAACTAAAATAGTATGGCACTACCATAAAGATAGACATAAAGACCAATGGAACAGAATAGAGAGCCCAGAAAAAAACTCACACACGTAGTCCAACTAATCTTTGACACAGGTGTCAAGATTACACAATGGAGAAGTACAGTCTCTTCAGTCTAGACTTAAAGACTAAAATATAAGACCTGAAATTGTAAATATCCTAGAAGAAATATAGGAGAAAATTTTGACATGGGTCTTGGCAATAATTTCTGGGAGATGGTTTCAAAAATACAGGAAAAAAAAAGCAAAAGTAGACAAGTTGAACTACATAAAACTAAAAAGCATCTGCACAGCAGAGGGAGCAACAGAATAAAAAGGAAACCTATGGAATAAGAGAAAATATTTGCAAACTGTAAACCTGATCAAGGACTAATATCTAAAATTAGATAAGAAATTTGCACAATTCAATAGCAAAAACACAACGACCCTATTTAGAAATGGCGAAGGACCTGAATAGATATTTCTCAAAAGAAGGCATAAAAATGGCCAATAGGAATAAGAAAAGGTGCTCAATGTCACTAATCATCAGAGAAATGCAAATCAAAACCACAGTTTGATATCACCTCATATCTGTTAGATAGCTAGTATCAAAAAGTCAAAAGACAACAAGCGTTGGTGAGAATGTGGAGAAAAGGGAACTCTTATACACTATTAGTAGGAATGTAAATTAGTACAGCTATTATAGAAAACAGTATGGAGATTTCTAAAAAAATTAAAAATAGAAATACCATATGCTCCAGCAATTCCACTTGTGGGTATATATCCAAAGGAAATGAAATCACCATGTTGAAATATATATGCACTCCCATGTTGATTGCAGCATTATCACAATAGCCAAGATATGGAATCAACCTGAAGTGGCCATCAACAGATGAATGAATAAAGAAAATGTGGTATATATACGTAATGTAATACTATTCAACCTTTAAAAAAGAAAGAAGTCCTATTATTTGCTACAGTGTGGATGGATCTGGAGGACATTATGCTAAGTGAAATAAGCCAAGCACAGAAAGACAAATAATGCATGATCTCACTGATATGTGGAATCTTGAAAAGGTCAAACTCAGAAGCAGAGAGTAGAATGGTGGTTGCCAGGGGCTGTGGGTGGGAAAGGGAGAATATGGAGAGATGTTGGTCAGAGGGTACAAAGTTTCAGTTAGACAGGATGAGTAAGTTCTGGAGATCTATTTTACAGTATGTTAACTATAGTTAATGGTCATATGTTGTATACTTGAAAATTGCTATGGATCTTAAACGTTCTTACCACAAAAAATGATAAGTAGTGAAGTGGTAGATATGTTAACTAGCTTGATTTACTAATTTCACAATGTTTACATATATAAAAACATCATGTTGTATACCATAAATAGATATAATTTTTATTTGTAATTATACTTCAATAGAGCTTGTGGGGGATGGGGGAGAAGAGTCAAGTCTGGTAGATTAGAACTCCAGAGCTTTATTTGTAAACTGTAGTAAAAAGGGGAAGGAGGATATGATGTAAGAAAAAATTTTACTTGTCTGAAAGGGAAAGTAAAAAAGCCCTTCAGATTCCAAAGAGAGGAACCCAGGAAAGAGAAGAAAAAGAAGCAAGATGTTAGAATTGAGGAGCATAACTTCATTGTCTGGATCAAAATCCCTGGGGGAATAAAGTTTTGAGAAACTCTGAGGGGAGGTTGACATATTCCAAACATTTTAACATAAATATTATAATATTGGTTCCCTTTAGGGGAGCTTCCTGTTTTCTTCCTGGCATGGGAGCAACACGGTGCCCCCCAGGAGGGAGTTTAGAAAGGAGGTAGCCTTTGTGGCCTGGACAGACATTCAGTGTCCCCATGCTCCTCAATAAAGGAATCAAGAAGTGCCAAAGGGCGCTGGACCAGAGAGGGACAGAGAACAGTCTGAGAGGGGAGATGAGAAGGTCATTTCATGATGCCAGGTCTTCAGGACAGGAGAATATGACAGAAACTATAAACTTCTACCCCGAATGCCAGGGCAAATGAGATGAGCTGCATCACACTGGAGACAAGTGAAAGCAACAGAGGCAAGAGCCAAAGAGGTCTGGAACAGTTCAAGGAACAGCAGAAACAGAGTAACCCTGAGTGGCAATGTGAAAATGTTAACTTTTCTTTGCTGTCTTTGGAAATGAAGAGCTCCCAAACAAGATGAAATATGAAAGAGAAAATCTATGTTTACTTTTGTACATCTGAATATAATATCTAAGTTGTTGACCTTTCTCAGAAATAATTGAGAATTGGCCTCATATCAAAGCTTACTTTTAGTTTGTTCATTTGAAAGGGGTGGAGGTATTTTGCTTAAGACATCTAACTAGCTCACATAGCTGTGGTGAATGGAGAAAGCTATTTTTTAAAGTAAATTTTGAAGCCCTATAGGATAAAAGTGGGAATCTATTTTTTTTTTTTTAATATGAGAGTGGGTCACCTAAAGGCATTCACCAAAATACACATACATATAGACACACTATGTCACACCAGCCACTTAACTATAGAAGTAGTTCTGAATAAAGTTTATGAGCCCTAATCAGATGTACCTCAGTGTTTACTGCCTTAAGCACTTTCTGTTTGGGGCTGAAGTAATCTGACTAAAAATATACCTACCAATCAACACCTTTCTGTTGTTTCTAGCTGCATGGATGCTAAGGGTAGTCTCCAAATATACTTCAAAGAGCCCACAGTTCTCCAGGACACTAATTCACACCAGTATTGTGTAAAGCAGAAGAGATGTGTACCACAGTTACCAACGATGTCAACAAACTCAAGGTGTTAGCATGTGAAATGAGGTTGTTATTTTGATGATAGTGATTATATCAACTGTTCCTCCTTACAATCACAGGGTACTTTCGGATCATGGACACTAAAATTACCAACCAGTAATTTGGAGATCAAATTAACAGCAAGCATTCAAAGTAAATTGGGTCATTTCAACTCAGTGGCATTAGGCAATAGAAAGAATGTGAAGTTCTCAAACTGGTATGAGAACTGCAGTTCAAGCTTGTTGCAGTTCTAGACAGATGGCTCTTTCAGGCATTGTTCAACTAAGGGGTCATTTCTGCTGTTGTCAGACTGGAAATCCCCAAAACACATACCTTAGAGTCTGTAGGCTGCCTTCATAGTATATTTCAGTAACTCAAAAGCCTTCACTATTGTGAAATTCTTTACTTTGTAACCCAAGTTCTCCAACCTCCTGAGGAGCCACTATGTCCTTGAAAGTCTTAGTCCAAGTCTCCATTTTGGATACAAGAAGTCCTGCATCCTGCTCAAGTATTTCTAAGCATCCCAGTAGGGTTTACATTCCTGGTGGTTGCTTATTGTGTCAGTTAGAAATTAGGTCCAGCTGCATGAAACAGAAGCTTAACTGCTGTGGTTTAGCCAAACAGGAGGAGGGCTGATTTTCTCATGTACTCAAAGTCTGGACGTGAGCAGTACAAGGGCTCTGTAAAGTCCTAGGTGCTCCATGCCCTATCGACATTTTTTCCCTCTATCCTTAACATGTGACTTCTTGCGTCATGCTTGTCACCTTGTGGTCCCAAAATGGCTGCCTTTTTCACAGGCTCATATCCTTGCTCTCAGCAGAAAGAAGAGGCAAAGGACCAAGGGGCAACCCCTGAACAGGAAAAGCAAAACTTTCCCAGAAATTCCTAGGCGAGTTTTAGTTATATCTCAGTGACCTGAAATGAGTGTCAGTGCATTTTCTGAAGCCTGGGAAGGCAAGGATTATAGCAAAGTGCACTCCCATCTAAAACAAAATATGAATACGGCTGGTAAGGAAAAGGGGCGTTGGGCTGCTGAGTACCCAGGAGTATCTGCCACTCTTCTCAGCTCTCATCCTGAACCACTCCACACTGGCCATGTCTGGTCATCTCCTAGCTATGAGATAGGAAAAATCTAAAACTAGATCTCAGACATGAATACCCCAGTAGTGGCCTTGCCTCTTCCTGGGAGGAGTAGCCTCATGAGTACCTTCTTCCTGATCCTCCACTCCAATACCTTATTGCTGAGATCATGGTTTTTTTCTTTATTCGTTCAATTAATACATACTTTTTGATCATTTTCTATGCATTCAGTACTGTTTTAGACATTGGGGATATGAAAGAAACCAAGATCTCAAGACCCTTACCTTACATGGAACTCACATTCTAATGGACGTAACTGGACTTCAGCCCCCAATTATCCCCTCAGCAGGTACCTTTTGCAGGGCACTCCCTCCACCACTGTTTATGGTGACCGTGGCCATTCCCCAGAGACCAAGGTTCTAGTCTTCTGTCTCTCTCTCCATTAGAAGTTTAAAAACTCAGGCAACAAATATTATTTTTGCAGAAATAAACACAATGACCTATTCCGAGTCTTTTATTGTCAAACAGTATGTTTATCATCTCAGTCTGAAGTCCCTGCCTTTAGGTATTTCCATTTGTCCAGTGTTTCCTCAAGAAGAATGTTTTTACTTTCTTACTGCATGAGAGGCTTTGCTAAACACAAATTCCAGTTTTCACCTTTACAGCCACAAAGAGTTCAGAAAATTTGGCACCCAGTGTATTTGAGCATCTACTTAAACTTATGTATAATAGAGATTCCTCAAAGAGCAACACATGCCCATTGATGGTTAGTGATTTAATTTCCCTGCACATTTCAACTGGAGGTCTATGTGCATTCTGAAGCCCCTTTATAAAACGTAAATTAAGTGTTTGCTTGAATCTAGTTAATCTCTTGCATTAAGCCTCTACTTTTGTTAGGGAAAGGGGATAACAAAAATCTCAGTTCTAGGAAGGCCTTTCTGTTTCTCTTTCTGAGTCAGTTCCCCCATGTATACAAGGGATATGACGACACCAGAGTGATGCCCAAAGGTATTTGAAGTGGATGAGGTCTTTGAGGTTCTGTGTACAGGTGATCACGGGTAATGTGGTTGAATCTATGAGTTTCTAAACTTCCCAACATAAATTCTGTACCAAACTGCCTCATCTCCAGCTGCCATACTCTGTCTTGTGTTCTCTGCTCCAGCTAAGCATGGAATTTTCCTTCTTCACCTCAAAACCTTCCCCCAGGTGCTTCCCCCTGCTCTCTGCCAAGCCAGTTCTTCAAACCATTGCTCAGGCTATTCCTCCTTCTTAAACTCGCCACACACCACACCATGCTACCTGTTATTATTCTGTTCTCCCTGACTCTCCCTCAGCACTTGTATATGGCCCTGTCCAACTACCCACCCCTCTGCCCTTCACTGATGCCAGTTCTGGTTCTTCATGAAATGATAAACTCACGAAAGAGGCATTAGGGTCCTCTGCGTCCTCAGGAACTCCCCACTATATATTGTGTTACTCCTTGCTCAAAATAGACCATCTGTAAATAGGGGCACTGTAGGTTTAAGACAAAACTTCTCATCAGCATGCTCAGTTTTCTAGGCAGTTTACATTTGAGACTGCAAAGCAGTGGGCGTGTAACTGCTTCCAACCTTCTCTGGGTGGTGATGCAATCATGGGGAGGCCATCTGTGTTTCCTCCATCTGTTGAGGCTTCTCTGCACCTAATCGAGTGCAATGCACCAACTCGAGCCTCATCTTTCCGAGCAGCCTTCTCCTCCTGAACCACCCTTCCTCAGGAGTCCACTCAACCTGGGTCTCCAGAGCAGTGGATATGTAGACAGGCTACAGTAGAATCGCTGAGCCTCCATTTCCTTATCAATAAAATGGGATCATAATGTATTCCTCATACGTTTGATGTGAGAATTAAATGAGAAAACGTATAATAAACCCTTTGCACATGGTAGGTGTTCAGCATATGTTAATTCTCTGCCCCCTCCCTATCACGCTTTCATGCTGAGATAACCATTGTTCATTTGTACAGTCTCATTTCCCCTCCATGACCGTGAACTCCTTCAGGACAAAGTCTCGTCTAATTTGTCTTTACATACGGAAGGGTAGGGTGTTAGAGAATTAGAAATCATCAAACCATGATCTTGGTCATGGATCTGCCACTTATGATCTGTGTGACTTTAGGCTGGTTCATTCATCGGTAAAACAAGGTGTTCGGTTTGGAGGACTGCTAAGATCTATGTGCCTAACCTAAATTTCCTAAAGAGCTTAGTGAGTGAATGGGCACCAAGGAAGCATGATTTCTAAGACTTGTTCCTCCCTTAATAGGTGAGTGAGTGAGTGTCCAATGTTTTAAAGGCTCTATAATCACATTAGCCATTCCTTTCCACTGGGCTCATTCAAGTCCAGCAGACTAGAGCTTAAATACGCTGTAGCTCCTCAAGCCCACAGAAGGAAGGTGTTCCTTAAAATTAAAGCTCTAGCCAGGTCAAATTCTATGAACCAGTCAAGCAGGTCACCTGAATTCACATGCTCCCCTAAACCCCATCCACCCAACTGCCCAGCAAGGATGACATAAGGCCTGCTGGTGGGAATGCTAGAGTAAGAGATGGGAGTCTACATTCAGGCTCTGCAACTGCCCTTTTGATTCACTCACACAACTGACGCTGGAAGCTAAGGTGCATGACTGGTGAGCAAATGTTTTGTTGTCTTCTTTAGCCACTGGCAATATTATAAAAGGTCAGTGTTGATGCTAAGAATTTCTTTGAGATTATCAAGTAAAACGTGCTAATATGGATCAGATTATAAAATGGCCGATTCTATTACCATAAACACCTCTATATAAGGAGAAAGTTTTTTCCTGCTTTGGGCCATATATTTCAAGTTATACCAAATGTGACAAATTTGTACTACAACCAGTCCATTTATATTGGACCTCTGAGCCTATATTAAGCCAAGTGAGGATGAAGGTCTATACTCTTGACCTCGTCCTGTCCCATTACAAGCATATATGCCACATTTATATCTAGTGAGCTACTCTGACTACATAGATGCTGAGTACTTTCGTACTTATCCTTCTTATTAATACTCAGGGAAAGAAAAGGGTGGGAGAGAAAGAGACTTGAGTCCCTAAATGTGCAGGTACTGTGCTAGGTCCCACCAGGCTGCGTCTCCTTAGACAGCTAAGGCTCAGAGAAGAAACTTGTCTCTGATCATACAGCCAGTACAGGGCAGAGCTGAGATTTGAATCAAGACCTCACTCAAGTGTCCATGCTTTTAACCACTGCACCCCAGTGGCTCCCTGGGTTAGCAATTAGGTGAGTTGTTAGTTAATCAAGTAGGCAAAAATGTAGGCAACACAAGGGATGGGGGTCCGTAGAAAACTCTCTCCCTTTCTCTCCTGAGACCTGTGTTCCACGGCAGGTGTACCTCGGTGATTAATGCTTCTGAAGCTCTGGGTGTGCCCAGATGATATGCTATCTACAGCACACAAATGGGAAATTTCAAGATGCTGTTCTCTAACAGGCTTGCCACCAAATGCTGTCAGAAAACTAAAATTGTTCAGGCTATTTTGAGACCAAACTCAAAGTTTTATCCAGCTTCTCCCTGAAGTAAATTGATGTTCATGGATCTCAGAGCTGTTCTTTGCCTCACATTTTAGGTGGGGCTGTATAGCTAGAGTTTGTGCTCATTCAGATTCGTGTCCCTGTGTTGACCCCAGTCCTTCTGAAAAGCCCAGTGGAATTACAGGGTCTTAGATAAAATCTGAGGCCTACATTCTCTAGCTTCAAAATAAAGAGAAGGCAAGAGTTGACTCAGAACACAAACACAGTTCTGAGAATAAAATTAGAATTACCCGTTTAATGTTTATATACCTCGTAGGCTGGGGATGGGTGTAGCTTGTTTACTTTCTGAGTATAAATTACCAAGTTTTCCCACCTTGAGATAGAAACCTGACTTGTGAGACAAAATTTTCTTTTCTTCCTTCTTTTTATAACAAGTAGAAATGGCTTGGTGAAATGTGTGTTGGTTTTCATTCCGGGTGAGAAAGTAGAAGTGAGGCTGCAAATTCTAAGTAATGTGTTCCTAAGATGCACCTGAGACTGACTGGGCACTAATATAAATTATAACAAAGACTGGAACATTCACTGCCCCCTCCCCTGGGTTGGCTCTTGACATTTGGCCTGGAGTCTTCATGGTCACTGTTTAGCCCGGGAAGTGATGCAGGATGACACACATGGGGAATCTTTTCCTGGAAATGGGTTTAGAGGACAGCTTATTATAAACAATAAGCCCTTGTGTAGGGGTTGAAAATAAACTCAGACAGTGCATGAGGTTACAGTTATGTGCTGAAAGGCGAAAATCCACCATCTGTCACCTGTCCACAGGCCCTGATGGAAGCATTTGCCTCTGCCTGGAATCCCATTCCAGAAACTCCAGCTCAGTGATTAGACACTTCTTCATACAGAGTCTGGGGACTTAGGGATAGACTCCCATGGTATTTAAGCTTATTTTTAAAAACATCATTTTTTGGTTATTTTTAAGAAAGGAGGCAATGTTGTATTAGACCGCCACATGATCTTTTTAATCTGTCAGCCCATTGGCCAAATGTCACAGTCTAAAGGACTATTCTGGGCCAGCTCTCATGTATTTCCCTCCATTAATTGTATATGTTATTATTTAGGCGCAGCATGTGTGTTGGCTCCAAACCATATGAATGAAAAAAAAAAAATAACAAACTCTGAAGTTTTGTCTCTCCAATATAGAAAAACCATCATAGTTTTCTCCCACTGCTTTTGATTCTGTATTGAAAGTCTTGTTGAGCGAATGATATTTGTGGACCAGATAACTGTATATACGAGTCAGACCATTATCTCCCCTTCGCCCATGATGTCTATCACTCTTTAAATGTTCCCTTCATCTCTTTCTTTCTTATGTTGCACAGCTTCAGCTCCAGAGTTAACTGTAAAATTTCAAAAACATATTTTTCTAGCAACTCAAAGCACTTAAGAGGACTCAGGGAAAAGTATTTTGGCACTTACTTAGGGGGAATTATTACGTTGGTTGCAAAAACATTTTGGAAATAAAAAGTGTCTTCAGTCTTGTGATTACATAAATTTCTACTTGGCAAACAAGGATCGTTCTGGCATTGTGGACCTAGAATTTAAGACATCATCTTTTTAACCTAAATTCCTTTTCTGTGAATCTACATTGTTGGTGAGGAAGCAACCCAGGGAGGTAGTCGCTGTAATTCCAGTCTTCAAGTCTATGGACAATGCAAGGGTCTAGGGCAGTCCAGAGCTCCTAGATCATTCTGTGGGTAGAGAGAACTGAGGTGCAAGAGACAAGCTTCTTGTTCAGTTGGCCCACGTACAGCTACCAGAGGGAGCTCTAGGGCACCCAGAATAGGCTCCCTGAAATAGAAACATTTCAGGTACTAACAGAGTCCCATGGCAGCTTAACGCCATGAGAAGGGTTAGAACCTTTACCCTAAGTACAGGTTCCCAGCCTGTGGACTGTGGGTCCCTGGCAGCTGCAGCTCTGTAAAGAGCGAGAAATTCACAGCTGGGTAGAAAACAGCCTGGGTAAGGTTTCATACAGTTGTGTCCTAGGTCATCTAACACAGCAAGGAGGGCTCTGGAGACTAACATTTTAGGTTCAAATTCTGGCTGTGTCTCTTACTAGGTATGTGGCCCTGAACAAGTTATTTAATCTCTGAATACTTCAGTTTCTTCATCTGTAAAATGGAGATAATGGTGATGATATCACCTCATGGGGTTGTTGTCTTAAATGAGTTAATATCTGTGGAACAGTGCTGCTCACACAGTTAGGACTCGGTGCACTTTAACCATTCTTATTGTTTGATGGACATATTTGAAGCTGCTGTCATGATAAATTAAAATACGTTCATTTAAATGTGATTTCATTGTTACTCTGTATCAATATGCACAGTTTCGGTGGATGGAAACCAAACACAGAATTGTCATCACAGAGGAGTCCTCATTCTCAGAAACGAGTGAAAGAAATAAAACAGGGGGACTGAGTTATCCTAAAATAGGGAAGAAAATATATATGGCAAGCAGGGCTAACTTCTCTATTAGGCAAAGTAGGCAGAGAATCTAGGGCCCACAATACTTTTAGAGGCCCGTGAAAATGTTTTAATTTCCTTTAAAACTGGAAGAAAAAAAATTAACTTGTAGATCGAATAAAGTGTTTTAATACATAATATTAATACATTTGTCTTTAGGCACTTTGTATAAACATGGAATGCAGTTTTTAATATTTTTATGGAAGAAGGGGCAGCAAAGGCAAAATATTAGGAAGTTACAATGTAACCCAGACTGCAAGTGCCTCTGTTGTATTTGTTCATATCGTTTTCTGTGTTCCTAACTGAATGGGGAGCCCTTTGAAAGCAGAAGATTGCATCCTATTTACCATTGTACACACAGAGCCTAGCACAGTGCCTGGCATATCATAGGCAACAAATACATATTTGATGAATGAAAGAAATGATTAGCATTTTAAGTCACATGCAACAAGCCCTGGAAAGAGGGCTTTTGCTAAGGCTTCAAGCAAGTCAATCTCTGTGCAGCTTAGAAGTACTTTGAAAGTGGCATTCTATGTCACAAGGATGAAAAATCAAAAGGATGAAAATGTCATTAAGCAAGGCAAAACAGAGACACACTCTTTTGTCTCTGGGTTTGACTCTAAAGCAGACTTTGTATGAAAGACTGCAAGTTTAGCTCCAGCTAAGGCCCATGCACTTGGAAGAAAGCCCTCAGAGATGGTCCCTGGAAGAGTGAGTCTGTCCTGCTGCAGAAGGGCCAAAGAGGTAGAGTGCAACTGCAGAGACTCAAAAGCACAAAGGAGGCACCCCTCGCAGCCCTCCCTTAGAGCTCTGCTGAGTCCACCATGGCCAGGCCAGAGGCCACATAGGGAGGGAAGGGAGAAAGGCCTCCCAGTGGGAGGGCTACACCTCAGGGAAGCCAAGTGGTGACTGAGAGCCAAATCCAATGGGAAAAAGTTGAAATGCCAAAGTTCTCGGGCCAAAGTTCAACTGGAGTTACATCTGCCTCCTGGAATCCTGGCGTGGGATGGTGGAGGGGATGGATATATTCAGGAGCGGGCGGAATTGGAGAGGAGCATGAAAAAGATCGAGGAAACTGCAGTTGTGTGAAAAGGGAAAATATTGCTACATTAAGTTTTTAGGTTAACCAAAAATCTCCTTTGCTTCAATCCTTATAGTAAAAGATAAACAGTGATCTATTTGCAATAGGGACTGTTGTATATGAAATCAAAACACAAAATAGGCAGGAATCTTAGCAATATAATATTCAGTTAAAAACCTCCTGAGGTATTACATACAGCATGACACCCTTTAAAAACTTTTATATGGACAATTTAAAACACATACGAAAGAGAATACTGTCACCTCCCTCAGGCATCCTGCATCCAGCTTCCTTCTTGGCCGATCTTGTTTCATCCATACATACCTCTTACCCACTTTTCCCCTCCCTTGTTATTTTGAAGAAAATCTCAGACATAATGGAATAACATTTGCATAATATTAAAAACAGTTAAAAATTAAGAAATACTTTCATTAATGCATAGATGCCATTACAGCATATAAAAAGCTTTTTATTTATTTTATTTTATTTTATTTTTTGAGACAGAGTCTTGCTTTATTGCCAGGCTGGAGTGGAGTGGCATGACCTCGGCTCACTGCAACCTCCGCCTCCTGGGTTCCAGTGATTCTCCTGCCTCAGCCTCTCAAGTAACTGGAACTATAGGCGCATGCCATCACACCCAGCTAATTTTTGTATTTTTAGTATAGATGGGGTTTCACCATGTTGGCCAGGATGGTCTGGATCTCTTGACCTCCTGATCCGCCCATCTCAGCCTCCCAAAGTGCTGGGATTACAGGCATGATCCACCGTGCCCGGCCCATAAAAAGCTTTTTAAAAGGATGATGGTGACTGCCGGTATGGGGTGGGTTACATGTAGATTAGCATCAAGTTCTGAGGTTTTGTTTTGAATGGCCAGTTCTGGGTTCTTATTACCTTGTTACTAATAATTGATTAAAGAACTAAGAGCAGGCCGGGCGCGGTGGCTCAAGCCTGTAATCCCAGCACTTTGGGAGGCCGAGACGGGCGGATCACGAGGTCAGGAGATCGAGACCATCCTGGCTAACACGGTGAAACCCCGTCTCTACTAAAAAATAGAAAAAACTAGCCGGGCGAGGTGGCGGGCGCCTGTAGTCCCAGCTACTGGGGAGGCTGAGGCAGGAGAATGGCGGGAACCCAGGAGGCGGAGCTTGCAGTGAGCCGAGATCAAGCCACTGCACTCCAGCCTGGGCGACAGAGCGAAACTCCGTCTCAAAAAAAAAAAAAAAAAAAAAAGAACTAAGAGCAAAATAAAAGGAGACCACGCAAAGACCAATATGAGAGTATGCGTGAACCCAAGATTTTAATTCCTCTCATTCTCTGTGCCAGAAGCCGCATCGGTCCACTTTTCTGCCTGTATAATTGCAGTCATCATTGTCTTTCCTTTCAAGGGTGACTAAAATGTGTAGGAGGGTGGTGGGGGTTGGAGAGGAAGACTTTGAATCCAGTTCGTTTGAAGTCCTGGTTAGTTGGGTTGCAGACTTGGACTCCCTGGGCCCGTGAGCATGTCCTGTCCACGGCCTACTTTGCTTTAACCCACTTTGCCTATTCCTGCCTGAATTCTGGAACTCAGAACCACAGCTTGGTAGCAGAGGCTGCAAAATGATTGCAGCCTACACAGGAGAGGCACATTCATTACAGTCAAATGGACTGTGGGGGCTCCAATGAGAAGCCTGTGCCACAAGTTTTATTTCTGGCAGGAGAGGCTCTAGAGGTGGGGGAAGGCAGGGAGGAAGAAAGGAGTGAGGGAGAGAGTGGAGAAAGGTGTAACAAAGACAGAAAAAGAAAGAGTGGGGAGACTGTTTGCTCATAACTATTTACAGTATAGATTTTTTTTTCAATCGAAGATGTATTTAAATCAATTCATTTGAAAGACTATTCTACTTTTAGCATATGTCCTGATTTGAGTTTTGGATTTTAATACAATTACTACAGGTTGAATTGTTTGATTTAATTAACTTTTTCCTGTTAATTGAGGAGGTGGAGCAGAGGGTAGTACATTGAGACACCCTCTCTTAACCTTGGCTCTGACCTGTGGAGCAGGCCATGTAAGATTTCTGGGCTTAGTTTCTACATCTGTAAAAATGAGGAGGTAGGACTAGAAGATCTCGAGGGTCCATTTCAGTTGTAAAATTTTCTCATTTTAAGTGGCTTGAACAAACAATAAATGGCTTTGTCAGAAGCACAGAGATAGGTATGTCATAGAGATTGAAAAGAACAGGAAGTTTGTTCTGTGACTTCCCAGACCAGTGTTTAACTTCTACACATCCAATTGCTTAGGTCTTAAATGTTCATGTATTTCCACCTTTCCTTATGACTTACACACCTTAAAAGAAAATGAAGGTTGCAAAATGTTCTGCACAAAATCCCATGTTAAGTGGAGCAAAACTTTTCTTGAATAAGAAGGAGTTTTCTGAACGGAAACAGTCACAAAGTCAGCCCCAGATTCTAGACATTCTATTTGGTAATACAAGTTACAGGTGGAAAATGGCCCTCTCGTTTGGAGAGCCATGGGCCATAGGATATACAGCCCTGAGACACACACATGCATACACACACACACACACACACACACACACACACATTCATAACTGAAGGAAGTATTTTTTTTTTAAGCTCATTCATCCTGATTTGGGACCCAGAATCCATGTCTCTTCTACCTAGAGGGCACAACTGACAAAGCATTAGATGCTGTTGCCAAGACCCTGGGTGCCCACAGCAGAGTGATGCTGAGATGGATGTGGATTCTGCCTTTAGCACCTGGGGTGGTCATGGGGTAGAGAAGGGAGAAATCAAACTGGAATCGGTATTCACATATCAAAGGAGGTGAATAGAAAGCGTGGAGTCAAACCCAAATATCTATAGTACTTAAAATGTAATGAAGAACAAATTGGTGGGGAGAAATCCATTATTTAGTAATAGTGTTGGGATAACTGTTTACACATTGGAAAAACTGCAAGGTGAACCTTAGCTCACATTATACACTTCAATACATTCTAGGTAGACTAAAGAAATATGAAACTGTAAACCAGGTTAAAAAATGTATGTAATTTTAGATTGAGAAGGCTTTTCTAAGTCAGAAACTATGAAGAAATAGATTGGTAGATTTGACAACATAAAAATTTTACATTTCTGTACATCGTAAAACAATAAAAATTTAAAGACAGCCGGGCGTGGTGGCTCACGCCTGTTATCCCAGCACTTTGGGAGGTCGAGGCGGGTGAATCAAGAGGTCAGGAATTCAAGACCAGCCTGGCCAACATGGTGAAACCCTGTCTCTACTAAAAATACAAAAAATTACCTGGGCATGGTGGGGGGCACCTGTTATCCCAGCTACTCAGGAGGCTGAGGCAGGAGAATTGCTTGAACCTGGGAGGCAGAGGTTACAGTGAGCTGGGATTGTGCCACTGTACTCCAGCCCAGGAAACAGCGTGAGACTGTGTCTCCAAAAAAAAAAAAAAGAACACAGGACTGGAAAATAAATTTGCAAAATATATAATAGATAATATCACTATTATGGCAAGAGTTCTTATTAGTCAACTCAGAAAAGATAACCATTCTTCCCACCAAAAAAAAAAAAGACAGGTATAGGCAACAGGTAAGAAAGAACTGGAAAAGAGCCTCATAGATACTCAAAGCAGTATAAACTAAAACAAGGAAACACAGTTTTGCCTATAGAGTCAGTTAAAAGACTGATAATAGCCTTGGTAATCATGTGGTAAAATGAACACTCTAAGATTAGCTTTACTCCTGATTCTTACTTTAGTATAAAACCTTAGGAAAGCCACTTAAGCTTTATGAGCCTCAATTTTCTCGTCTATAAGCTGGGGATTACAGTAGTTTCACTTGCAGGGTTAGTTTGAGAATTAGACGGGCTAATACATTTTAAATGAACTTTGTAAATTCAAAAGTCATATACACACAGGTATATATAATTATTAGGTCCTGTAAGCCCTTTGTTCTCAAAGAACAAAGGGAATGTAAGGGGATGGGTAGAGGTTTTTCCTCCATGCTATCTTTAAGATCCTGCACTAAGGCATTGTAGCTTTGTTAAGCTACTCTCCAGCAATGGCACTGAGGACTGAGATACATGGATATTGTTATAGGAGTGGCAGAAACTAAGAGGGCACTAAAACTGATGTTGGCGGGAGTGGATGATCAGAGCCACCATTCACTGGCAACAGCCAAGAGGTGATGATGGAAGCCACTTCTAATGGCTGAAACTACCTCAATAAAGCAGCTGCTGAGAGTTGTTCTTGGAATAGAACTATGTCCAAGGAGAGGATCCACTAGGAGTGACTTCAGTGAGCCTAGCAGGAATCACTCTTAGTCACAGATCAGCGGTGGAGCAGATCAGAGATGGGTACCAGATCAGAGATGGGTACCATTGGACCTTTGCGTAGTAAGTAATACTACGCAAAGAGCAATATAACTGTACTTCCTGGGTTCAAATCCCAACTCCACCAATCGTGTGACCTTGGGGAAGACACTTTATTTCTCTGTGTCTCAGTTTTCTCATTTGTTAATTAAATAATAATAACATCTAACTCATGATTATTGTGAGAATTATGTAAGTTAATATATATAAAGCACTTAAAGATTTCTGGAACATGTAAATACTTAGTTAATGTAAAGTGTTATTATTGTTGCTATGGTCGTTATTAGCACTACTACTACCATGACCACAATCTTTCTTAAAAAGACAATAACGTTTTCTCACTAGGTAACCTGGTATTGTTGGAAACCAAAAATTCTGGTTAGGGTGTCATAAAAGGAAGTTTCAACCATAAGAGTAGGGTTTTCCCCTTGCTACCTACAGAAATATTTGTCCATCAGTTGATTACATCTTTTCTTTTCCATGGAAAGAAGGGAAATACAAGTCTTCAGTTCACACCAGTGGTAACTTACAGCATCCTTAAAGATGAAGCTCCCTCTCACCCCTAACAGAGACCTCTCTCAAGTTCACAGGCTCAAATCTACAATCCAAATAAGTGCCCCATTGGGAAGGCTATTCCTGTGTTCTAGAGAGTCGTATGAGAGAGGCCTAATACAGCTTCTTGCTTCATTTATTCAACAGTCAGTTCAAATATTTCAAGAATATTTCCTAGAGAAGATCTCATGATGCTTTTGGAACCTCCAAAATGGAAGGATTTTGATTTAAAAATGAACGATTAGGTCAAACTCCACTTATAAAATTACCCAGGCTTGCACTTTCAGGTTAAAGTGTACTTCATGTCCTGGTGTTGAAGGTGCTACAAGCAAAACTTTCTTCCTATGTAATAAGACTCAAGAGACTAATTTTTAAATATAGTATTTGAGTGAATGTAGCCAGTAGCAAGTATATAGTGAGCCTGCAGTGATGTCTGATCTCCCTCACCTCCCAAAATTGGTGCTGCTTACCAACCACAAATGCCATTCAGAACTCCCACTATAAGATGGCTCTCTTGAAGGCATATATTTATAATAGTAGATCATTATTCATGTCACAAGCAAGATATGTGACGTATCTTCATTGGTGTGGAACAGGGGATCTAGGTGGCCCCTGCTGTCAGCCACATCCGGGACCTTCATCTCTACAGATAAAATCACCAGGGCTTCAAGGGGTTAAGTGACTTGCTCAAGATCACTCATCCACGCAGTCTTTTCCCCCAGAAAAAACAAGAGGTCACAGCTACCAATGGCTATAGAATAGATACCAAATATTCCTAAACTATAAACTCTAAAATAGGCAGCTAGATAAAAGAAGAGTGGAAAAGAAGCAAAATGCTTGGACGCTCAAAATGGACAAAACAAATCAAAGCCTGGAGCTTGAACAGGAAGGAAAGGACTCCAGAAGATGGCTCTCTACCTGTGTTGTCAGGGATGAGTTGAAAGAAGAGGGAGGGTCTAGAGAGTGATCACGCGATCCAGCATTGTTGGCTTCTCTCAGAAGTCACTCAATTTTCCTTTCCTGTTGAATCTCCAGCTACTCTGAACAAAAGGAATACTGTTACTGTTACTTCTAGGGTTTCTTGGGTGATGCTGAAAACATGTCCCCCTTTACCCTGTGCAGTAGAAAGAGCAAGCTTTGGAATAATATAGGATGCTGACTTGGTCAACTAACAGTGTGGGAACATGTTTGCTCATCTGTAAAACGGGAATGATAATGCTAGTAACTTTGTTGGAGGACAGTTGCAAGAATTAAATGGGATAGTATTTGTGAAGCAGTCAACATCATGCCTAGCACGTGGTTCTTTCCTTGTTAGGAGAAGGTTAATTCTCTACTACAATTTTTTTTTTTTTTGGAAAATAAAAGTGGGGGAAAAAGCTAGCGCCGCACTCTGTCTTTTCCTCTTTCCTCCTTCTTTCCTTTGAACTTGAAATAGAGAAACTGGGCTTAATAATTTCCACTCCTATTGTAGTTTCTTTTTTCTCTTTAAAAAATATCTTGAATTGTGAGATATCCCAGCAGTCAACAAAATAAAACTTCAATTCACCAGTGTTTTGAGCCTGTGCAACCCAATGATGACACAAGACAACCCCAGCCACCCAGCGGTTTCACATCCTCAGTGTCAAATATTTACCGGAAGTTGAACAATATTAATCTGGACATTGTATCAAAATGTGTCAGCAACGGGGAGTTCAAGTCATGGTGTTAATGTGGCCAAACCCAAAGTAAAGATAGCAAAGTAGATTGCTCAGAAAACACATTCTGGCACAGGAATAAAATTGGTGTTCCATTTAATGTTGGGAAACCTGAGAGGCTGGGGCCAGGGATAATCTGTTGATATTTGCAGAGTGTACCACGTTGCAGGAGGCACATTCACCCTCTGTGGTACAACTTGAATGATAACTGATCCTGCGTGATTTAAATGAAGACAGTCAACAATCAATCCACTCTGAGGTGAGTCGTATAAGACAACTGCATTTTTATTACCAAGTTTGAAGGGAGAAGCAGGACTAAATTAGTTAAAAGCCCACTAACCACAGAAGAAGTGCAGATATCCCAATCCTACAAAAACTTGGCTGAACCTGGGAGCTCAGAAGCATGTGCTGTTTCAGTGAAAGAGGAAGAAAAAAGATCTCAGAGGTCCCTATAGAGGAAGAATGCTTCAGAACATGGTATTTGTAGTTGTTGGTTTTCCTAATGAGAAACAACAAACTTTGGTCAGGTTTTACTAAAACATAATTTCTTGAAAAGATACTTAATAGCTTCACAAATGCCTGAAAATGGAGAATCACGCAGGATCAGAGCTCAAATCATACCATGAGAATTTTTTGGTAAGGATGGTGTCTTAGTTCGCTTGAGCTGCTGTCACAAAGTGCCACAGACTGGGTGGCTTAGATAAGAGACACATTCTCACAGCTCTGGGGGCTGGAAGTCCACGATCAAAGTGTCCACAGGGTTGGTTCCTTCTGAGGGCTGTGAGGGATCTGATCCAGGCTGCTCTCCTTGGCTTGGAGGTGGTGTCTTCATGTTCACTTGGCATCCTCCCTGTATATCTCTTCACAGTGTCTTCCCTCTGTGGATGTCTCCGTGTCTAAGTTTCCCTTTTTTATAATCAGTCCTGTAGGATCAGGGCTCACCCCAATAACCTCACTGTAACCTGATTACCTCTGCAAAGGCCCTATCTCCAAATCTGCTCACATTCTTAGACACTTGGGGTTAGGTACTCATCATATGAATTTAGGGGGTAGGGGACAAAATTCAACCCATAACAGATAAGCCCCCTGGGTGCTGGGTGTTAGATATTGCTTCCTGCCGGTGCTGTGACCCCTGCCCCTTTGATCACTGGGAGAAGAATGCTCCACTGCCCCAGGTGGGAGCATCTGATTGGCTAGGCTGCTTACACACACTCAGCCAGTGAGGAGAAGGAAAGTTAGACTCTGGCTTTCTCAGTTTCTAGGGTGGGAGGCAGTTCTGTCTTCTACCGAGACCCATGCTGTGGGATTGCCCCCAGTGGAGGAGGAGGTTCAGCAGCTAAACAGTCAAAAACGCACCAAGTAGCCACATCTGTACATTTTAAACCAGTTAATGTCTTCACGTAGGCTTACTAGTCTATGGAAAGAGGCCTTGAATCACAATTTTTAATATATTTATTTACTTATTATTAAGACATGGTCTCACTCCCGTTGCCCAGGCTGTCGTGCAGTGGTGTGATCTTGGCTCACTGCAGCCTCAACCTCCCAGGCTCAAGCGATTCCCACCTCAGCCTCCCAAGTAGCTGGGACTACAGGTGCGCACCACCACACCCAGATAATTTTTGTACTTTATTTATAGACACAGGGTTTCACATATTGCCCAGGCTGGTCTCAAACTCCTGGACTCAAGCAGTCCTCCCTCCTTGGCCTCCCAAATTGCTGGGATTACAGGCATGAGCCACCATGCCTTGCCTTGAATAACATGTAAATAGAGAGTCTAGAATCAAGCCAGGTGATAAAGGAACTCTAATGCTTAATGGCAAAACTCATACATTTTAGTCTTTCTCTCATTCACATTGAGAGAGGTGGGATAACATGGAGCCTTTCTACTCAAAATGATTAATTTCCACCATCACAATCCCAAATGGAAGTGAGGAAAACACCTAGGCCTACCTATCCCTTGTCCTCTCTGACTTTCCCACAATGACATGTGATGAGACATACAAGTCCCTGAGAAGAGGAGAGCAAAAGTTTCTTCTATTTATTTATTTATTTATTTATTTATTTATTTGAGACAAAGTCTAGCTCTGTCACCAGGCTGAAGTGCAGTGTGGCCGTCTTGGCTCACTGTGATTTCCTCCTCCTGGGTTCAAGTGATTCCCCTGCCCCAGCCTCCCGAGTAGCTGGGACTACAGGCACGTGCCACCATGTCTGGCTAATTTTTTGTATTTTCATAGAGACAGGGTTTCACCATGTTGGTCTGGATGGTCTCGATCTCCTGACATCTTGACCCGCCCGCCTTGGACTCCCAAAGTGCTGGGATTAGAGGCATGAGCCATCGCACCTGGGTTATAGGAGAGAAGCAGTTCTGGGTAAATGCTGACCAAGCCATTGGTCAGAATCACCATTGTGATAGACATTGGAGTCAGGGGGCATCCCTACAGAGACTTATTGAGAGAGAGGCATGTCAGGGAGAAAGGGAAGTCCCTTCCCATGGGAAGACATAAGACTAGACAGGAATGAGCTCTTGAAAACAAATAGCTACTGCCAGGGCAGCGTCCATGGCTCTACACCCCTCACTGCCAAGCCTTCTGCAGAGCTCTCCTGCCTACTGGTAGGTTTATTATTTACTGAACACTTATGGAGCCAGGCAACATGCTAGAGACTTGAGGTGTAAAGATGAAAACTTAGTCTCTGCCCAAAAGGAGATCGATCCTGGTGTAGTGGGGAAGACACACTCATAAAGAAATATAAAGCAGTATTTTTAGAGCAACATCAGTATGTGGAATTGTGTATATTTTAATCTTTACTTATTCACTGTCTGTTCCCCACCATTAAAATGTAATAGACTTTGTACATTCATTGCTTGCTGTATCTGGAGCGCCCCAGCACATAGAGTCTAGGAAATGTTAGGAATTATGAATAACTTCTATGACGAAAGCATCTCAGAAAGAGTACTCAAGGCTGCTGAGGAAGATCAGGGAAGACTTCCCAGAGGAGGAAGCACCATATCACTATTATTCAGTTCCATTTTCGTGGTTTGTGTTATTGGACAAGGATTTTGCATATATCCCTGTATTCATGCCCTTTGGCAGTGGGCTTAGCCATGAGACTTGTTTAGACAATGGGATAATAGCAAACTTGATGCAAGCAGAAACTTGAAATGTGCTTAAAGGTGTCTGATTGCTTTCTCGGAACCTTGCCACCACCAGAAACACAAACCCAGACTAGCTTGCTGGGAGAGATGAGACCATATGGAACAGAGATGAGTGGTTTCAGCTGAAGGCCATCTTAAGCCAGCTAGCCCCCAGGTGAGTGGGCAGCTGATTGCAGATCCATGACTGAGCCTAGTCCAGATCAGCAAAACTTCCCAGCTGACCCACAGAGGAATGAGAAACACCAAATGGCGAGCTTAAGCCACTAAGCTTTGGGGTGGTTTGTTACATATTGTGGCAGTAAATAACTGATACATCTACTGTCTCACTCAACAAAAATCTGTAAAATAGTAGTTTTTACTGCCACTTCAAGTATATGAAAACTGGGGCTCAGAAACAAATAAATAGGAGGGAAACAGAATTTCCCTTGAGTCTCCTGAGTCTTTGGATTTCAAATTTGGACCTCCCATCCTTAGACCATAACTGTCTTGATGTTTAGAAACACAGGTCTAACCGCTCATCGGAGCCTACAAATTAATTATGTCAACAAGAGGGAGGAAAGGGGGGAAGGAATGAAGAAAAAAGGGAGAGAAGGAGGACAAAAGGAAGGAAGAGAGGGACAGAGGTAGGAAGGGAGGAGTATGTGTGACCCCCAAACCAATATGGTGGCTCCATGAATTTAGCCTCACGGGTGGTGCTTAGAGAATTCTAAGTGACGTCTAATATACATCACAGGCTAACTTAAGAAATGGGTTAAAGAGAACCTTTTAAAGAAGGTAACAGGGAAAGAGAGGTAGACAAGACAGGACAGGATAAAAGATGTGTATGTTTCTGGGAGACAGATGAAATAATCCATCCTACTTTTGGCTGAGTGGCCAGGGAAAGACTCTCTGGGGAGGTAGCATTAAATCTAAGATTTGAATCACAAGAAAGAACTGGGATCAGGGAGAACATTCCAAAGCAAGAGGACAGCTGTGGCAAAGGGCCCAAGGCTAAAACAAGCTTGGCAAGATCGAGGACCCAAAAAAGGACCCAGGTGGCTTGACTGAAGTAGTTGGTGGGGGAGGGACAGATTTCATTTTCAGTGGCATCTGACGTGTGTTTTTAAAAGACGACTTTAGAGAATGGATTGTGGGAAGAATGGATTGTAGGCAGGTAAACACCAAAACAGGAAGACCAGATAAGAGGTATCACAGTTGTCCATGCAATAGATGCTGGCTGGGTGCGGTGGCTCACGCCTGGAATCCCAACAGTTTGAGAGGACAAGGTGGGGCAATTGCTTGAGGCCAGGAGTTCGAGACCAACCTGAACAATATAGCAAAACCCAGTATCTACAAAAAAAATTTTTTTTTAATTAACCAAATGTGGTGGTGTGCGCTTGTAGTCCCAGCTACTTGGGAGACTGAGGTGGGAGGACTGTTTGAGCCCAGGAGTTCGAGAATCCAGTGAGCTGTGATCATGACACTGTGTTCCAGCCTGGGCAAGAGATGCTGTCCCTTAAAAACAAACAAACAAACAAAAACAGAGAGATGCTGGTTGCTGGACTGTGGCGATGGCCATAAAGGTGGTAAAAAGTGACTTTCTCTTGGAAGTTGTCAGCCAGATGTAACAATGAATTGGATATGAGGGAAAGATCAGAATCATGAAAGACTCTCACGTTTTGACTTGAACAACTTGGTAGGTAGTGGTGCCATTTACTGAAACATGGATGGACACAGCAAAGGATTTTTTTTTTCCAGAGTGGGGGATTAATAGGAAAAGAAGAATAAGGAGGAGAGAAAAGGAATAAAGGGTTAAAAACACAGGACCAATGCTGGGGAGACATAGGGTAGCCTCCTGCAGAGTATCACCACAAGCATCAGGGCCTCAGGCTGTGTGTCTCTGATCTGATGTTTTGATGTGTTTGAATGATCGGGAAGGTCTGATTGTTATGGAATACAAACAAACAATTAAAAATTAAAATAGAACCACAGCACTGCTGAGCAATAGCTTGTTGGTAAACAGCAGCCGCTAAAGGCAGAGGATGCAAAGTCTGTTTTTCCTTCCCTAACCTAAGCACCGCACGCATGCGAGGCCAGTACTCTTCGGTAGTGGGTCCGTGGTAACCACCTCCCTTTCCATACACTCCCTCTCTGTCACAAAGGAAACAAGAGACTGTTTGGTCTGTTTTCTAATAGAGCTCACACTTTTAAAGCACTTCAGATAATTGGTGATGACAGCTCAGTGAGGTGAACAGGAAAGATGCCATTATTCCTGGTTTTAAAATGAGGACTCTGAAGAGTCAGGGCCACATGGGTGATAAGTGGTGGAGCTGGGACTAGAACCTAGATCTTTGAACACCTAAGTCAGTGTGCTTCCATGGCCCACGGCTACCCTTCTTCCCAAGCCTGATTCTGCGTCACTGTTGGCCAGCCCTCTATGTTTTCCATGCCTGTTCCCCACCTCTTTGGAACCTTCTCTTGTCAACTCCTCCTTCTTCCTGTCCTTAGCACCCACCTTTCCTCACTCCCTTCCTTCCTAACATGAACTCTATGATTCATCCTTTCAATCTTTCCCTTGCAAATTTAGTAAAACCCCCATGATGGTACATCCTGTGGCAGTGTGAAGTTAGCAGCCTGTACTTGGTAGTTGGCCCCCATCTTCCACCCAGCCCCATCCTCATTTCACTAACCTAGTTATAACAAGGCTCTCCATTTCATGCAATTCAGTTTTTGGATCTCACATATAATGTTGTGGTGGGGTTTGACTCTACCATCAGCTCCTTTTTCCTGTGCTCTTTCATCATATCTGGAGGACTCACTGTTCATCTTCTCAGCTTCAGCCCTCAGGCTGCTGGGCACTGCTGCAGGAAATCACCAACCGATCTGATGAGGCCAATTTCTCCCCTGCTGGGCCACAGGAACTGCTCTGAAATCCTGCTCTACCTCTGGTTTGCTTTTCTACACTCTGTTTCAAGTCTCTCTCTTCTCTTCAAATCTTGGATTTCTTGTTGGCTTTAAGGAGACAATGTAACTTCCTACTTCACAGAGATAATAGAAACCATTGCATGGAAACAACATCAATTTCTGGCCATGAGATCTATACAGACTTTCCTGCTTTTGTGTTCATGCTTTCGCTTCCAGTTACAGTGGAGGACATGGTCCCTCTCAATTTCAACATCTCTCCATCCACCCGTGCTGTGGATCCCATCTTCTTCTGTCTTTTAGCTTGTGTGTTTCCAACTTTCCTCTCAATAAGTTCGTGTCTCTTTTAAAACATAAACCAAAAATCCCTCCTAGACCCCCCTTGCCTGCCCTTGCCATTCTTTTGTCAATCTCCATTTCTTCATCATAAATTTCTAATCTTTACCATATTTTCAACTCTGACTCACCCTTCCACCGCCTACCAAACCTGGCTTCCTTCCCCAATGCTATAAGGACACCTGTTCCACTGACTAAGGTCACCAACAATCTCAATGTTGCTACATTTGAGAATGCTTCTGCATCTGATTTTCTCTCTCAGAGGCATGGCATATAGTCAATCATTCCATACTCACTGTCGGGACAGAGGCTGGACTTTGATGGCACTATTCCCACTAGGTTTCCTTCTAACTAGCTGACCGGACCTTCTTTTATGCTCAACTCTGCAGCCTCTTCCTCTACCCAAATATTGAATTTCCTTTTCTCATCTGACACCCTCCTCAGATGATCCTGTCCATATCCTGTGCACTGATAACTCCAGGAACTCAAACTACTGCCAAGAATTTCCTACTGAGTATCAGACTCATGGACCCATCTGCCCACTTGACATCCCCATGTGGTAATAGGCCTCAAAACAAACACGTGCAAACCTGAATTTGTGATCTTTCCCCTCAACACTCTACTCTTCCTTCGATGAATAAACCCTACCCCTGCATCCCTCTGCCATCCACTCAGTTGTGCCTATAAACATCCTCGGAGTTACCTGGACTCCTTATTAGCACTGTCATTCTTTCCTACTTAGCACCCATTCACCTTTGTACTGGGAATAGCTCTTCAAATTTCCTTTCCTGCTCACAGTGTATTTCCTCCAGGTGAGATTAATCCTACCCTTTAGCTCCATGGGTAAACATGTTACCCAGGACTAGCAAATAAGGCTCAATTCTAGGAAGTTTTCTAAAAATATTGAGAAGTTGCCTTCTTCTGGAGTTGCTAACCTCTAAGGATGTGAACCTAGAGCTGCCGGCAGCTATTTTGCCACCAGAAGGAGAGCTTTCCAGAGAGAGTGAAGCCATCACACCAGATAAAGAATTGGAGAGAGAGCTACTCTTGAAGACATCATCTGAACTCCTGGATCCAGCCACATATGAAGTATCTGATCTACCCCCAGGACTTTTCCTTCCCTTGAATCAATAAATTTTCATTTAGGCTTCAGCCAGTTTGAATGGGGTTGCCACATGTACAGAGACAGTGCTGACAGATATATCATCCTTAGCTCCTCTCCTTCCTTTACCTCTCCCTAATTTCTCCTTGTCCAATCAGTCCCCCAGTCTTTTTGGTTCCACTTGCCGATTCACTAAATATCTCTGAAATCATTCCTCTTCAATCCATTCCAGCCATTACTTTAGGCCAAGCTATCATCTCTTACCTGCGCAACCACAGTGGCCTTCTAACTGGTAATTCGTACCCAGTCCCATCCCTTTCATGTCCTCTGATATGGTTTGGCTGTGACTCCTTCCAGATCTCATCTTGAATTCCCATATGTTGTGGGAGGGACCCGGTGGGAGGTAATGAATCGTGGGGGCAGGTTTGTCCCCTGCTGTTCTCGTGATGATGAATAAGTCTCATGAGATCTGATGGTTTTAAACAGAGGGGTTCCACTGCACAAACTCTGTCTCTTTGCCTGCTGCCATCCATGTGAGCCATGACTTGCTCCTCCTTGCCTTCTACCACGATTGTGAGGCTTCCCCACCCACGTGGAACTGTGAGTCGAATTAAAACTCTTTCTTTTGGAAATTACCCAGTCTCTGTTATGTCTTTATCAGCAGTGTGAAAATGAACTAATACATACTCTTTACACAATAGTCAGCCTGATCTTAGTAAAATACAAATCTCAAAGTTCTTCATTGTTCCTCCTTGCCCACATAATCAAGTCCAAAATTGTTCACATGGCCTGTAAGTTCTGAATGAGCTGCCCCATGCCTTCCTTCCCAGCTTTATCTCATTCCATTTTTCCCCTAATCCCCTTTATCCCAGCCATGCTAGAAACTACTCCTAAACCTCAGCACCTTGGCAAATGCTGGTCCCACTGCTTGAAACAGTCTTCTTCCTCTCTTCTTAACCAATTCCAATTTCAATGCCATTTCTCTGGAAAAGGCTGCCATAATATATCAAACAAGGCCCCTTTCTTTCCTGAGACACCTCTCACACCTGGACCCCTTATACTCTATTCTTTGCCTTTTCAGCATTTGTCGTTGTCATCACCTAATTAAGCATTTAATGATTTACTGAAGGTCAGATTCCCTCCCTAGACTATAAACTCCCTGAGGACAGGGACCATGGCTGTTTTGTTCACCACTATAGCTGATCATGGGGCCTGACATAATTGACTGATTTTCCTTTGTTCTGGACTGGAGGGACAGGCAGAGGGGAAACTTAAAGAAAAATAGAGATGTTTTCCAGGCTTTTGAGCAGGTTTACAGATTTCATTTTAGACGAAAAGCTTTACATTTCAGCAGTTGACCATCTGTTATACCATTAAGGCAGTATCTCTTGCAGGTGAAGATACAGCAAAAAGTTGGGCAATTTAAAAAAAAATCTGGTTTATGTAAAGAACAAGATCTGAAAGAGAAAAAAAAACAAAAGAAAGCTTCCCTGTTTTCTTCAACAAGGAGTTTCATGAAAAAAATAATAAAAGGAGAAAAGAAGCCATGCTAGCTTAAAGAGCTTTAAGGGATATAATACTAGATGCAATGCAGGGCCCTAGGTTTGAGTTTGGTTTGGACAAACCAACTGGAAAGGACATTTTTGGGGACGAGCAGGAGGAATTTGAATACAGACTGGGTTTTAGATAAGATGAAAATTTATTGGCAAGGAAAGATGGAGATCATTAACTAAAAAAAGCAGGTTACAAACAGCATGTACAACATGATCTCATTTTGGTAAAAATATGTATATGTATATTTATACATGCATAGAAAAAGCTTTAAGGATATACACACAGGTGTTAACAGTGGTAATCTATGGGTGGTAGGAATATGGTGCATCATTTTCTTATTTTTCTTTATCTCAATTTATAACTTTCGACAAGGCACAAATGCTGCTTTTGTAATAATAAAAATTAAAACATGAATTTATTTTAGAAAATTTTAAAGTAGGCTTAAGCAGGCCCAGATTTTCATTGAAAGCTGTCCAGGACATTTTTTCTGTGTCCTCCACCTTAGAAATGAAGAGTGTGTCCCAACTTCTGAGTAGGTCTCCGCATGAAGGATTAAAAATTTTCGCAGTCCTTGAACTAAAAGTGAATCAATCAGATATTGAGCATGCATACATTTTCCACTGGCAATGTCAGTAAAGGACCTTCCCATCAGTAGCAGGAAAGGTTGCAAGAAAGTAGCCCTTACAGGAGGTGCTCACATAATTACCAGGCAACTTCTACACAGTCATTTCCCACTCTAGTGGAAAAATCAGCAGTTCATCAACTGTTAAGGCTAGTAAGTATGTAGAAAATTTACAGAATGCTGAGTTCCAATGTTATCTGTGAAGTGAAGGCAAGAGAGTTTTGAAGAAAACCGTACAAGGCTAGAAAGGTCACTACTGGACACTATTAAGCTGAAGATCAAGGATTTGTAACCAAGCCCCAGCCTTATCCCAAAGGAATTGGAAAAGTTCCCAGGCATGGTGGTCCTCATATTCTTTAACTGTAAAATTAGGTCTAGATAAAGTCTAACATTTTTATTTGCTTCACAGCATGGTTCATTACATAACGAGATATTGTGTTGCACACTAAGTCACAACACTAAATACATCAAGAGAATTTTGCTAATATCCTCTTCCTGGATTCTTACACGGTGGAGGAAGTTGCCTGTAGAGGGCACTAGTCAGTTAATAACATCTGAATCAGTTTGACTAAAAAGCAAGAAGGGACCTTAGGGATCGTGTAGTGGATCCCTCTCTTACAGAGAAGAAACTGAACCCCAGTGAGATTAGGGGACTTGCTCAAAAATCACACGGTTGGCATTTTCACAGAGCTGAGAAGGAAAAAAAAACCTCTGGTTTATGTTAAAAAACAAAAACAAAATCCAAAAGCCTTACAAAGGCCTAGAAGTTGAATTGCGTTTAGTTGTTCTTTTAATGAATCACCCACCACTAAAAATAATAAAAAGATTACCATCACCATAAAAAAGGAGGCCATCCTAGGAAACCTACTCTTCAAGACACTAGGAGACGATTAATTCCAGTGTCACTCCCAGCCACAGGATTATTCAGTGAAATTCCCTTGGCCCATAACCATTTTGTTGATAACTTTTGCTGTCTAAACATCCCTTTGCCAAATTTACACAGCACTCAAGTTGCACTGGGGGACAGGATGGTATGTAAGAGAGGCGACGGACTTGTTTTTCTTCCTCGCAGTCCCATCAATAGCAGTTAAGTGTCAACTTTGGATCTACTTCATTCACTGGTTAAAATTAGGCAATCAACTGGACTGGCAATGTGGCTCCCTGAGGCTGGTGTCTCGTTATTTCAGTCACCTTACGATCAGATTAGATCTATCCACCTTGCAAGATTGCCCCTTCCTTGCCAACATACTAGAAACCAGTTTATCTGTTCAAATACTACACATGGACCCAAGCTCTGTAAAACCATGACTAGGATGTTTGATGCGTTATCTTTGGGTTTTTCTGTTTGTTGTTGTTTTGAGAAATAGACATGTAGGTGGTAACATGATGGAGTAGAACCGTCAACTTTGGAGTCCACTAGACAAGGCTTAAATTCTGACTCCACTCGTGTGTCAACTGGGTCTCCTCACTACATTACTTGACTCTGAGTATCAGATTTCTCATCACAGTATTTGCCTCACAGACTGAGGATTAAAGCAGAAAGTTCATATGAAGTGCCTAGATCAGCACCTGGCACTGTATAAGTGAGTCTCCCACTTGAAGAATATGGCCGGTTTTCAGAATTAGGTGAGAGTAAGCAGTAGAATTCCACCATAATGAATTCAAGGTCATGGCTATTAAAGGAAGGTATTGTCTTTAAAACATCCCATGAAAAATAGCTTAGATAAACTTTCTGGTAGATAAGCTTCAGAAAAGTAGTTTTTAACCTACTCCAAGCTAGTGCCATGGTGTTCTCATTGTTCCTCTACTTTTATAAGCAGTGACATTACTAAATTACAGCCTAAATTCCCCGATGCATTTTAGTGGTGATCCAAGAGCATGCTCAGTTAAGAATATGGGTGAAGGATTTAGGAGAGTTAGCCGCCTCTCCGTACACACAATATTTCTAGGGTGCACAGAGAACACTTCTGCTTCCTTTTAAACCCAGTATTTGCTTATAGTTTTCAGAAAGAATGAGGTGGTCCCGAAAGGTATGTGGGTCTGAGCACAGAAGCACCATTGTGATGGCATTTTTTCCTAGTTTTACACAGTTGATTTACACCCACTGAGTGCATAGTATGTCTAGGGCACTGGTCATGTATTATTTCATTCGAACTCTACCACAACTTGATGAAGGAGTCGCTATTATCAACTTCCATATATTGATGGAGAGGCTGAGGTTTGGAGAAAGTATGTTGCTTGCCCAGGCCATGCAGGAGTCAGTGTGGTGAAGTCAGGATGGAGCTTGGCGGCACATCTGAGACCCTCCTCCTTCCTGCTGCCTCTTTAGTCTTTTTTTTTTTTTTTTTTTGTATTTTATTGGCTTTTCTGAATGTGGTAATAATGGGCAAAAGGGCAGGGGCAAAAAAAATCAAGGAATTAAGGAATTCACTGAGATCTAAAACTTATTTATATCCACACAGTCTATGTTAACATGGCTTTACTATTCCAGGATCTTCATCAGCATAACTTTACTGTTCCAGAAGACTCTTCCTCAGGAAGATAACAGTTACAAATAACTGTATTGTTCATTCCAGGAATTTCCCCAAAGACGCATCAACTCGTCAATAGAAAGCATCAAAGGAAAGTTTTAAAATTTGAGCTTTTCTGAGTCTTTGCTCTCAAAATCTTCACCTTGTATTGTTTGCCAATTCTAAGTGATTAGATTATGGTCCTCACCTGACCCTAGCCAGACCTCCCTGGCTCCCACGCTAAAAGATACACATTGGAAAAAATCCAGACTTCACAATCTCAAAAATATTCCCAACTTTGCTACATCCCCTACCTGCACCCCGAGACTCTACTGGGATTCTTTGTAAACAGTGTTCTCCATTACCTTTAAGTCTTCAGTTCTCAACTGAAGGGGATGATTTTGCCTCCCAGGGGATATTTGGCCATGTCTGGTAACATTTCTTGTTGTCACGACTGGGGCTGCTCCTGGCATCTGGAAGGTAGAAGTCAGGAATGCTACTAAACATCCTATAATGCACAGAACAGCCTTCTCCCCCAATAAAGACCATCCAGAATCAACAGATTATTTTAATAGTATTTTGGAGAGCCACTAATTAGCAATATCTCAGTTAGTGCTATGAAGAAGCTTCCCAAATTCTGAACGCTTCTGGTTATGTTTTTACTCTCTTGATTGCCAGTGTTCTTGCAGGTTCATGAGCCCCAAATCCATGAAGCCCATCCTTAAGAAATTTCATTCCCAGAGGCTAGACTGCAGACATTTACCTACCCTTCTTATTATGGGGTTTTCCATCTCCTAAGAGAAGATCACTTGGTGGTTCAGTTATTTTTTTTAAGACAGGGTCTTGCTCTGTTGCCCATGCTGGAAAGCGTGGTGCAATCATGGCTCACTGCAGCCTTGACCTCCTGGCTGTCAGGTGATCCTCCCACCTCAGCCTCCCAAGTAGCTGGGATTGCAGATGTGAGCCACTGCACCCAGCCAAGTTATCTTTAGTTTCTACATTTTGTATTGTGTATCAGCTGTTTGAAATGATGAACCTGGGTCCACAATTTTTCTAGAAGGTACTCTTAACTATCTTAATAATGGCAGCGTTCCTGAAGTTGTGAAGATGACTTTACTGAACAAGAAGCATGTTTTCCTCACAGACAAACAGCACTAATTCATATTACTTATAAAAGATACTACCTCTTGAAATTAGCACTTTGAATTCCACCTTTTCATCTAGATATTTCCACTGGTAACAGAATTTCCCTGGAAGTCAGTGTTTGCAGTTATAAGATCAATTTGCGACCCAAAAATATAAGTGGTCTACCTTTTATCCTGTTTGTGATGAGTGAAAGGCAAAAGTAAACAGAAAAAAGAAACCTGATATGACTTCACTCTTGAAATATTGTGCAATGATTTTCTGAAGGTAAGTAGCAGGCTTTGTATCTTGAGAACCTAATGAAGTTTAAACAGCAGTCCTGACTCTGGGCACAGAAGTCACAGCTTACAGTGCTGGAATGAGGCCCAGGATGATGTCATCCTGGTCAGAGACCTTACCCGTAACCCCACAGTGCATTTGTATTATGCAGTGATGTCTCTGTCACCAGGAACTTCACTGAGCCTTCCTGAAGCTCTCAAGCATGTCATAGAAATATTGTCTATCTCAAACTTTGCCCTAGAAAGGAACCAGGAAGTTTTCCTTTTTAAAAGTTCTTGGGATGATACATGTCTTGAGTCATGTGGAGATTCATTCAGATCCCCGGAGTTGGTATAAAGATTTTTAAAGTGAGAACATTCGAGCTAAAGAAGATACGGAAAGAAGTCTTATCTCAACTGCACTTACCTGACTAAGACAGGGCCTCCAGAAAATACTGCTGCCGTTAACCCCCATCTGAGGGAGTTTCCTGGAATTTAGCTGCCAGGGAGACAGAGTGTCCATTGGTATTAGCATCAAAAACCTCAACAGAACTTTCCATGCCTTCTCATTAAAGCCCTAACCCCTTTCCCCTTGTTAAATTTTGTATATGAACCCTTTAATCTCAGGCTATTGAGTGAGTTATTATCTCTGAGAACTCCTGTATATGTGTAAATCGCCTGTCTTTTCTCCTGCTAATCTGTCTATTGTCAGTTAATTCATGGGCCTTCAACCACTGGAACTAAATTGGATAAGGAAAAGTTTTCTCCCCACAGTTTTGGTAACAAAGATGGGATGTCTGTGACTCTCTGCTCCTCCAGAAACTACAGCTAAGATTTCAGGATCTCTGACTATGCTGACAAAGATAAATTTCTTAGCAGCCAGGTTCCCAGATCTCTGCTCAGAATGCCGTAAGGTGAGGGTGGTAAAAGCATCTTTTTGTCTTTTCTTTCCGAGATTTAGATTTGCGGGAGAAAACACTCAGAACTTATTCTTACTGTATTGTGACTTGGTCTGAATACTTTTTAAAATGGATCTTTTCCTTCCCAGGGATAGCTACTGTCTCCTTTCTGTCTCATTTTGTGTCCTGATAGTTTGGCTTGGATTCAGTCAGAGTGCTCAGTCTCTGGCTTTCCACATGCTGTGGGGTGCGGATTGTCTGGTCTTTGCTCAGAAACAGCCAATTTCAGGTTGGGACTCAAGCATTTGCAGTTGGCTGGAGAGAAATTTGGGTATCCTGGGCATCCCATTTTCAGCTGGCATTGTGCTGACTGTTGCCAATGCTAAGGGTGTTTGTCTAAGTGTAAATAAAGGGTCTCGGCCCATAAAAGCCCTGATTTTCTTTTTCCTGTTGTCTTGCTAGTGGACAGAAGTCCCATCTCAGTATTCCTGCCCAGAGTCATGGATTCACAGGTTCATGATCAAAGTCATATCATTTTTTATAGGCAATTGGAGACAGGAGTTTTCACAAGTATCATTCTTACTGCCTATAGCAATGATGATCTTTGCTTTCTTTCTCTTTGGCTGTCTTTGGAGATGATTTTGGATCATGGGAGCTGCATCTTCTACACTCTCTTTGGCTGTCTTTGGAGATGATTTTGGAGCATGGGAGCTGCATCTTCTGTACCCCGTACGGGAGTGTTTCCTGTGCCCACGATTAAGCCATAAAATAGGTTTATTCATTATGAGTCACATTTTGAAAAACGTATACCTTTGGAGATAGTAAATCATCAATGGCCAGACAGCAGATCCTTTGATTTGGAACAACTTTTAAGTTTGAGAGGATTTTCAGGAAGCTCTCATTCTAAACAAATATCCTGTTACCAATATGGGGAGTATCAGAATGAAAGGACATTTTAAAGAAAAGTGTCACAGCTAGCCTAAAAGACGCCCTTAACAAAACTAAAGAACAGAAATCAGATCTAGAACAAAACTTGAAACTCACACTCACCATAAACTCTCCCCCTCCCCTGCACCATCACCTTCCTCCTGCAAATGGCCCAGTTGGAAGCTGATATTCAGGGCCTGAGAGGAGCTATTAAAGATGTTTTCCCTTCGGTCTTCCCTCCCACTCTGAAAGTTAATTGGGCTAAAGTGGAGCAATGTACTCAGAGGAAAGGAATACATTCTAAAGTCTTTGTTGAATGACTTATAAAAAACATTCCAAAGACACATAGCTCTAAATCCAGAGTCCTGGATCATTGAAAATCTTTTGATTTCCACCTTAGTTGGAAATCTTATCTCTAATATAAAGAAACAAATTAAAAATACTGTAGTTGGATAGGCAGGCCAATTCCTTTATGCTATTATTGAGGCTATTTGCTATGGTATGAATGTTTGTTCCTTCCAAAACTCATGTTGAAATGTAATTGCCATTGTAACAGTATTAAGAGTTAGGACCCTTAAGAGATGATTAAGCCATCATGGGTGGTATTGGTTCCTGTATAAAAACATGAGTATGACCCCCTCTTGTCCTCTCTCTTGCTTTTCCACCTTCCACCATGGGATAATGCAGCAAGAAGGTCCTTGTCAGATGCCAGCAGCATGATGTTGGACTTCCCAGCCTCCAGAAATGTGTGACAATACATTTCTGACCACCTTTGCAAAATTATAACAGTGAGAAAATTGTGACAGTGAAAGAGATCAGACCTAACTGACTCCATCTTACCTTTAACCTCCAAATTGCCCTTGTTCATTCCTGGGCATAGACCAAGCTAACTATAGGAGGAATTTAGTTTATAGGTTAACTTTGAAACATAGATGATAACAGCTCTTTCCTGAAGCAAATCTTCTTGTCTGGGGACCAGACCACCTTCTTAAAACTAACAAATTCGCCACAAGATTCAAAATTATGGTTCAGGATAGGATGCAGCCAAGATTCCTAACCTCCCCAGTTGCTCTTATGGATAAGAGAACTATTGTAAAACCTAAGATTAGTGTTCCAGATATCTTTCAGACCCTGCATTCTGATGGACCAGCTGGTGCCACCCAGACTGGTGATCTGGTTCAACCAGTTTTGCGATCCCATCCAGAAACAGAAGACAGCAAGAAGAACCCACTTGGATCCCCCTGTGATTTCATCTCTGACCCAACCAATCAGCACTCCCCACTCCCTAGCCCCTTACCCTTCAAATAATCCTTAAAAAACCCTAGTCTCTGAATTTGCAGGGAGATTGATTGGGGTAATAAAACTTGGGTTTCCTATTTAGTTAGCTCTGTGTGCATTAAACCCTTTTTCCTTTGCAATTCCACTGTCTTGATAAATCATCTCTATCTCAGCAGCAGGTAGGAAGAACCCACTGGGCAGTTACAGTCTCGGATATTCTGTTATAGCAACACAAAATATACTAACACACTGTCCCCTAATTCTTTGAAGAATTAAAAATACTGCCCTCACCTTACTAATTAAGTCTTTACAAAGACAGTAATAGGACTCTAAGGATAACCCAAAGCCCACCTGTATTTCTTTTCAATCCCAAAGCCTCTCCTATTTATCTCAAGATGCTTGCTGATACTTTAAAGAAGTCAGGACATTAGAAAAGGAAAGCATTATCAAATGAGAAGATATACTTAACCTTCCCTACATTATATTTGTATGGGTAAATGCTATGAATGTAAGTACTTCAGAAAGTATATGAGTTAAAACCCTCATTGTCAATATGTCCTAACATAATGTTAGTAGTCATAATTCCCATTATTATCTTAAATGTTTTATGTCATCAGAACAACCACATATCCTTGTCAATTGCATTATTTTTATAACAAACTCTCATCAAATTTTTAGCCATTGCCATTTTAAGTCTTTTTTCATTCACAGGGAGTTATTGTTTTATTCTGATGCTTTCTTGAAAGCTCTTACAATCAACTGTAAGGTAGAATGCATCATTTTAAGAAAAAGGAACATTTCAGAGACCCATGGAAATGACTGGTTATCCAAGGTGAAGGATTCTGATGGCTCTGCATAAATGACTTTGAGATCATACCACTGAACTGAGTAAGAATTTCCAGAATTCTAGTGGAGAGGCTGATGGGCTCATAAAACTGCTAACCCAAGATTGAGCAGAACAAAAATAAATTACCTAGGACTGAATGAACTGATGAAGATTGATTATAATTTTTATGGGTTTTATTTTTGTTTGGAACATTGCTGGTTCTTTAATATTCCATTTTCTGAATATAAGGAATTCCTTTCTCTTTTCTCTTAACCTATTTATAATGAACAACAATTTAGTAGATTATATCTTATAAACAAGAATGAAACATTTATATTTTTCTCCCTACCTAATCCCTATAGAATTCAGAAACTCATATTGAATATTCTTACTTTTATGGCAATACAGTTTTTTGCATAAGTTCCATGAGTACCTATTCTCCTTGTAACAGGACATAATTGAGGAAATTAGTTATATCACCAAGGCTTTAACTGAAATGTCATATTTGAGAATGATGTGCATATAAACAGACATGACCAGGCAGTTTTAAGGAAGTAAGGTTGACTTTATGGAGCCAGTGTTCATAAAGCTCTCTTAGCAAAACTGGCCTTGTACCTGGCTTACAGTGTCCTCAGCCTCACAAATGAGTAATGAAGATCACTTCCTGGCAGGCCCAGGAGCTTTAGAATGCTTTGGATACCTCAACAGGAGAGGATTTCACCCAAATCTATAGGTACCGCAGATAAAGTTCTGATGGCAAGTTCTTGGCTTGGCCTCCTAGCCAAGAAAGGCTTTTAAAAGTTCAATCTGAGATTCCTTATAAAAGTTCCAACAAAGCAAACTTCTAAAGGCCTGTGTGGCCAGTTACCATTCTTGCTTCATTTATTAAATGATCAGGACATATTTAATGAGGCTAGGCTTATTTTGTAAATAAGAGTAATCTTACTTTATCTTTTATAAAAATGGAAGTGATTGTGGAGAGAAATTTTATGTTTCAATGGAAAATTATAACACCCCTTGTGAGTTAGCAGATTCTAGTTCTGTTCATTGTCTTTGAGCTATTTTTCGTCTCTTCTAAACTAGATTCTATCATCTTGCACATTTTGTCAGTAATTAACACTTTCATTTTTCCCCCACTCTCCTGACTTGTTGTCACTAAGAACTAGCACTGGCCATTTCTTGAAGCTCTGGGTGCTGAAGCTGGACAACTTGATAGACCTCAAAAGATTGATCACCACCACAACAATGTGGGATACCCAGAAAGTTTACCAGAACATGTGCATCTTCCATGCCCTGATCCAGCAAATAACCATTATTATGACATTCCCACTACCATCTTTACTAAAGAGGCTTCAGACTCAACATCTAGAAACCTTCTTGACGGGACTGGCTGCCTTCTATACTCAGAAATTGGTTCTACTCGGTTCCAACCTTTAATCTTTGTTTTTCTGTCCCTTTGCTGATCTCTTTCCTCACAATTTCTAACATAAATCACTCTCTACAGCAATAAAACTTGCTTTGTTTTTCTTTTTTGGTGAAATGTCCAGAAGAGTTTCAGATGAAGGACATGTGGGGAGCCACTTGGACCCCTAGACATGATATAAAGATAATTTTTAAATGAAAAATGTTGGAGCTAAAGAAGATTCAGAAAGAAATCTTATCTGAAATTATCTTATCTGATAAAGTTAGAGTCTTCAGAAAATACAACTGCCATGGAAATAGACGGCCCATTTCCACTAGCATAAAAAAAAAGTCCAATAGAATCTTCCATACTTTCCCTAACCACTCTCCCTCCTTCTTTGTTAAGTTTGGCATATAACCCTTTTCCTCTGGTTAATGAGTGAGTTACTTATTACTGAGTATTCCTGCCTGTAAGTATAAATAAATCATGTCTTTTCCCCGGTTTTTTTTTTTTTTTTTTTTTTTTTGAGGCAGAGTTTCACTCTTGTCACCCAGGCTATAGTACAATGGTGCAATCTTTGCTCACTGCAACCTCCGCCTCCTGGGTTCAAGCTATTCTCCTGCCTCAGCCTCCCACGAAACTGGGATTACAGGTGTGTGCCACCACTCCCAGCTAATTTTTTTTTTTTTTAATTTTTTGTAGAGATGGGGTTTCACCATATTGGCCAGGCTGGTCTCGATCTCCTGACCTCAGGTGATCCACCTGCCTCAGCCTCCCAAAGTACTGGGATTACAGCTGTGAGCCACTGTGCCCAGCCATCTTTTCTCCTCTTAATCTGTCCATTGTCACTTAATTTGTGAACCCCCAACCACTGGATTCAAATTGCAAGAACAAAAATTTTCCCTGAATAGTTTCCTCTTTGCTTACTGTCAGCAGCATTCACTGTCATGACTACAAAATTATCCATTCCTGTACGTGTGTGTGCACATGCGCATGTGTGTATTTACAGAGACCTGGCAACCCAGTAGGTTGTGACTGAATGCCTTTAGGAATTTCCTTGGGGAATCAAAGCTTATTAAAGTGGAAACACTTCCCAGAAGATCAGAAATCTATCTTCAAACCAAGCTTGTTCCCCTGCTTATTGCATCATCAGACCAGGCAGCTTAAAATAAATAATCTATTCAAAGCGAACCAATTACAAAACTCACCTTTCAACTCCTAGTTTTGGGAAATGGACTGGAAGGACTCCTTCAATGGTAACTTGACCATGCTGTCTCCCTGATGACATCGTCTTGGAATGCTGGTAAACTTCTTTTAGTATACACTTCAGGGAGAAGACAGTTGTCTAAATTAATGACAATCCTTGACAGTTGTGAACTTTGGTGTCTGGTGGACTGGAATCCTCTCCTAACTCAGTCACTTTTTAGTTTTGTAATCTTGAGCAATCCTTTAGCCTTTCTGAGGCTGCCTCAGTTGTCAAGGTGGGAGAAATAACATTTAACTTGAAAGATTTAGGGGGAGCATAAGATGAGATCAATGTATGCACTAGTTCTTTTCTTTCTGGCTTCTCTTTAAAGTGCTTTTGAAATTATTTGGGCCACAAAATTATTAATAATACTTTATAGGCAGCAAATGACACAGCTGTTCCCCCATTATAACACATACCATTCTCCAGTTACTTGATATTCTTCACCTATTTTCCTGCTTCCCTTATTCTGGAAAAAAGATTGTACACACTTTATGTGGACAGAAAACAGTTTCTCCTATGAAAACCAAATAAAAAAGAAAAGCAGAATGTAATGTTTATTTCTGGCCAATTTCTAGATTTTAAAAGCCTTACCTCTTTGATTTCATGAAGGCTTTCTAGCGTTCCCTTTAGCTTGTGTCTGATATGGAGTCTGGATCCCTTTCTCTGTCTTTTTCTTGCATGTCTAAATCTCATTATAGCTGGCTCTACCACCATGACCTGAGCCACCCTGAGTCTGGACTGACTGCATCGGGCAGTAAACAGGCCAAGATCTTTCTGGTCAGAGCTTGGCAGCACGAAATGAGGAAGATGCCAACATTGTTGCCAAATGGATGGCTCATATTTTCCATCTTTGTCTTTGTGGATGCCAGTCATGTGTTCCCTGTGGTGCCCAAATTGTGCAACAGACTCTGGAGGCTCTGCGCCAGCACAAGGGTCTAGGATGGGGTTAGGCCTTCCTGATGGGCATAGGCCTGGATTGAGCCAGTGGATATATGTTCAGCCTGAATAATCAGCTATGGTGGGCTCGACAAAGTCTTGGTTGGGTATATGAAATCAGAAGCGAAGGCTGAGAGCGGCCCTACGAAAGGCAGGATGGATGGGTCAGAAGGGGGAACTTGGGTTGGCGCTGATTGTAGAGGTGAGTATGGCCACCAGGCTAGGCTCAGAAGTAGAGAAGTTGAGGAGTCAGGTAAGGCCACAGCTTGGATATAGCTAAAGACAATAACTAAGATCATTCCAGATGCTTCCCAAGGGAGATGTGGTACTGATGGAGGCTTCCATTCACTGAAGCATGGCTTACAGTTTCTCTCAGCAGCTCCACTATGGGGAAATCAATCTACCTGTTTTCTCTACGACCTGGTATGCAGTGGGCCAGGGCAAGAAAAGAGGGATACTGGTTCCATTGGAACAAAAGCTGAGTATTCTTTGGATCAGGGCCACTGAGTCTGGGTAAACAGTGCTGTCTCCTGAGCTGAACTCTGAGGAAAATCTAGATTTCTGTTCATTCACAGGGCTTGGAGAAAGGTCCCTGCCATGCGATATCTAATCAGAATGTCAATATGAGAAAATTAGTGATTTAGGGAAAGTGTTCTTCAATTTACATCTGTATCCATGTGAGAAGGAAAGAGGAAGAGGAAGAGGAAGAAGAGGAGGAGGAAGAGGAGGAAGAATCACTGTCCTAGAGTATATCAACAATTGTAAAACCCCTCTGAGGTCCCTAAATCAATTTATTAGCCCCTGATCTGGAGCTTCTCTTGACCTGTAGTTGGCCCCTCAACCTGATTTGTGACTTACAGAACCCTAGGGATGGCATATAGTGGGCTAGTGGGAGGAGAGCAGGTGAATGATGGGGAGGCACTACCATGAGATCTTCAGCCTCCTATTGAAGGGGTACATGTCTTTCAGGACCCCCACATCTTCCAGAACTCTTTCCAGAACTTATTCTGAAACTCTTGTGAGTCCTCTAGGCATCCCTAGGAAGGACGTTTCTGGTCTAGGTAGCAGGTGAGATCCTCCCTTTGCTGGAGAGATATGAAGTCAGGAATCTTCTATGACCTCTTTGGTAGTAATGTCCACACAGAGAGTAAAACGAGGTTGTTGGATTGCAGGAGTCAGGGCTTGGATGTCCCGGAAGAGTGCCATATCTTTCCTTAGAGCTGCTTTTTCTTCTGATTCTGAGGTGGCCATCACTGGCCCCAGACTCTGTGGCTCAGCCATGTCCCAACAAAGTGTCATTCTAGAAGGAGAGGCAGCCTTCCTGAATGACTACATTCTAGTTCCTGAAGGCTGCCAAGCCCCCTGGACTTTTTCTTGATTAACTTTCCTGAGACTTTAGGACACATTATATGTACTAAGTACATAAATTAAAAGTCTGCATGTAATAGTCTTTTACTGGGCAAGTAAGTCTTAGTCCCAATGTGGAAAAATATTGCCCTACAGTACATCTGAAAAAAAACCACAAGCAAACCTGAGGCTAAAACAAACACCCTTGGCTTCTTCAAACTTTGGCTATACACAAGAGACCTTGCAATTCTCAGCAGAAATGTCTTGTGCACATCAAAGCAAGATATAGGTGCTTAAAGCTCGTCATGGGTACTGGAATACCTTCTGAATGTGAGGTTACGTGCAATGTAGGGTGAGGGGAAATGTATAATATCTCTGGCCCAGGTGAAAATGACCTCATCTATCTGTATCATCTCCACCCACAAAGTGCTTCTTAGATTGAATTATCCGGGTGATTGCTTTCTCTCTCCACCATGCATTCCATATATAAAATTATCTTAACATTAAACACTGTGCTATTCTTAAAAATGGAACCCAAGCTCTTTAGCGTTTTACAAATCTATGGTTCAATTTTCCTAGAATTTTTTTTTTATAACGTCGCAAAATTCTCAGAGTGTTGATTTGTGAGGCTGAGCTCCCTCAGGAATAGACTGACCTCCAGCAACTGCTCATTCCACCCCTAGTAGGAGCTTGAATAATGACTGGTGACAAAGTGTCCCGTTCAGTTATTATTCAACTATATTAAATTGCTAAAGTTGGTAATTGGAGCATATCTTATTACAAAGGCAAAAGTTCAACATTTTTCCCCAGGCACAATAGGCTTGCACATTTGAAAACTTCTGGTCTGGTAAGGAATAAGATGTCAGGGCATGGAGTATGCAACAAATTAAACAGGGGAAAATATATTAACCAAACCCAGGCACAATTACCAAGCATTACTTTGAAGATATTTACCCATCTCAAGCTCTTATAATAGGGATGATGGGAGAGATAAAGTAGAAGGGGATCTTGAAAATAAATCAGTATTCCCAAGCTCTAGGAGGCTGACACAATTGAAAAACTGTCATTTAAAATATACTAGGGGCTCATAATAGAAGGTAAATACAGGTTGTTTACAACATACTGTTTATCCACATTGGTTGGTGCTCATGCTATATCAATTATTGAATATTTTGAAACCTGAGTTTATTAAAACTCATTTGGATCCATAGTTACAGGCTATGTATTGGAACTATCATTTGGGGTCTGACTGAGATGTCCAATTATTTCTAAAATGGTACTGTACAGAAGGAGCAGTTTTACTGAGATAATAGGAGCTTTGGGTACCTGCATGAATATGGTCACACGAAGTTACTGCTTCAAAGAACAAGAAGTGAATACTGTGAGAACTGCAGAGACCACAGCCTATAGTGGTATTCCCCAAATGGGTCTGATCAGAAGACTCATCTGGGGGCAGTTGTTTAATAACTTAGATTCCCAGGTACCTTCTCTGGAGGTTATGATTACTAGGTCTGTCTAGGGTAGGCCTAGGAATCAGTATTTTTGACAGTAGTCCCAGTGATTCTTTTGGTAAGAGAAATTTGGGAAATAACTATTGACATTCATAATACTACCATTCATTCATTATTTTAATTATTTCACAATTACTATGGTATTTTTCAAAGTATGAGCCTGGATTTCCCACATAAAATCACCTGGGCTGTTTGACTAAAGTTCTGGGCTGGAGCCCCATTCCAAACCTACCAGATAGATCTCCAGAGATAAGATCCAGAAATCTGCACTGCAAATGAGCATCCCTAGTGGTTCTTAGGTAATAAAGTTTGGGAACACTTGGAGTGTGTGTCAAGCACATCTGTGTTTCTTCGAGCTGCCCATTCTCATTCAATAGGCAACAAACACTTCATTTAAACACCTAAGGCACGAATCAGTGAATGACTTGCGTAGAGGTGATGTAAAGTGTGAAGGGAGAGTGGCAGCTCTTCCTGCTTTCAACCAGCCATCCACAGGCTTGTGAAAGCAAGAAGGGAGGCTACCCTGCAGACAGAGCGGGCAGGTTTTGGGGCCCATGAGAGAGGCAAGTGAGGCCCAAGTCCTTTGAGCCTCTGGAGTCTGTGGATGTGGCCAACCAACACCTGGCTGGAAATAGTCATGCAAAAGCCCCACGACCTCAGGGTCAAGGGCTAGGGCACTGGTGAGAGCTCTCACTCGGAATTTCCTGCTAGAGCACTAGACCTGCAGCACATAAATGTACTTTTCTTCTTTCTTCTCGCATTTCCTTAGTTTTGTTTGTGGAACGGTAATGGAGGCTTCCCAGGCATTGTTTCACTCTGACACCATAATAAGGTCTGTTCCCTATTCAGGTTCAGAAGCGTATGGAGTGTTCATTGTTCCTGTGGATTTTTTCTGATGTACAATTGTGTTTAAAATAACTTGTCCAAAGTATGTCTGGAAAATAATAAGTAAATTTATTTTAAGTAAATGTTGGCAGGTGATTCCAATTCTGATTTTCTTTGATTGCTCATGCAAATGAAAATTTAGGTGAATGCCCCTCTGGTTTCAAATGGTAAGAGCAACAATAACAGTAATAAATAAGGTACTTTGAGGGGTTGTAACTCTAGCATAGGATTTTGAGTAAAACATTGGAATGGACCTCACTTTCTTCATCTGTAAAATGGGAATAATGAGACCTGCCATAGCTACCTTACTGGCTTGCTGAAAGTCCGGTAACTCTATAGTACTGATGCTTGGTAAACTATATATAAACTTTTTACTTTATACAAACATTGGTTGTTGGGTTTAATAAATTTTTTTCTTGATACTTTTTTGTCCTCTGGCTTCAGATGTCATTGAAACATTTTTAGACAGTATGAGTCAACCTAAAATAAAGCACTGAAAACTCACAGGAATTTGCGTAAAAGGTGCTTATCGTTGCAATTCCCTCCATTACAGAGATAATTGCTTGCACCAAGATATTTTATTTGTTAAGCTCTGAGAAGGCGGAATTATGATCCAAATAGCAAAGTTCCAGTGGCAAATGAAAGGCACTTGGAAACTATGGTGCATTGTTCTGTTCTTCTGGAAGGCAAAACACTGCCGGGACAAGGACGGAGCCATTCCAAGTGGGTGATGAAATTTACTTTATTGACATTATCAATAAGGATGTATTTATGGGAAACAAACATGAAGTGTAGCTCACACTTACAGGATTTGGCAGGTAAGCAAAGCGAAGTGGGGTGTCTAATCATGAGGCCCAAACCTTTGAGCTTGCTTGGCATTGATTTCAGCTCTGGACAGCTACATGGGCTTCAGGTCATTATCTTCTTCCATGAAGCCTCAGCTTTCTCTGGCACAAAATGGACATAAAGCTCTCCAGTACACTGTAAGATCATAGAAGATAATATTTTGCACTTGAAGTTAAATATCACACATAGTTTATCCAGTTACTAGGTAATAAATATTGCTTCTTTCATGTGGGTTGAAATCCAGAAAGGTACAGAATAGAGTTAGAAAATGCCAAGAGGAACACAGGTCTCTTGAATATTTTGGCTGTATAATGCAAATATCTTACTTTTCGTTTTCTTTTTCAAGGATACCCTATTGTAAGATCATCAAAAGGAAAAGAAAAGCACCCCTCTTTAGGTATGTAGGTGAAAAGGAGCTTTATCATTCCAAATCACCCTCTTTCCACTTCCCGGAATCTTATGAGAACGGTGAAGACTGGTACATCAAATGCAAGTTCATAAAATAATTATGGCCATGTCTTAAATTCATGCATGTTATTACAAGTTGATGAATCATTGCTCGTTCCTGCAGAATTTTTTCAACTGGAAAAAAATGTTAATATATTGATGGTTAGAGTTGCCAGATTGACAAATCCAGAGAACAAAGGACTTTTCTTTTAGGATTAGGTAGGAGTCATAGCCTGTTTAAGGCTGAAGGAAACTTTAAAACAATCAGTTTATAGATGAGAAAGCTGGTGCAAAGATACAGGTAGTAACAGTAATAATAATAAACATTTATTGTGTTTTACATACTAGATTTGTACTCAGTGATTTACATGCATTATTTCATTTAATTCTCAAAACAACCTTGGAAAAGGTGCTATCACTAATGCTGTGTTAGAGATAGGGAAACTGAAGTTTAGAGAGATTAAGCCACTTGCTCAAGGCTAAACAGCTTGTTGATTCTCCTGAGCTGCCTTGATGAGAAGTGCCATTCATTCATTCAAATAATTAATTAACATTTACTGAGCACATATTATATGTCACACGTTGTGTTTCACACTGGGAACACAAAGGTAAACCAACAAGATATGGTCCCATCTTTGCAGTGTGTGCAGAGCAGTGAGGGAGACAGACATATATCAACTGTCATATCAACACATAATTACAAAGCAGAACCAGTAGGTTTTGTTTGTTTGTTTTGAGACAGAGTCTCACTCTGTTGCTCAGGCTGGAAGTGCAGTGTCATGATCTCGGCTCACTTCAACCTCCGCCTCCTGGGTTCAAGCGATTCTCCTGCCTCAGCCTCATGAGTAGCTGAGACTACAGGCCCATGCCACCACACCTGGCTAATTTTTTGAATATTTAGTAGAGACAGGGTTTCACTGTGTTAGTCAGAATGGTCTCAATCTCCTGACCTTGTGATCCGCCTGCCTTGGCCTCCCAAATACACCGGTAGTTTTTAAGGCAAAGTACAGGATCTGTGAGAGCAACGAAGTCTTTTTTGTCCAAGGAGACAGAGTGGCTTCTCCGAGCATGTAACTGTCATACTGAAACCTGAAGGATTAGCAGGAGTTAACTAGAGAAGGTTAGGGAAATGTAAGAGTGTCTCAAATTGGGTGATTCGAGTACAAAGACCTTTGGCTGGAGTGCAAAGTGCTAGTGTGGGGATGGGAGGTGGTGGAGAGAGATGAGAGGAAGGCAGGGGCTGATTCTTCAGAACCTTGAGATATCTGGTCTCTAACATGAGAACAATAGCTTTTGGAATTATCTTCACAAAAGGTCACTATGTCCTGCCAGTTACCTAATATTACAGCCTTTCTCCAGGTTTCTTCCTCCCCAGATGTCTGGAGCACCCCAGAGCAATGGCCTTGGGTCTGATAGTCCTATAGTTCCCAGGTCCTTCAAGGTCTTCCAAGAACCTCAGATGCTTTCTCTGCCCCATTCCTCTCCTACCCACTTACTGTAAGACTATAGTACACTCTTTTAAAGTGTTCATGTGTGTGTGTCTCCTCAATGTTCATTCTTGCTCCTTTTCCCAAATGCCCAAATCTTACATGTCAGACTGACTCCATTTAGTGAAGCCACTGAAATTCCTAGAACACAATATTTTTTTTAAGAACAATATACCTGTGAAACCATGTAATTTTATCTCATGTTTATTGACATATTTCATTAATAGCTTCAAAACTTCTATTACAATGTCACTTAGGTTTGGAAGATAATGCCCCGGTACCACCACCCTTACTGACAAAATCTATCCCTTACCCATTGTCTGACTGCTGAGACATCTGTTAGAGCTTCTTTCTTTAGTTGTAAGCATTCTCCAGTCTGTTAAAATAAATGAATAATCTGAAAACATGGAACATTTTTTCAATCATCAATCATTTCATCCATCATTTATGTCATAATGGAAAGAGTTTTGGATCTTTCCCATGGGCAAGTTTCGATAGAAACAGAGGGGAAGTGCAGAAGGTCACTGAACTCCTGGCTGAGGTGGGAAGGAGAGTCGAGGAGGGTGGAGGAGGAGAGCTGGGAGACGAGGTTCACCTCTGTGAAGCTGACAACTTTTAACAAGGTCATTCTTCTTTCTTTCCTATTCCTAAATATGATTTATTTATTCTTTGGTAATTATCCATTACATTGAGTAAAATTCTGGTTAATATTTTTACTGTGGTTTCCTTTAGGCTGTAATTATTGGGAAACTTTTGATTAAAAATAGTAACTTAAAATATAAACACTTAACCCTGGCTATATAACCAACCACCCAAATAGACTTACATTTTTTTCATATTTCAGTTATTTTCCACTCAAATACAGTAAAACATTTTAAAGGAAAAATGTGCCCAAAGGCATCATTTGGCTTAATGGGAGATGCTACTCTGGAAAAAAAAAAAAAGCTAAATTCAACAGCAGCGTGATTCAAGATGATTGACACTTGAGAGTGGGCATCCAAGTTCCTTTCACAAATAGTAGGGGGAGCTTGGCTTCAGCTGAACATTTACTTATCAGTGTTTGTGCTACTGGTTTCCAGGCAGTGTATAAATTACTGCTTGCTTGTGTGTGGTACAGAAAATGAAGGCAAATTCTTTCTTTTGGGAGGCAACCAGCCTATACCTGATTTATTAGATATGGTAACACTGGGCTGACTAATGAGAGGGATCAAAATGAGCCATGACAAAATGGCAGTGTGCTAAATCAGGAAGACTCTGGAATTCTGCTGTTACGTTGGGGCTTACTGCTTGACTAGAAGGAAATATGCTGTAGTGGCTAGAGGGAAATGGTCTTTCTGTTCCAATCCTGTATCTCCAGCAACTTTGAAGTGGTTTGTAAAGTTATATTTCAAGCTATGCAGCCTCACACCAGGTGTTAACCCAGGGGTAACTGTTTGTTAAGTTTCCTTCAAAGGCTGTTCAGGGACTTTGAACAAGTGGAAAGTGTCTGCTGTTTGGGGATTGCCAGCATTGTTATGGGTACAAAGTGATTCATCCCCACTGAGGAACAGCCACTTCTGGCCAGAAAGAGGTAAAATGGTCACTATGTCAAAGATAGTCAAGGAACAGGAAGAAATTCAAGACAGAACTATCCAGGTGGGGGGCAGCTGGAACACGATGGTGATCCAGAAGTGCTGCTTGAGTTCTGGTTAGCAGGTGCATGGGGCGCCTAATGGAAAGTGGATAGAAGCCATGGGAACATGGGACCCCAGTTGTTTTTTTCTTTCTGTTCTTTAAAGGTAAATGTTAGCTAAAAAGAAAATATTGTCTTTCCTTTATACAGAAAGCTGACCAGTTGTCCTGTGTCATGCCAAATGGAGAAACACAACAGCTAGCATGTGTGGTGGGGGAGTGAAGTGGTGGTCAAACACAGAAGAGTTTGACCAATTACCCTTGGAAGGGAAGGTTACTTGGTATATTTGATCAAGATTGTAACAATGCCATTGTAAAAAAATTTTGCCCTTTTCCCACATACCAACCTCCTTTTTTTCAATCAAAGCCATATGGTTCAACCAGAAATTTTGCTTGATGAGCATTTGAAGAGGCCAGAAGTGAACGGCAAGGGAGTGGTCTGAGAGACCCACCCTCTCCCACTGTCCCATTCCCTCTGCATTTTACAAAGCAGATCATCCCTGGAGGGGAATCAAATTCCTGTGAATCTCCAGTAACTTTTCCAAATTTGTTAAACATAAAAATGCCCAGGAATGAGCATAGGCCAAGCTAACCATGGGAGGAATTTAGTTTATAAATTAGGTTTGAAGCAAGAATAATAATAGTCCCTCCCTAAAACTGATCTCCACCTTATTCAGGGGCTGAAACTGTCTTTGTAAGACTAATGAAAGGCCACAAGATTAGAATTATGTAAGGGGCTGAATTCTGCTAAAATGTAGGTATAATTTCTATAATCTCTTACTGCTTAGGAGTCATGTGACCAGCAGTCACAAGATTTGTGACTTCCCCAATTGCCCCTGTAGATAACATCACTTTTGTAGAACTTAAGATTGGTCTTTTGAGATGTTTTTCAGACTGACCTCACCCAGAATCATAATGCATCACTCAACCAGTCGAATGGCCCCCTACCCAGAGATGGATTTAGCACAGGAGGACCATTTTCCACACCCCTATCATTGTATCCTCAACCAATCAGCAATACCCATTCCCTAGTCCCTTGACCACCAAACTATCCTCGAAAATCTGTAACCTCTGAGCCTTTGGGGAGACTGATTTGAGTGGTAACTCCAGTCTCCCATGTGACCAGCCTCACATCAATTAAACACTTTTTTTACTGCAATACTGCAGTCTCAATGAATTGATTCTGTGTGTGCAGTGGGCAGGAAGAAATCACTGGGCAATTACATTGGGAGGGTCTTCACATCCCCAACTCCCCACCATGACTCAATGCTCTTGCTCAATGTGCTCCAGGCTCATAAGCTCCTTCTTCCTTCTCCCCAATTCCCCCCAGATAGCTTCCATTGGCTGTAGCAAAGGTAGAATTTACCCTGTCTTCATAATTTTTAGAACCTCACATTACTGCTTAGAATAGTACAATGGAAGTCCAACCTACCATTCCTACTATTAGGGAATTCAAAGTCTAGCCAAACAACAGAAATCTCTACATCACTGTGGAACAACAACAACAACATCAACACTGATTTATGAATTCACACAACACAGCACACACATATGGTAGCTGGCAAGAGGCTACAAGGTCAGGATGAAATCTTACACAATGTATGCAGCAAAGCAGAAGAAATAGTAATACATCTCCCACATCCTTAAGAAACAAACAATTACATCTTGGGACAGGCTCTCAGGTTAGCTCCAGAGGTACATTTTGCATTTGGGTTATGGGACCCATGACCTTGAAGACATCTCTGTAAAACTGGAGACTGGGCTTATCTCGCCCCTAGAAAGATCCATTTACATTCTAAAAGGTTAGAACAAGGACTTAAGCCTACTGGTTTTCAAGGAGAGTTTTACTAACAGAAAGGTTCGTAAGCATAGAATCAACTTCTAATACACCCCTCTCCCATAGTTAGAAAACATTCTGTCCCTTTTCATACCTCCAGCCCGGAGGCTGCATGTGGCTCTCCATGGCTTTCTCCTTCAATGCCACCCATTATCTGAATACTTCTATGTAGAAGCGTCTGTGGTTGGGAGTCAGGTCACACAGTGTGGTTTTCCCAAGTGACACCCTCCTTTGGCAGAAACAGCTCCTTTAGAGATCAAGATGCCCTTTTACTGAGGGCCAGGGTCTCAGCAAGCTAGAAAGAAGAAAGCAATCTGATTAAAGGAACTTACATTAAACTCTGCTGATGGCAGCCCTCCAACCTGCCCGTTGGTGCTGTTCATGTGAGGAAGCAGGGAAAGAATCCTTTCAGTCCATTGAATCACATGTTAAATTAGCTCTAGAAACTTGGAGATTGAGAGGGAGAAGTATGTGAGATCTTCTTCCTACCACTTGCTTGAATTTAACTCCAGGCACCTACTCAGTGCATCTTAACATTTAGTATGATGCTAGTAATGCCTATTTAAAATGCACGCTTCTGACCTTCTTGTCTGATTCAGCAGCTTTGAGGTGGAACCAAAAAAATCTACATTTTTGTCAAGCTCCCCAGGTGATTGTGATGCCAGTGAAACTCAGAAATACTGACCTTCTTTGTGGAGATACCCAACAGCCACACATGACCCCACCTGCCTAGCCGGGGGTTTCTAGAAGCTAGAGTAACCTGTGCCCATAGTGACCTAGGTCACTTGGAAACACTTCCCAAAGTGTATTTTGGACTCTAGGGACCTGATCCTAGGGCTCTTAATAAGTGTTAGAGGGGTGAGATAAACCAAGTTAAGCAAGTGTTTCTGCTGTAGTACTTCTTAGACTCTTTAACATATTAATATATCATGAGTCTCGAGGAGAAGTATGTAACATGTAAAATATTTCAAATTTATATGGCCACAGAATCATCTGTCAAATCTGGAGCACATCTTGGGAAAGTGTGATCTGTAGGTCATCAGAGTTTTTTGCTCTGCATAAATGGCTACTGACGTGTTTGATTTTGCTTTATAAAATAGCATTAGATACGTAAATGTATGTGGGCTGAATCATGTGTAATAAATGTCATATGCTGAGTGATACACTGTCCCAGGCACTGTAATAAGTGTCACATACATGATCTCATTTAACCTTCACAATAATCCTGTGAGATGGACATTATTCTTCCTATTTGATGATAAACTGGGCTGGAAGAGCTGAAGTAACTTATCCAAGATCACACAATTAATACAGAACAAAGCCGAGATTCAAATCCAGGACTCAAATCCAGCTCAATCTGTCTTCTAAACCCACACCTTTCTCCCTATACTCCACTGCCTCCTTAGCAACACAGTAATAATTACAGTGGAATCTCACCTTCTGTGGGGTTAGGTTCTAAAGTTAAGTGCAATCAAAGATAAATGAGAAAAAACCTAAGTCACTGATAAAGTATAGTTATACAAGGTTTTGGGCATATAACCCTGCCCAGTATTATGTTTGTATAAATATATAACATGTATGTGTACATAAAATATAATTTTACAGCATTTTTATGTTTAAGTATGCAAAAGAGACAGAACTTGTATAGTTGAATTCATGTAAGTTAAACACCTATATAATGTCTCTCTACATATGCATACCTCTAAATATGTGCCAGACTAACAGTGGTAACATCTTACAGAATTTTACAGCTTTAGAACCAGCAGGAACTTCTATGGTCAAGTGGTTTGTATTACATTTGACAGAACTGAGGCACACAGAGGCTGTCCCTTGCCCAACTTCACTGTCTACCTTCATTTCCAACAAGTTTGGGAGCCTGTGTATCTGCTCATAGCTAGGAGGAAAGCAGAGGAAGGCCAGTTCTCCTTACTTTTTGCCCATTGTTACACAGCTAACCCAATAAATGAAATTCAGGTTGCTGCGAGATGGTCAAGGTCTGGGATTTACATCTTGCAGGGATGCAGCTCCTTTCTGAGGCTGACAGCTGCGGCTTCAGCTCTACCTGGGAGCTGTCTCCCCATGGGGAGGACGTTTATAGCCAGCTGTCTCTTCTGTGTGCAGTTCCTGGGATTGTTCAAACTGGTAGAAGCTGAGAGAGCCCAAGGGAAGGAAATCTGCAGCTATAGAGCCCAACATGCTTTCTACACACACACACACACACACACACACACACACGCACACACTTGCCCTCATTCCTTTAAAACAGAAAGAAGCCAGAACATGTGATGTAGTCAGCTGTTTGGATTCTTAGAGAGTGTTGAATCTAAGCAATGGGGCAAGTTGTGGGGAGGGCACTCCTGGTTTTGGTGGGGAGGGCAGGGACCGTTCCAGCTCTAATCAGAAGGGTAAAGGAAGTAAGCAGACCAGCAGACCTGGCCTCTGGCATGTGAAACAGCATCCACATCGCCCCCTCCCAATGTCCTATCAGATCTCATTAACCCTCTCCCATCCCACTATCCAGGCACCGCCTCCTTACCTGCCTTGATTATCTCAGCTAACTGCCAGGGTTGATAAGAAATCCCTCCCAAAATGGCAGAGGGCTAATAGATTAAGGGGTTCCCTCTCAGGGACTTAGCCCTTTGGGTGGGCTGTCTCACAGTTCCCAATTCTTCCAGAGCCAAAGGAAAGCCAAAGAAGCATGAAGTGTAGGAAGATTAGAGAGACATTTCTGGGCCACAAGCGTGTGTGATGCTTTTCAGATCAAAACCCAGGTCATGCCTGCTGTATTTGTAGGAAGGAGGGAGTCTGGGTGGGAAATTAGAGAAAGTACAGCACCCTCTGGCCTGAAGAACCTTTCATCCCTGAACTTGGAGGTGTGAGCTGCCCTTCTGAAACACAGATCCTTATCTACTCTCATTTTCCAAATGTTTGCGTTTCTATATGAAAATCTTTAGCTTTGCAGAACCACTGGGCCCCAAAACTATGGCCCAGGTCACTCAAACCTATATATTTTCTTCCTATGATTTTCCTTAGGGCAATTCATGTCGTCACAGGTGGCCCCACCCCCCAGAGCCTTCACCTGAGGGTACTGCAAGAAAACTCTCCAGTTATTTCTTAAAAATAAAATGATCCTTAAATGATATGATGGTCAGCCACGATACTAGAGTTGTTAGCTTTCATTGGACAAAAGGACTTTCAGTGTCAGCTCTGCTGATTTCATTTAGCTGGGATGGTGACCTACATCTCACAGCATGAAGGGCCCAAAGTGATGTTTCAGGGAGAATAATCCAGAGAACTATGGGTATCAAACTTCCTGGGAACTTGTTAGCATGCCAATCCTGGGCTGAGAATATGATTTTAAGGGGACTGATGCTTCAGAATTTCTGGAATAAAGGTTGCTGTTTCTCTTGAAGTGGCAACTCCATTTGAGTGGCAGGTTATCCTGTCTGTCATTACCTGGAGAACTATACAGAAATCTCCTGCATAGCAAGAAGTCTAACCACACTCAGGGCATTGGGGAAATAGGGTGCTGGCAAGCCTGTGTTCATTTAGGTGGATCCCTGCCCTGTGCTGCCGGAGGAAGTGCCCTGTGCTGCAATGAGGAAGTTCACTGCTGTGTTTCTCAGGAGCTCAGACCAACGTGAAAATAGGACTCCGGAACTCAGAGCCTATGTTTCATCCACAAGATCATCCAATCCGCAAAAAGCACCAGAACTTGCCTGAGATCCTGAGATCCAGAGATTCTAGCCAGCTGGGCATACACCAAGCTCTAGCATAGACGAGAGGCTGGCTACTTAGCCAGGGCACATGGCCCTGGGGCAGCCTGGCCCTGGACAGGTGGAGCCAACCTCTCCAAGAACTTGCCAACACTCCACCATTCTCTGTTTACCCCAGAGGCATATTAGGCTGACTGAGACATCCCTGAGAACACAGGGGAGCTTCAACTACCTAAGACTGAAATAATCATGATCATCATCATTATCTGGTTCTAAACAAAATCATTCTAGGAGGCAGCATGCCCTTGTGCAAATTTCAAATCTGATACAAATAGCTGTGTGGCATTAGGCAGATTCCCTCTCTGTGCTTACAGTTCCTCATCTGTAAAACAGGGGTACTAAAAGAACCCTAATCCCAGCACTTTGGGAGGCTGAGGCAGGCGAATCACGAGGTCAAGAGATTGAGACCATCCTGGCTAACGTGGTGAAACCCCATCTCTACTAAAAATACAAAAATTAGCTGGGTGTGTTGGTGCACAACTGAAGTTCCCAGCTACTCTGGAGGCTGAGGCAGGAGAATCGCTCAAATCCAGGAGGCGGAGGTTGCAGTGAGCCGAGATGGTGCCACTGCACTCCAACCTGGTGACAGAGCAAGACTCTGTCTCACACACACACAAAAAATTCCGTCTCTTAGGATCGGTGAAAGAATTAAATGAGACAACGTGTGCCAAATTCTTAACAGAGTCTGGCATGTAATAAGTGCTGTGTAGACAGGGCCACAGCTAGCATGCAGGGTGTCTTTGTGGTAATTGGAAAAAGGTATGCTCATTTGGGTAGACACATTACAAAAAGATGTCCCTTCCTCTGGGCTGGCTCAGGCTGGTGCCTGGGCTCCTGTCTTGGGGAGCACAGTTCCTCCCTCACCTGGCCATCCTTTGGCTGGTCACAACCCACAAAACTGAAGGTGGAGGCTCTGTCCATACATGTCTGCTATGGTAATTACACGTGAGGGTGGGGAGGAGACTCACAGTGCTGCGCCCTCCAACCCAGGATTCTTCCCCTCCAGCAGTTCTTGCAGACAGACAACTGCATGAACTCTGAAGCTGTGGAGGCCCCATCGGAGAAGGCAGCTGACTCTCGCTTCTCAGAACCGCAGCGCTGGGCTCAGCAGACTCTCATCTTGATAAACTTCTGTGAGAACAAAGGCATGGGGACACACTGAATTTTCCTTTTCCGAGCTTGAAACCAGCTGATCATGCTTCCTGTTTCTCTAAGGGCTTCCCTGACATAGGTGACTTGCTTCTTTCAAATTTGGTCATCGCCCTCTTGCCTTCCTGTGTGAGTCAGCGTGGCTGCCCTTGTGCACGCCAGGCTCCTGTCTGTGCTCCAGGGCCTGTTTCCTGGCCTCCCCAGGTAATTCCCCTCGGCCAAGGGTGAGTGTCCCCGCCCACGTCCCCTCTGCCTGGAGACGTGCTTGCTCTGGGGACATGAGTCACAGCAGCTCACCCGTCCTCTGCATCTGAAACTATTATTGGAATGCCTCTGCACACAGCACACGCCTGCTTCCCAGATTTCACAGGCTCCTGCTCCGGGATCTGCAAACCACATTGCTCAGCCCGAGATTCCATGCGGGTGATCACGAGGTGGTTTCCTCTAAGCTGGAACTTTTCTAAGAAAGTAGGTTTCTTTAAGCCAGGCATTCTGCATTCTTCAAAAAGCATCAAGCACAGAGAGTGCCTAGCAATGTGCCTGCCTTTATGGGTAATGCAAAATAAATCATTCTGGAGCTCTGAGAATGACACAGTAAGAAGAAGAGCAAAAATGAGCGTCTCAAATAAGAGATGTGGCAGGACAGATCCTTACGGGCCTGGAGAGTTAAACCCACAAAAAGAAAGAGAAGAAAGATGCAGAAGATCGGGAGGAGGACCATGAGAGAGAACCAGCAGAGGCAAGCAGCTTGAACAAAGATGCAGAGGAGAATGTGTTGGACTTGTTTACAGGAACCTAAATACTGAACCAAATTTGAATTTTGAAGATCCTTCTCTTTTTTCATGCTAGGATGATTAATAGCCTTTAGTGTGAATTTATTGTGAGGTGATAAAACTGCTATGAATGCTAAAAGGTATACAATTCTTGTCTTCCTTTTACAGATAAGGAAACTGAGGCACAAAGAGGTGAAGTCCCGAGCTCACAGTCATGCAACCAGCAGGTGGCGAAACACACCCCCAAGCTGCCTGCCTCCTAAGCATCAAGCTTTGTGGCCTAGGGTGAGAACAGATTTTTGTTTTTCTGGGTGGATATTTGAAAGGGAGGAGCTAAGGTTAGTTCATTGATCCTTCTTCTCTGAAATCCTGACGCAGACTTCACTTCTTCCATGCTAGATCTTGGTGTATGCCCAGCTGGCTAGGATCTCAGGATCTCAGGCAAGCTCTGGTGCTTGCTGCAGGTTGGATAATCTTGTGGACAAAACAGGCTCTAAGTTCAGGAGTCTTATTTTTATGTTGGTCTGAGTTCCTGAGAGAGACAGCAATTAACTTCCTCATTTTCCCTATTTGACATGGACATGAGAACATGAGAATAACAAAGAAACAACCTTTTGCTAGACCATTTTCAGATCCTATGAAAGAAAACGATAAAGGGAAAAGTAGCTCCTGGGGCAAAGTGGAAGCAGATCCTGGAAGAAGTTGCAGGTGGGCTTATGTCAGAGGCGCCCTAGAGTAGGTATGTGAAAAGAGAGCAAGGGAGAGATGGGAAGTCCCTCCTCAAGCAGCAAACACACGTGGGATCCCAGCATGGCTGGAAGCCACCTCTATCACTTCCTTCCCCCAGTGACAATGAAACGGAAAGGGAGCTTGTGACTCACTTCACCTGGCAAGGTGCTGCTGGAACAGGATACTTCCGTGAATCAAGGCTGATTGATCCTATTCTATTTCTAGACACATGTCTTACCCAGAGTTCCTCTCCTTCCGAAAGAGTGGCCACCTCATAAAAGTGAAGAGAACACTGTCGGTGGGAATGTAAAACGGTGCAGCCACCGTGGAAAAACTTACGGCATTCCTCAAAAAATTGAAGAGAATTACCATATGACCCAGCATTTTCACTTATAGGTATAATATATGCCCCAAACAGTAGAAAGCAGGGACTCCAACTGATATCTGTACACTATGTTGATAGAGCATTATTCACAGTAGTCAAAAAAATGGAAGCGACCCCAGTGTCCATTGATAGACAAGTAGATAAAATGTGAAGTACACATGCAATGGAATACTATCCAGACTTAACAGGGAAGGACATTCTGACATATGCTTCGACATAGATGAACCTTGAGGACACCATACTAAGTAAAGTAGGCCAGTCACAAAAAGACAAACACTGTATGATTCCACTTACGTGAGATATCAAGAACAGTCAGAGTCTGATATGGCAGGGGGAAATGAGGAGTTGTTTAATGGGTACAGAGTTTCAGTTTTTTAAGATGCAAGAGTTTTGCAGATTATATTGCTTGTACAACAATGTGAGTATACTTAACACTCACATTGTTAATGGTACTCTTCATACTTAAGATGGTAACAGTTATGTTGTGTGTATTTTATCACAATAAATTTTAACAAACGAAGAGAAAGCTTGCTTTTGTCTGCTACTTGAACGTAACTATTTGAATTGACTTGAAGGAGGACGCTCTGGGCCAATGTGAAGCTAAGGGGTAGACACAGGAGAAAGGGAGACTGAAGACATTGTTTCTTGACCTGAAAGTGAAAACATGGTTCTGCAGTCATGACAAGCTGAAGGAGACTGGAAGCTTCCCTGAGAGTGAGCTACTGAGCTCTTGCCCCACTCCTTCTCAGAGTTCTCCAGGGACACACATCTCAGTGTCCCCACCTCCCGCTACCACCCCAGCAAAGCCCTGGTCCAAACAGTGAAAGATGCCTGTTTGAACTTAGGACAATCACATCGTTTGCTTATTGGACACTTACTAAGGGTTTCACTGGCATCTTCTGGTTGTGATTCTCTTAGCCTCCCTTAAGGAAGGTCTTATTACGTTGTACATTTTTTAGATGAGGAAACTGAAGCATAGAGAGCCTTTGAAATCCATCTGATTTAAAAGCTGCTACTTTAATAGATCTCTAATAAATTGACATCTTCTGTGATTGCATTAAATAATTTTTAACAAAAATGAAACAATTCAGTTAAAGATAATATCCAAATGACCAGCTTTACTGGGGTGAAGGAAGGCTAAAAGGAATGAGAAGGTTGCCATTAGGGAATGAGCATGTGTGTGTGTGATGAAGAAAGGTAAAGAGGTATTCGTAGTCTAAAGCATTTGGTTGAATTCTTGCAGTTTAGAAACATTAGGTTAGAAGTAGTTAACCAAGTGGAAAAAAAAAAAAAAAAAGATACTCAAAATCACCGCACTGTTTCTGGCAAAGTAATATAACCTGGTAAGTGTACTAAAAATTACCCATTTGGTGAAGGGTAGAGATGCCGCTAAAATAGAATTCCCATTGGCACCTCTTCTTTATGTTCTGCCTTTCAGCTTTATGTACCTCCAAGTTACAGGAAAAGCTCTGCTGAGCACTCTTGGATATTTTGGACTTTTCAACGTGACCTCTCTAAAAACCTCCCCCACCAGTCCCTCCAAAATGCACAAACGGAAACTGTTTCTGCCACAATAGTTCCAAGTTCACATTAGTTACATTTTGTTTTGGTTTGTTTTTTGAAAAGGGATTTCTCTCTTGTTGCCCAGGCTGGAGTGCAGTAGCGTGATCTTGGCTCACTGCAACCTCCACCTCCTGGGTTCAAGCAATTCTCCTGCCTCAGTCTCCTGAGTAGCTAGGATTACAGGTGCCTACCACCAGGCCTGGTTAATTTTGTATTTTTGGTAGAGACGGGGTTTCTCCATGTTGGTCAGGCTGGTCTCGAACTCCCAACCTCAGGTGTCGGTTACATTTTTGGAGGATGAAATGGTACGCTTTGGGTTTAAAAATCCATTATAAAGGAGATGCTTTTCCAACTTTAAAAAAGAAGAACCTGGAATTTTTCAATACAAAATGGACTGACAAACATTCTTTCAGTTCATCTTGTTTAAATAATGAACATCAGAAGCCTATTGTTTAATATTTTTCAAAAAATAGTAGCATTCTTGAGGTTTGTTTTTGTTTTCAACAGATCTACTTCATGCTCCAAATATTCATGGACCTTCCCAGGACCTCAACAAAACAAAACCGTGAAGAAAAACCTTGACATGAACCCCAAATAAAACCAGTCAGCAATAGTTTAAGCTAAATTTTGAAACAAATCCATATGGGTTCCTCCCCATAAATCCACCAGTAAATTGTGCAGAATCAGAACTGAAGCCATGCCATTTCTTAAAGTATTGAATTAGAATAAATGAGAACATCTAAATATTTTCCAAACTCATACTCCAGTTGTAATATTCAAGTTCTTAGTTTCTCTCTGTTCATGTTCAACACGAAATACTCCCATTAGTCAGTAGCAAGAGCTGCAACATTTCCACAGGTACTAAAGGATGTGATCAGAGCAGGGAAGATGGCCAACAAGAGGATGCCACTCTAGCGGGTACCCATCCAAGTCATAACCCATGAATGCTGTGGCTTTATTATCTTGGACAATGGAAAGCTGATCCTGTAATTGGATGATCACCCCTGCTTGTATGCTTTTGAGTAGGGACATACGACAAAAGGAGCTACTGGTTTTGTGATGACGGGTTTCTGGGTAAATCCTAGAAGCAGAAGCAGCTTTTAAGCATTGCAGAGCAAGAGTCAAATGGTTCTGAAAAAGTTTTAACTCTGGGATGGCTTCTCCCCGCTTCTTTCACTCCTCCACCCTCTCAATCCAAGAACTAGTGAGCAGAGAAGGTAAAGCTGTTTCCTCCAGAAAGATGATCCATATTTTAAACAGCTCTGCGAATGGGACACTAAGACTCGGAAGATCTGGTTTTCAGTTCGCATTCTGCCTTTAACTGGTCTTGAAAATTTGGGCAACTCAATTATCTCGTGGAGTCAGTATCTGCATCTGTACAGTGGGGATATGAATACCTGTCTTACCTACACGGAGCTGTAAGAGCCACAGAATGGGAGCTGGCACGATGTTATTATGTGGATCACCTTGGTTATTTTGAAACACGGTTGATGGATTAGCCTCTCTGTTTCCTCTCGAGCTTTCCTGCAGAGATGTCTTTTAAACCAAGCATCACTCTCCCAATCAGAGACAGGACAGATTAGATAGACAAATGAGAAAGAGAAGTCGGGGGTGGGATGGGAGCACAGCCAATGCAGAAACAGTGATGTGTATTCCTTTAGAAAGGTGAGCAGAGACATTTTCAGGATTTCAGGGGGCAGGATGGAGACACAGGGGAAGCTTCTGGGTCAGTTCTTGATGGTGTGGGGCTTCAGTATTTAGATACACATTCTCTAAGTCGAAAAGAACATATTGGAGGTTTCCATTCTTTTGGATTTTCCAGCCTTCTAATGACCTCCACCATTCCCAGTCCAGAGGAGGTCATGGGATGATCGAAAGTGGGAGCAACCGGGGCATGAGAGACCCCTAGCTGTGCCTTTTCATTTCGCAGTGGAGGGGCTGACACTTGGAAGGAGGGCCTGACTTAGGGAACACAGATTTCAGCTCAGAAAATCTAACAGGAATGTCTCTTCTGTGACTGCTAGACAGGCTTGAAACTACTTAGCAATATTCTGATTTTTTTTTCTCTCCAATATCAATAAGGGTAAGCACCCAGTGCCTTCTGGCAGCACCCCCAGAAGCTGCCACCGACAGGCCTCCCTTCCCTGCCGGCCGGCCCATGGGCACCCCGTGAGGTGAGTCGGGGCTGCCTCCCAGGAGAGGAAGGCCGAGCCACCAGGCAGCCCGGATTTGTCTGTATGAAGGAGCAGAAATTGATGGCCCACACAGCTCGAGTTTTTGCATTTGTGAGAGAAAAATGTCTTCATAAAAACAACAAGAACAGCAGCCTGAAATAAAAGAAACAAATGGCATCCAGTCAGAGCCCAGGTTCCCTTCCAAGCCCACACCCACACACACCCCTGCGCCTGTTTCATGCTTCTCAGCGTGAGGTGCTGCCTCCAGTGCTTCTTTCAAAATACTGCTGAGAAAGTGCCACAGGACTGTCACGTCGGCAAACTGTTCAGTCCCCCGTTTGAAGCTGAGAGGCTCCAGGCAGGAACTGGGTTCAATTAGACATGATGGAAAAAGGGAGAGGCCCTCCCTGGCCCTGGCTCAGGCCCCTGAGGTGTGCATCACATCTGGCACAAGAACTGCCCAGAAGGGAGGCCCTAGGCTGCCTAGCGGTTCCCAGGGTTTCTGCCTCACTATCAGCTTTTCCCTTGCTTCTGCCTAAGCTATCAGGAGCCTGCAGGCAGCCTGGACCTTGGGGCTTGCACACAGGAGCTCCAGGTCTGATTAGAAAGGAAGCTGGGCTCCTTCTTTTCTACTGAGGCCTGTTTGGAGAGCATCTTGGCCAACACATGTGTAGGGGATCACAATGGGTTACTTAGAATCCCTCCATCCTGGCTTGTGCCTCAAGTCCTCCCCTTCTGTTTCCACACGCCCACGCACAATTTTTTAAAGACTAGAAGAAAATTAATTTGTATTCATAACTAAAAGGATACAGCACTTGTAAGTGCAATGGTCAGTACTTTTTTCTGCCTCATTTTCTATCCAATATTTTCTGTGACGATTTGAGTTTTATTTGTATAGTATAAAAAGCATCGGCTGGGCGCAGTCGCTCACGCCTGTATTCCCAGCACTTTGGGAGGCTGAGACTGGCGGATCACGAGGTCAGGAGATCGAGACCATCCTGGCTAACATGGTGAAACCCCGTCTCTACTAAAAATACAAAAAATTAGCAGGGCTGTAGTGGCGGGCACCTGTAGTCCCAGCTACTCGGGAGGCTGAGGCAGGGGAATGGCATGAACCCGGGAGGCGGAGCTTGCAGTGAGCCGAGATTGTGCCACTGCACTGCAGCCTGGGCAACAGAGCAAGACTGTCTCAAAATAAACAAATAAATAAATATAAATTTAAAAGCATCTACTAGGCCACGTGTGGTGGCTCATGCCTGTAATCCCAGCACTTTGGGAGGCAGGCAGATCACTTGAGATCAGGAGTTCGAGACTAGCCTGGCCAATATGGTAAAACCTCATCTCTACTAAAAATACAAAAATCAGCCGAGTGTGGTGGCAGGCGCTTGTAATCCCAGATGCTCAGGAGGCTGAGGCAGGAGAATCCCTTGAACCTGGGAGGCAGAGGTTGCAGTGAGCCGAGATTGTGCCACTGTACTCCAGCCTGGACATCACAGTGAGACTCTGTCTCCAAAAAAAAAAAAAAAAAAAAAAAGCATCTACTGTGTGTCTCTGAATTTTTTAATAAGTATTTGCAAAACAAATTGTACATTTCAGCTTGCAAAATAAAAAAAAAAAAGAGAGGGGCAATATGTGCTGGGTTAGTTAAATGGAAATGGCCAGGCTTCAGTATAACAAACACTTATTAAGCACCTACTATTTGCCGGTCCTTGTGGTAGAACACAAAGACGTGGAGACACAAAGATGAAAATGACATACCCGCCTCCTAAAAGTTTAAAATTATCCTCAAACTTCCACTTGATGTGAGAACACAAATGATTCTTAACATTAATTCCCAAATGATTTTTTTAGAGGAATGAGGATGTGTGAGTATCTGTATACATCTATACAAGTGTCAGGGATCTGAATGTGTAGCTGACAGCATTTAGAAAAGAACAGGCTAGGTGCAGTGGCTCTTGCCTGTACTCTTAGCACTTTGGGAGGCCAAGGTGAGCAGATTGCTTGAGCCTAGGAGTTTGAGACCAGCCTGGGCAACATAGCAAGACCCTCTCTAGACAAAAAATTAAAAAGTTAGCTGGGCGTGGTGGTGCACGCCTGTGGTCCCAGCTACTCAGGAGGCTGAGGCTGTAGGAGGGCCTGGGATGTTGAGTATAACAAGGTTACAGTGAGCCTTGATTGTGCCCCTGTGCTCTAGCCTGGGTGACAGAGTGAGATCCTGTCTCAAAACAAACAAACAAAAACAAAACAAAATAAAAGAACAAATCCACTTTACCCAACTACAAGCTGTAAGTTCTCACAATGCTCAGGTCTGAGTACATGATATACATATTTCCTAGATACCTACTGTGAAATGTGGAACAAAGCCAAGTTCTATGATATATTTGAAAAATCCAGGCGACAGGAAGAGGATACAAAGATGGAATAAGATCCCCGTGTCACCTTGTGGGAGGTAGAAGGGATCAGCATAGGGAGTTAACAAGAAAACTAAGAAAGGAATGATGAGACTGAATGGAAAAGTAGATTAATGATCGCCACAGTGGAGTGTAGTAAAAGCAATATAAGATCTTCTCTTTCCATTTATGCTTGTTAAAAAATAAAAGACATTGGGCTTGACTACCATTTAAAAGATTGTCAGTAGCACATGTGTATAATGTGTGTGTGTGTGTATAAACACAGTGTAAGAAGCCTGACTGTCTGAGATTGTGTTGTGCAGAGCCTAAGTTAGCCACACGGATGGACAGAAGCCACATGGAGGAGCACCAAGGCACCACATGGGTGTGGGAATCCTCCTTAGATCTTGTAGCCCAGCTAGCTACCCCCTGAATATAGCTGAGTGAGGGACCCAGCCATTATCACTGGAACAGAAGAGCCAGCTGAACCCTGCCTGAATTCCTATGCCACTGATTATAAGAAATATTAAATTATTGATTTAGGCCACTAAGTTTTAGAGTGTGGTTTGTTTCACAACAACAGATAATAAAACGGTCATATTCTTATAGTTTGGTAATTAGCCCGGGAGACAAGCATATTTATCAAGATTTCTCTCTTTACATGATGGCACCTTAAATGTGAAAAATAAAATTCTGATGGTCAAGAGTATATAGTCAATGAAATCTTATGGCTAGGCTAAGCCCAGAAAACAATGAGGCAGCCACAACAAATTAACAAAGTATTATTTTAAAAAATTTATTTTTGAGACAGGATCTCACTGTGTCACCCAGGCTGGAGTACAGTGGTGGAATCTCAGCTCACTACAGTCTCAACCTCCTGGGTTCAAGCAATCCTCCTGCCTCAGTGTCCCAAGTAGCTGGGACTGCAGGCACTCACCACCATGTCCTGTTAAGTTTTGTATTTTTTATAGAGATGGGGTTTCACCAGATTTCCCAGGCTCATCTTGAACTCTTGAACTGAAGTGATCCTCCTGCCTCAGCCTCCCAAAGTGCTGGGATTGCCCGGCTGAAAGTGTCACCTTAAAAGAGAAGTTGCATACGGTACAGAAGACTTAGAGTGGGAGATATTTTACAATAATCAAGAATCTATGCATGGGTAATTTTTTTACCTTTTCCTTTGGCAAAAGTTTTCTCCCTTCCAGCCTTTGGAGTTATTTCTTTCTTTAGCTGTATCTGCCAGCTTCTCTGTTACCTTCTTCCCTTTTATTGTTGGGGGCTGGATGCCTGGAAACCACATTTTCCAGCATCCTTGCCAACAGAGTTCCAGGTCATATATTGACATGAGATTAAGAAGGTACAAGAGAGGTAGAAGCCACATAATGGTACTCTGCAGAAGAGAGCAAACGTGTGGGTTTCAGCAAATACCAGATTTTGTATTGGCTCCCTGACATCTCCCTGTGAATCATCAACGTCAGTGTTAGAAGCAGATGATACCATCACTGGCAGTTTCCTGTAGTCCCTGAAACCTTCTGTCTCTGAAAGCTAGCAGCAAATTTGAAAGTTTGTGGCTTTCACTGAACTTCTTTCCCTGACCTTTCACCCTTGACCTTTCATAGCCCTTACAGGAGTTTTGTATGCATCCAATTCCTTGTATTAAATTCTTTTCCTGCCTGAAATACCTAGAGTGGTTTCTGTTTTCCCTTCCTAATTCTGATTATATGTCTAAATCTCGTTTAGACTTAACGAAAGTCAAGATACAGAATTTCTCTTTACACACACATATGCATTTTACAAACAGCTACAGACCTCCATAAAATGTGCAACGTTAGGCCAGGTGTGGTGACTCATGCTTGTAATCCCAGTGCTTTGGGAGATTGAAGTGGGAGGATTGCTTGAGGCCAGGAATTTGAGACCAGCCTGGGCAACATAGCTAAACCCCATCTCTACAAAAAAAAAGAAAAAATTAACGAGGCACAGTGGTGCATGCCTGTAGTGCCAGCTGCTTGAGAGGCTGAGGTCGGGGGATCACATGAGCCTGGGCGTTCAAGGTTCAAATTTTATTTTTTTAAAATGAAATTTGAAACACAAATACACATAATACAGCATAAAGGGAGATGCATATGGAGGAATCAGAGAATGGAAATAAGAATTAATAAAAGGTATAGTTGAGGCTTGAGATGCTGAGGTGGGGGGATCACATGAGCCTGGGAGTTCAAGGTTCAAATTTTATTTAAAAAAAAAAAAATTTGAAACACAAACACACATAACACAGCATAGAGGAAGATGCATATGGAGGAATCATAGAATGGAAATAATTAATAAAAGGTATCGTTGAGACTCTGTCGAAAGGGAAAATTAGTATTTTTCCTTTCACATAATCAAAGTTTTATAGGTAGGGTTACCAGATTTAGCAAAGAGACAACTGGTTACCTAGCTAAATTTGAATTTTGTATAAACAATATTGTAGGCAGAATAATATTCCACAAAAGATGTTTACGTTCTAATCCTTGGAACCTGTGACTGTATTATGTTACTTGGCAAAAGAGACTTTCAGATGTGATTAAATATATGAACCTTGAAATGGGGAGAATTGCCTGGATTATCCAGGTGGGCCCAATCTAATCAAATAAGGTCTTAACAGTGGACAATCTTTGCCAACTGCAATCACAGAGAGATCTGACTGAGGAAGAAGGAGCAGAGAGATGTAACATTGCTGGCTTTGATGATGAGGAAGAGGGCATGAACCGAGGAGTGTGGGTGGCCCCAGAAGTGGGAAAAGGCAAGAACACACATTGTCTGCTAGGACCTCCAGGAAGGAATGGGGGCCTGCCCTGTTGACACCTTGATTTTATGCAGTGAGATGCATAGTAGACTTCTGGACTACAGAACTGTAAGGCAATAACTGTGTTGTGTTAAAGCCACTAAGTTTGTGATAATTTGCTACAGCAGCATTAGAAAATGGATACAAGTAACAGAGAATTTTTTAACATGTTTGGTCCATGCAATATTTGGAACACACTTATCCTAAAAATTATTTCTGTTTTGAAGTTAAAATTTGACTGAATACTGTATTTTACCTGGCAACCCATTTTATAGGAAACTGGGATTCCGGAGCTCTTATACATCCCTGCCTCTATCTATCCATTCATTTCTATATCAGTTTGGGGAACTTACTATGTGCCAGGCAGTAAAAATAGGCAATTTACCTATTGTATTTCATCTAACTCTCACAACACTTTGGTGTAGGCATTAATTATTGTGCCATCTTATGAACAAGGTAACTGAGTCTATGCAAGGTTAAAGAGTTGTTCAAGGTACCACAGTGGAGGAGTTGGGGGTAGCTCAGGTCTGTCTGACTGTAAAGCCCATGCCGCTAAGCTCTGTGTCTAGTTTGCTAGGCTGTCACTTCATTCCTCAGTTTGCTTTCATTCCCGGGGACCCAAAAGGTAGCCTCTACTGTTGCTTCCACATTCTCGCCACCCACTCTCTCCCATAGACCAGTCATCTGATATCCGTCCCCACCTCTTTACAACAGGGAAACTGCTTTCTCAAAGGTCACCGATGGCCTCTAATCTGCCATCATTTCTTAGTCATCCTTCTCTTGACCTTCTCTGTAGCATGTGGCTTTGTCGTCTCCCTCCCCACACATGCACCGAGCTTTTCTGTCGTACTTCTCTGCCTCTCTGATTATTGCTTCCGTCTGCTTACTCATCTCATTCTTTACAATGGTATGTGAAGCCTGGTTCTGTTCTTCCTCACTCTCATTTTCTCATTTTAAAACTCCCTTGGAAATCTCACTCATGGTCAAGCTTCAACTTCCATTTCTGCTGATGATGCTCCAATGTTACCTTCAGGCCTGCTTTCTCTCTCTGCAGCTCTCACCTCACGTTTCTACAACTGCCTGCTGGACAACCCCAGACAGACAATTAAAATCAGGCCCACCTCCGCCTCAGCTTACCTGCCCTTCCTCCCCAGTATGAAAGGTCTGGTGCTCTCCAGATACAGAGTCTGAGTCCATTTCATTTTCGACTCTTGCTTTTTTTCCCTAAATGAAGTAACCGATTAGTTCCTGGTCCCAGTGTGTTGTTCGTGATACCTTTTGCATTCCTTTCTTCCTCTCTCTGGCTGTTCCCACTGGTCGGGCTCCTGTGGCCTCATACTTGGACTGCAGCCTCCTAAGGTCCTTGACCTTGCCACACACCTGGGAGACATTACAGCCTGGACTTCACTCTCAGAACAGATTCAGCCCCTCCAAGATTGGGTTGAGGCCACAGATGTTTGTAAGTCTCCCCAGGTGTGTTAGCTTTCTATGGCTGTTGTAGCAGTTTACCACCAACTCACTGGCTTAAAAGAACCCAAATTTATTTTCCTATGGTTGTAGTTCTGTAGACCAGAAGTCCAAAATGGGTTTCACTGGGCTGAAATTAAGGTGTTGTCCTCCGGAAGCTCTAGTGGAGAATGTGTTTGCTTTCTTTCCCCATTCTTGTTCATAGCCCCATCTTGTTGCCTTTTCTCCCCCTACTTCCCTTGTCACTCGGCCTTCTTCCTCTGGGGTAAGTCACATCTCCTTCTGCCTCCCTCTAGAGGGACACTTGTGATTACATTTAGGGTCCACCTGGATAACCTGGGGTACTCTCCTCCTCTCAAGATCCTAAACGACATCAGCAAAGTCTCTGGCCACATAAACAAACATTCACAGGTTCCCAGGATTAAGGCCTGGATAATCATGGGGGCTGGTATCAGCCTGTCACCTCAGGTGGCTCTAGTTGGCAGCCAAGCTTGAGAACTAGTTTTGTGACTGAGCGTCCTTTCTGCATGCTCGTCTCTCAATCCTCTTGCTCACCATCGTCTTCACACACCCTGTGTCTTATGACATGCTTCTGAGTGCCACCACAGTTCCCCTCTGCCTTTAGAACGCATCGTAAACTGCTCAGCCTGGAACACAGCCTAGCTCGCACAGACCTGAGGACTCCTTACAGACACGTTATGCTCGACCACTTTCCCACATAAACGCTTCGCTTCAGGTAAACTGGTTTGCTCAGAATATACCTGGCATTTGGATGGGTTTATTTTGTTTGTCCTGTTTCTCCAACATTAAGCCTTTCCCCATCCTCCTCTGCTTTCTCAGAGCTAACCCTGGTGTCAAGCCATATTAGCTTCCTCAGGCTGCTGTGATCTATCACAGACTGGGTGACTTGAATGATGAGGTATCATCTCAGGAGTCTGGAAGCTAGAAGTCTGAAATGAAGGTGTCGGCAAGTTTGGTTTCTATGGAGGGCTGTGAGGGAAGGATCCATCCAAGGCCTTTCTTCTTGGCTTGTAGAAGGCCATCTTCTTTCTGGATGTGTCTCTTTGCAGATTTCCCCAACCAGTCATATTGGATTAGGCCCATTTTAATGAACTCAATTTTAACTTGATTACCTCTGTAAAGACCCCGTCTCCCAATAAGGGCATGTTCTGAGATACAGGGGGTCAGGACGTCAACATGAATTTGGGGGGATACAATTCGACATTAGCCTATCACAGTCCTTTTTGATTACTGCTGTCTTTCCTCCTCTACGCCACAGGCTGAAGTTCTCTGCCTTGTTTAAATAATACAGCCATCCCTGTCCATCCACTTGGAAAAATGACACACGAAGCCTTGGTTGCGTCGCTTTGGTTGTTGTCTTTGAACAGTTACTTTGTGCATGTGTGGATGTGCATACATGTGTGTTCTCTCCGAATAGAATGTGAGCTCCTTGAAGATAGCCATTGCATCTTCTTCATCTCATTGCACTCATGATACCTATGATGCATGTGTTTGGTAAATGTATTTTTTTTATTTCAGAAAACTTGAGAGAGTTTAGTTTGGGGTAAGGAGTGGACAGATAAATGATCTGATATTGTATAGCATTGGATGAGGGATCTCTTCAATATCTTTGTTGGAGCGAATCTAAAAGAATGTGCTCAGGTGGCCTGGTGCCTCAAAGCTACAAGCTGACCAAACAGAGGAGGAGAGAGGAGAGAAAAGACAATCAAGTCTCTAGATACTTAGATGAATTCGTGTAAAAAACGGCTGAGTCTGGTTAACAGCATTTGCATCAGCATCATCCCTGACCTCAACAACCCCAGCCCTACCCTCCAGTGACAGCGTGGTGCTTCGGAGGGCTTATCAGGCTGATGCAGGAACCCCGAATCAGGCACTCTGCCAACACCTTGCTGGGTGGCCTTGCATCACCCTCTGCTTTTTGAGTACTCCTCTGCCTACCAGGCAGAAACGCACTGGCCACTTCCACAGAAGCAGTGCACAAATTAGTGGGTAGGGGACTATCGGCTGGAGAAATGTAGAGAGTTGCCAGAATGTATGTCCTTAGCATGAGAGACTAGAGAACCAAAACTGGAGGAGTCTCCCATATTAAAAAGACGTGCTGGAGCACACGTGTCACTCCTGCAGAG